>NW_027412547.1:3317500-3707500 GCF_025532065.1 Leptinotarsa decemlineata
ATATATATATATATATATATATATATATATACATCAAAAATGAAACAATTTGTGGACACAACACTTCACAAAATGGGGACAAACCGCGGACACGTGTTTCTAGCTATTGGCCTCATCAGCGCGGTGCATATCCTGGACCCGGATGTCACGCAGATAGCTATAGCTGCCTCCGTGGTTATGTTAGGTGTAGCCTGGGAACTCTGAGTCTTCTAACTGGAACCACAAATGTGCGGTTGGCTCTTGTTGTTGACTCTGTGCACTTCCAGGATCGCTGAAAAGAAGAAATCATGTAACAATTTTTTTGAACAAATTGACACGCTTTAAACTATGTTTTATTTTCTGCATTCAGCATCCCTCTTCTTTTGATTTGAATTTGAAGTAGTATGCATAACAATCCGACTATTTTTGAAAAAATACGAGTTGTTTATTCTGCACGCGTCCTCTCTGATGTTTTACTAATCCGACTATAATTAGCGAAAATAGTAGTACATCGTCGTCGTTCCTAATTAAAATGGAAATCTTCGGAAAAAAAGTCATTCACTGTTTTTCTAATCATATATTTTTACAGGGGACATCAGGGGGAATCTCATTGTATGTCTCAAACGGCACTTCCCTATAACTTCGCGACAGAATGCAAACAGAAACGTACCAAGATGAATGTGTTAGTCTATGATGTGAAGAAAAACGAATTTGATGGAAAAAGTTTCTCTTATCCTAGTGCCTGTGAATGTATTCTTAGGCATATTTTATAATGAAAATGAAATGTATCGTTATGAGTTATTAGACATAATAGAAATGATGTATATTTGTTATATCTTATTTTTTATTATTCACACTTTGTACAGCTGCTGGAATGGCCGGTGAGAAGCCCCTCCCTCAAATTGTACAGTAGATGTGTATAAATCTGTTATCAGTCTGTCACATTATTCGAGCCGTACTACGTAAAATTGCAAACAAAAGATTCTATTCCCTTTTTCCTAATACTTTCTCTGGCATACACCGATCCAAACTTTATACGATTTCTCACACCGGTCATGACTCAGTCAGGTAGCTGTATATTGTTTTCACAATAACTAAATAGAAAAACTTGGAACGTCAACAATAATAAGGAACTTTCACAATGAATATATATATATATATATATATATATATATATATATATATATATATATATATATATATATATATTCATTTGCGCCATCTTCTGGCTACTGAAGAAGCTTCCCATTAGAAGCGTAAGCTTGGCAAAGTAAAGCAGTTTTGGTTTTTGATTTTTTGACTGAGACACCCCGTTAATTTATTTTACTGTATATAATGATAACAATGTGTAGAGATATTCACAACATCACGAAAAAATTCAGATACAGAAGTACAGCGAGATCACTCTGTACATGTATTGAAATCCACAGACTTGACAGGAAACAAGTACAAAAGAGTGGGAAATTCAAATTTCATAATTTGTGTACCAAATTTTATTAATTTTCAAAAAACAGACAATCGATATAGGTTGTAGATTAATGTCAGATGAAAGCAAAATGATATCTGTTATGTAAAATTGGAAAAGACATAATAAACTTATTGTAAGTATTTAGAAATGATGAAAAATTTAAATAATATTCTTGTAAACCATTTCCTCAGATACGGATATCAAGTGATACTTTTGAAGAATTTTGATATTTAGACATAAGTGAGATTAACCATTTATGTACATAATTGTTGAGTAAAAATGTATTTAAATTTTGGAACTAATAGCAAAATAGTAGAACAGATAATTTTTGTGATATTAAAGTTGAAAATTTGAAGTAATGAAAATTGAGAGTTGGTAACTAAGGAAAGTAAGAGATTTCCAACTTTTTTATCAACAAGGGGATTCTTCTCAAGGCAACGAAGGTGAACGCCACGAAAAGTTTTTGTCTGCATAAATTAAATAACATCTTGATAAAATTAACTGCGTAAACGTAAAGGGAAAATACATCTTTGTAGAAAAGCGGAAAAAAAAGAGAAAAATTATTAGGTAATGACCGATGAAACTCCAATGAATAAGATTATGACAAATGTACCCTACTATCACGAATCTTTATTTTTCAACAGAAATGTGAGAAGATTAACAAACTTATATATAATTATGAAAATATTTCCAGCATACTACCACTTTGAAATGTATGTATATATGTTCAATATCAAGCTACAAGGTATACACCCTTATTAACATCAGTGGAATGTGAGAAAACTCCCATATTATATTATATTATTTATTCACTTCATGATTCTTTTCTTCGTTTGACTTGTGCCCAAGTAAAACATCCCAGCAAGCTTTGAGAGTAGCTACTCAACATATTACTCAAATCACATGTTAACGGACCTGTCTGAAAAAAAGTGTGATTCAGAGCTGCGGCTGCATTAATACGCTGAAGAGGATCGAGCACCAGAAGTCTATCAAGCAAGTCACTCGCATGGGCATCTGCCAAGAAGGGACCAAAGCACTGTCGCACCTGAAAACAAAGAAATGTAGGTTACATAATGGGGAATGTTCGACGAAAATCAAGTAGTTTTCATAAAAGAGCTATAAAACAACGCATTTTAAACTTATTATTTCAACCTTTCTCTTTAAAAAAATATTTAAATACTTACTGATAATCCAGTCATTTTAGGTTTTTGAAACCTCAATCTTGAAAAAATTCCTACTGAGCTGAATTTTTGTATACAACTTCATTATGGCGTTTTAATGAAGATGTGAAAAATCGACATTGATATGGTGCCGGCTAAAAAAGTTATAAGGGTCAAAAGTCACGAAAATCAGGTTTTCGCGAATATCTCGCGACCTATGGCTCGGAGGTCAATAAAAGTCATCATAAAAATTATGTCTCTTGGATTTTTCTGTAAAGTTAACCGTTTTCGGACTAGAGCGCTGAGAAAGCAAGTAGAATGCACTCACATAGGGTATTGTATACCGTCTACATATAAGGCGTCAACTCTATTGCTTTTTATCAATGTATTTAAGTTTTCTTGAAACTTCTACTCTCTTTGTGACAAATTTACTTATATTATAGAGGTTTCGGAACTCAGTAAAATCTACTATATATAATACAAATGACCTCCACTGTCAGATGTTCCGTTCTTTATTGTTCTGAGACCCGTCCCTTTATACCTGCTACTGCCTGTCGAACTGTGTTTAGCTCAGTTGACAGATATTTCTTGAGTTTTAAAGACGTTTTTATCCGTAGTTTTGTGCTATTGAATAGTTTTCATAATGAGTGATGAATGTTTCGTATGTAATGAATCGTTATCTAGTGGTGACATAGTAGAAGTTAGACGTGGTCTACAAACATTAAAAATGCTAGTGTCGCTAAAAGTGATGGTAATATTGAATCTTGTGAAGTGCACTTCAATGAATCGATGAAAGTTCCTATCAGTCAAGAACAATGTTTATCTAATCGATTTAACAAAAGAAAATTAATTGAAATGCTCATTGATAATTTCGGGAAAGTTGGCATCTCTATAAGACAATCACGTGATGATGCTGACATCTTAATAACACTACAATTATCGTTGGCGAAGACATAGATCTGTTGGTACTTCTCATAGCACGCACACAAATACTTAATCAACCTACATCCATTTTTTTAAACCAGGGAAAAACAATGTTGAATCAAAAATATACTCGACTGAGAGCCTCAACAAGTAGCCACACTGCAAGAAAAATATTCTGTTCCTACATGCTATGACCGGATGTGACACAACTTAAACACTTTTCGGGAAAGGAAAAAATTAAAGTCATGAAGATGTTTGAAAAAAGACCCAATTTGCATAATTCTGCAGAAGTATTCCAACAAGAAAATTGCGCACAAGATGCCCTTGTCACTGCTGGAATACATTTTCTACTAGCAGTGTACGGTGCTCCAAAACCAGAAAATTCAATTGGCAATTACAGATACTGCAGCTTTGCGAAAATAACAAGATAAAGCACAGTTGTGAAATTTCAATTATTACCACACACTCGAGTCTATTATCAAATACAAACCTGGCTAGAAAAAGAAATTGAATCAGAACAGTGGGGTTGGGACTTAAAAAATAATATATTACAACCAATAACAACTTCATTGCCACCAGCACCCGATGATCTACACAATCTTGTGTAATTGTAGAAAAGGTCGTGGCGGCAAATGTGGTTGTAAAAAAAATTGGATTGAGATGCTCTAAAGCTTGTGGACAGTGTCGTGATCAGTCATGCTTAAACGCATAGTCCACTAGTGAAGAAAATGATTTAGATGTTGATTTAAATACAGCAATAAGTCGACTCGATGACAGCAACTTTTGATGAAGTTGAAATTGAGGATATCGACGACGAATGAATATAAAAGAAAATTATGTGCAAACATTTTTTCCCTATTGAGCATAAAATAAAAAGAAACTATGTAAAAAAAAACGCGCCTTGCATCCTACCCCAAAAGTGGTGCGGAAACGAGTGCATCATCATAATGTAGTCGCTCTAGTCCGAAAACGGTTGACTCCACAGAAAAATGCAAGAGACGACAGTTTTTGTAGATAATCGTATGAGGAACAATTTTCATAATGACCTTTATTGACCTCCAAGCCATAGGTCGCGAGATATTCCCGAAAAACTGAATTTCGCTACCTTTTGACCTTCATAACTTTTTTAGCCGGCACGATATCAATGTCGAATTTTCACATCTTCATTAGAACGCCATAATGAAGGTGTATACCAAAATTCAGCCCAGTAGGAATTTCTCCGCAGATAAAACCTTAAATGACTGGACTATGATCTGAACTAACTACAAAATTAAGACTCAACTCACTTTTCTCTCCTGGATCTTGGATAATTTTATCCTTTCATAGAATTCTAAATGCTGGACTCCAGGCCAAACTTGAGGTATCATCGAACCGCAAATCTGGGATATCAAACTGAGTTGGTGTCGCTCACTATTTCCTTGCAATATCGGCAGGCGTGCCCACATTTCAGCCATGATACATCCAACAGCCCATAGATCTATTGCAGGACCATAGTTTGTGTCTCCAAGAAGTATTTCGGGGGCTCGGTACCACAAATTCGCAATACGGTCACTGTCCCTGAAAAATAAGATTTATAAATAATGGAAAACGTACACATGACATATTAGAGTAAAGTAAATGCAGAAAGACATGAACTATCAAATATCGAGTAATCATAAGTTTCATATATTTTCCTCGATTTCAGTGTCACCACTTTCAGGGTTTCGAGGCCGTCAGGAATCCCTCCCTGACATCGTGAGTTGATATATTCGAAGTCATCGGACATTAATGATCACAATCATAAAATCATTCATCATTTTTATATTAGTGTCTATTATACTGAAGGATTTGAAACCGCTAGGCTACTGAATAACGCTGTATTGATGACTTGTGCAGCAAGTTCAATACATAGACAACCTAATAATAATAATAAATGATTTTATTGAAAGGTTACTTAGTACAAGAGATACTAACCTAACCCAACAAATGGCAGAATCCAACATCTGCACATGATAAATCAAGGCAGACATTGCTCTTCCAAATTCCTCAATTAGTAATAACTTATGTGATCAATTCAAACATTGCCCACTTACGGAAAAAAGTCTTTTCTAGGTGACTAAAGGATATAATATTCATCTTACCTGTTGAATACATCACCAAACGTCCTTGAGTAAGTGAACCCAGAAATTTTTATAACACCGGATTTAGATACCAAAATATTTTGAGGTTTCATGTATCGATGTAATATTTTGTTCTGGTGTATGTAATGAAGCCCTGTTAGTATTGAGTGTAGCATGTTTTTGATTTCTGCCAAATTTATCACCACCTTCAGATTCCCCAGCAATTTTCCTAAATCGTAATCACAAAACTCATAAACCAGATATAATGAGGTGTCCATCTTATGAACTTCTATCATGCGCGTTATGTTATCGTGGTTTAATTTCTGTAGTATCTGTATTTCCCTGAGCGTCGCTATAGGAAACTGAAAGAAATCCAAATAAAAATTATTGAATTTAAATAAATAAGAATTTTATACACACCCCTTCCTCTTGCATCACGATCTGCTTCATGGTTACGAATTTCTCAGGGTTGCACTTTTCCCTTGCTTCGAATACTTCTCTGTAACTAAGTAATTAAAATAAATTAATAACAGTAAGTTTTATGCCAACTTTCCATTGAGAAAAATATTTACTTACCCAAATTTTCCATTTTGTACTATTTTCAGTTTTTCATATTTGTTCTGTGTGCTAGAATATGGAAAAGTAAAAATTCTAACATATTGTTTGGCCTCACTGCACATTGCTAATAACGTATGTAAGAAGATGAGTTCTCGTTTAAGACTTATATTGATCGTCTTCATAAACTGATATGTAATGACTCAATATCATTACTGTGTCCTCTTATATACCTATTAGGTAAATACCTCTGATCCAGCCCTAATTATCAAAATTACCTAGATCGGACCCCTTTTAAATGAGACAAAAATTACCTGTTGGAAAGCAAATGTGAACATACAATTAAAACACAAAAAATATTTTAAATGATAAATATTTGAAATGGTGAAGCTCCTTTGAAATGTCAAGTACTAAAAGGTCTATCTTGGGACAAAATTTGAAATGTTTAATAAAGTTTCAGGGCATAGTCGAAAATCGGGATTTTTTATTAGAGATTTTTTTATTGAAAAAATCACTACGCCACTGGATTCAGAGTGCCTCTAAATAGGTGTGACCAAAATTTCATGAAAAAATATTCATTATTAACAAAGTTATGACAACTCAAAAATTCGAAAACTTACTCAGCTAACAGTCACAAAAAACACCCTATATCAACAGAATAGCCATGAGAATATTTCTTTTATGATTTCAACAATAAAGTGCCGCCAGATGAAAAAAAGCGTAAATATTTTTAATGAAAATAACGGAAATACATTCAAGTTTTCACGCAAATTAACTAAAACTAAGATCTAATATTTCAATTTAAATCTATCCCGAGATAGATCTTTCAGTACTTGACATTTCAAAAAAAACTTATTGAAATCAGTTTACAACTTCAAATTTTAGGAGGGTGTTTCCATTAAAAATGGGTCACAATCAGAAATGATTATTGAATAACAAAATTAGTTAGCGCCCTAACTATATTATTAAAGGGGAACTGTTGGAAAGTAGGTTGCACTATATCGTTTACTTTAACTATACCTACCTGTAAAATAAGTACAAAATATGAAACTATTTGTAATGTACAGAATTTTTACCTGCACATAAACCTGAATAAAGATAGGGTATCAACCTGTAGTTGACAATAAGTTTGGTATTATATTTCATAATATTTAGAGTGGTCCAGAGATCAAAGTCATTATTACTGCTGAAATTAATATTCAGTAAAATATTATGAAGACCACAAAATTCAATTAAGCCTCATATGAAACATTTAAATTAATTGGGTGAAATTTTGAAATATCAAAATAATTTCATTTGTTTGAGAATATTGGAAATTGAATTGAATGTGTGTTTGAGCGTGTGTTTTATGATTCGTGATGCTGAATTTCACTAGTTCACGTGAACTAGTGAAATTCATCACGAAACATTGTCAATCACCTTCAAACATTCGTGATGCTATTATAGTAATTAGTAATTACTTATTATTGCCCACTGCGCGTCAACTGTAGTGGCAAATAATTCTGAAAAACCTCAGAAAGGATATTATATAGTGGACAAATTTAATAATTTTCAGTTATTTTGAAGCACTTGTGAAAAAGATCGTTTTATTTTTCATTTGTTCTAGTAGACTTCTAATAATAAACCTCTCCCTAGGTTTGTTATCTCTCTTTGAATTTCAATCTTGCTGTTTGTTTTTGTAATGTCAGCCTCTTCTTATTTCTCTTAAAAGTTTTCAGCTCCACAGAACGAAGATCGTTTACTACTATTTCTTAAACTTCCAGGATATTTTGATAAAAATAGGTTTTGCATGTATTTCTGGAACATTTTCTCAGAAGATTTTCCAATTTCAATATTCCAAAAGAAACTATCTCATGCTGTGTATAGAAATACAGGTAATTCTGAAAATAACTATTTGGTTTTCGAATACAGGTAGTTCTAATACGAACTATTGGCTTGAGGATCAACCCTTAGGTAGTTAAGCCACAGGTAGTTAATCCACAGGTACTTCTGAATGAGAAATATTCGCAGGTTATTGCTCTCAGGCACACGTAATGCATTACTGGACTCAAATGTCACGAAGTTGTTAAATATTTAGAAATATTATAGCAATTGTTAGGGAGTGCGTTAGGATCAGAGCTCCGTACAGCCCTGGACATTATCTTGTTGGGAGTACTAGATGGGACAGCCCTGAATATCACCTGATAAGTTTACATAAGAGGATAATACATTCCTTTGTGTGTTGAAATATGTTTAAGTGGGGCAACTGACATTGTTGTTGAATAGACTAATAAATGTTATAAAGTTGGTGGTGTTATAAGTGTTTTAATATCGTTGTTAGCCAGTGAGGCATTCCTAACACAATATCGGATCATTGTGCCATTCTAAATGTAACTCTTAGATCAGGGGTCTCCAAATTACGGCCCGCGGGCCAAATCCGGCCCGCCAGTGTCATCAATCCGGCCCGCGACAGCCAATGATTTACTGTCATCAATCTGGCCCGCAACAGCCAATGATTACCTAATTGTTGTTACTATTGCTGTGATAAGTTGAAGAAGAAGAATTTACTTGCAAGGTAAAACTTAACGACAGAAATGATGACAAAGAAAACTTGACCTAAGTACCTAAGTTTAAGCATATTAATAACTAACAAATAATTGAAATGAATCACAGTAAAACAGAAACACTAATGAGATTTATGTAATTGTGATTTTCCACCGACAATTCTTTGTGGTTGTGGATCAATTTTACTTATAACAATTATCAAAAGAGATTTAATATGCTCATCGGTTAATTGAGATCTGTAAACATTTTTTGTGCACTTCATCTTGGAAAACGTTTTCTCACACAAGTAAGTAGTACCAAAAACAGAAAACAACCCACGAGCAAATTAATGCAAATTATCAAATTGTTCCGGTGGAAGACACTTGTGAAATTCCAACAGAGATGAATTTTGATATTTGTTCTCAAGCATATCACTGCACCGTATATCAATAATTTCCATTTGGACTTCCGAAACCAGGGTTTCAATGTCAGAATCAAAAGGATTTTGAAAAAACTTAATTTCATTCGCAATGACATCAAAATCTTAAAAACAAGTATCAAAATTTACCTTCAAAGCACTCAAAGTTTCGATTGCAAAATTGACGGGAAATTCAGTCTCGTCTTTCCTACGTAGACTAACTCGCAGTTGCGCCGCTAGCCTTTTTACATGTAATTATTACTACCACCTCGAGGTGTGTGTGTGTGGTTTAAAATTTTTTGGCTTTGGGAGAACCAATTAGCCAGACTGTTTTAATGAAAAACTATTTGATAGTAACATTGAGTAGTAGCTCAAACATAGATTTTTTCCCTCGTTTTTTGCTTTTTGAATTTTCATTTCTGTTTGTTTTTGTATTTTTTTTTTCTTTTTGTTTTTGCATTTTGATTTTTTTTTTTTGTATTTTTATTTTTAAATAAGTTTTTTTTTTTCTTGATTTGTTTTATATTTTTGGTTCCCTTATTATTATTTTTTTTTTGTTAATATATATTTTTTTTTTTTATTATAGATTTTTTTTTTTTTTTTTTTTTTTTTTTTTTTTCAATGCGTTTGTACAGGATATGATTCAATTACTGTTTACATTTGAATATATTGTTAGTAGTACTATAACTATATTTACAATCAATCATTCATACTTTAATTTTGCATCTTATTAGATGATTGTATAATAATTTGTATATATTTCTGTTGTTTGAAGTTAACATACAATTTAAGTTTATTGGAAAAAAGATATGAAATTTCAATTCAGAGTAAAGGGTATTTATACTGTGGATGTGGTGCGAACACTCCAACATGATGTGATTGAGATCGCCATAACGTCCACATGAGCATAGAGGATTATCTGTTAATCCAATTTTGAATTTGTAAGCTGGGCAGATAGCGTGATTTGATCGTAAACGGTTTATTGTATTTATGTATTTTCTGTCGCTCTCTTGTTCAAACCATCTCTTTCCAATAATCTTTGGGAAGAGCTGTTTGAAGTTTTTGCCTGTCCGAGATTCATTGAATTGATTTTGCCAAATTTCATTCAAATCTTTCTTGTAAATTCGATTCAAATCGGTATGTGGAATAAAGGTGTGAATGGACTCTTCTCCTGTTTCAGTGGCTTGCTTTGCTAATCTATCTACTACCTCATTTCCTTTTATTCCGGAATGTCCTTTTATCCAAATTATAGATATCTTCCTATTTTGTAAGAGAATTGATTTATGGGCTCTGGCGATTTCTATTTCCAATTCAGAAAATAGATTATGATTTCGGAAATTTTTCAGTCGATCCACGGCACTCTTGCTATCAGTGAAAATTATTGAATGAATGCTGTTTTGTGTCAGAATATATCGCATTGCCAAAAGTATGGCTTTCAATTCTGCAGTGTAGATGGATGCTTCATTGGGAAGTATATACATTTCGAAATATTTGGTATTTGAATGATAGAATGCGAAGCCTGTTTTCTCTGATATTTTTGATCCATCTGTGTAGATATAATCTGCATTTGGCCACAGCCTCTTGATTGTTTCTGAAAACTCTCCCTCACAACTTATATTATTTCTTTCCAAATAATATACTTTAAACTCGTGGGATATTATGTCGTAATCTTCTGTATAGTATGGAAGGTTATAGGTTTTGTAGATCGTTTTGTCATAAGAAGACGATCTGGTGAAACTTTCTACCAACAAATTCGTTTTCTTTATCTGCCAGTATCGATGAGTGAGTGTGAAAATTGTAAGTTGATGAAGTTTGGGAATCAAATTTGAAGATTTTGCTTTGATTCTTGTCACAAATTTGTTACTGAGCAGTTGTCTTCTTAAGTCTAATGGAGGTTCCTTAGCTTCGGCTTCCATAACTGATATTGGTGTTGACGGGAGATACCCCAGACATATTCTCAGACATTTATTTTTTATTACTTCCAATTTCTTCAAGTGAGTATCTGCAGAACTTCCATAAAAAATACTTCCGTAGTCTAATATTGAACGTATGAATGCTCTATAAAATATTAGGGCGATATTTGGATCTGCACCCCATTTTGTTCCACAAAAGGCTCTAAGGATATTAATACCCTTTTCTGCTTTCTGTCGAATTTGAGTTATATGGTGTTTCCATGTCAGAGATTTATCTAGGATAATGCCCAAGTATTTGACTGACGGTCGAATTGGTAGGACCCACGGTCCAGATTTTGTATGAGATGAAAATTGTATTCTTTTTCTGGTGAATATGCAAATCTCTGACTTTTTTTCCGCAATCATCAATCCGTTTTTGTCCATCCACTCATTTACATTTTCCATCTCTCTTGCCAAGTTTTCAAGTGACTTTTCAAAAGACAAACTTTGTGTGTATATGCAAATATCATCTGCATATTGTATTATTTGAGAGTCTGTTTCAATACATTTTTCTAAATCTCTTGTATATAATATATACAGAAGAGGACTCAGAATGCTTCCTTGGGGTATTCCTAAAGATGTTTTACGAGGAATAGAAATAGTTTCGCCAATTTTCAAATATATTTGTCTTTCTGAAAACAACATAACCAGAAGGTAACATATATTTTTGGGGATTTTGATTTCTACAAGTTTTTCAAATAGTAATTTCAATTGAACATTATCATAGGCTGCTTGAATGTCTAAAAATGCTGCTGTAGTGGTTTTATTTTCCGTAAATCCTATATGAATATCCATAACGATCTGAGAAACTGCTTCCTGAGTAGATCTGCCTCGTCTAAATCCATATTGAGATGCAGGTAATATTGATGTTCGTTCTAACCAATGTTCCAATCTGTTCTTTATTATTCTTTCGAAAGTTTTCAATATACAAGAAGCAAGCGAGATGGGTCGATAAGAATTTTCATCATTTTTAGTTCTTCCTTGTTTATGAATCGGCAGAATCAAGTAGTCTTTCCATTCATGAGGAATAGGTATTTCATTATTCAATATTTGATTAAAAATGTCTAGAATGGATTTTTTATGTGGTTCTGTCATGTGGAATAGCATGGAGTATGAAATATTGTCCTTGCCTGGGGCAGTGTTATGTGTGTGTTTCAAAGCCTTATTCAACTCCCACATTTCAATGTTTCTCGATAGATGGCTATGTTCATGATTACGTAGGTCTACTTGAGTTGTAAGGAACATCTGATTAACTGAGTCGGGAGCTATTTTATTATGAAATTTGTCTAGCCATTCCTCTTCAGGGTCTATTGGGGATACGTTACCCATTCTTCTATTCTTAAATCTGTTTACACGTTGCCAGATGTCTCTCATAGGTATTGTTCTATTGAGACCTTCACAATAAGCTTGCCAGCTACTTCTTTTGCTCTGTTTCAAAATTCGTTTCGAAATTGCATCTGCTTTTTTATACTCCAATAGATTCAACTGATTAGGATTGTGTTTGAAGCGAATGTATGCTTCTCTCCTGTTAGTTATTGCTGCATCACATTCCTCATTCCACCATAGTTTTGGAGTATGTGGGGAGGTCTTTCTAGAACTTTTATTTTTTGGTATAGACTGCGAAGCGGCAAAATTAATAATTTCTATAAGCCGATGATAATAAGGAGCAGGTTCTATTGAATCAAGAGTATCTCGATATTGGGACCAATTGGCTTTTTTTAAATTCCATATTTTATGAATTTTTTCCTCAGATATATTATGTGAGTAGATACTCTCGATGATTATTGGAAGATGATCTGAGCCATGGGGATCATCAAGTGTCTCCCAACGAAATAAGTCACTTATGTCAGAGGAGCATATCGTCACATCTATGGCAATACATCTTCGACTTGTAGCAAGGGTCTTGGATCCATCATTTAAATAGATTAAATTACTACTTTCAATAGCATCTAGTAGATTTTTTCCATATGTGTCGTCAAATTCATTACCCCATGCCACGTGATGTGCATTAAAATCTCCTGCTATGAAGCAAGGTTTTGGAATATCATTAAAAAATTTAACCCATTCTTGACTACTAATGTATGTTTGGGGTTTAACGTAAAGTGAAACTAAATGAAGTTTGTTATGGTTGGGTAAAATGTTTGCTGACACAGCTATGGCTGATATATTATTGGAGTTATTTAGATTTATTTCTTTATATTTTATTTTTGTTTTAATTAATATGGCTACTCCTCCTTTACCATCATTTCTGTCTTTCCGTATACAATTAAATCCCGCGAATTTATAGTATGTTTGTGGTTTGAACCATGTTTCTGAAAGTAAGGCAAATGAAATTTGGTTTTGAGCAAGAAGATATTCTA
The DNA here is from genome assembly GCF_025532065.1 of Leptinotarsa decemlineata. Taxonomy (NCBI): domain Eukaryota; kingdom Metazoa; phylum Arthropoda; class Insecta; order Coleoptera; family Chrysomelidae; genus Leptinotarsa; species Leptinotarsa decemlineata. The sequence continues at coordinate 3,330,939 of NW_027412547.1, forward strand.
AATTTCCTTTATTTGCAATCGCAGAACGACAATTCCATTGGCAAATTTTGATATGATTCATTGGGGCTGCGAATTTGATGACACATTTACATTTAACTGCTTACTGATTATATTTACAAGGTCTGATTCGTGAATATCAAAATTATTCGAAGTTTTCATTATGTTTATTACATGGGTAACTAATTCTAAAATAATATTAGTAAGATTAGGAATTTCCTCAATGTTTGAGCTATTTTGATTTGTGTTTCGCAAATATGCAGGTTTTTTTAAAATTCCGCCTTCTTCATTGTGTGTTGATATAGGTTGTATTATATTTTTGTGTGCTTCGTATATAGGATCTGGACTGGATGGTCTTAAGCGTTTTGCAGGAGTTCCCTGTTCATGTAATTTGTGAGATTTATGCAAGTGAGGTGTTTGTTGAGCATTCTGTAATTGATTTGGAGTAAAGGATTGTTCAATAACTGATCTTTGATGCGATGTATTAGGTTGTAATGTGGAATTCACCTGTTGGTTTGGGTTATTCAATATGCTAGCATATGATGATTTTGGAACTTTTTGACATGCGTCATGGTAATTTATATTGAGGTTTGACATTGCTTGTTTGATTTGTTTTTGCCTTTTGAATTCCGGACATATTTTCATATTTGTACTTAAGTGAGATCCACCGCAGTTGAAACATTTTGGATCGGGATTAGAATTTTGACAGTCTGAAGAACTGTGCTGTTCGCCACATTGAATGCAGCGTGGTTTACTCTTACATTGTTTTCCTAAGTGCCCATATCGAAAACAGTTATAGCATAATAACACTTTTTGAATGTAGGGTTCAACTTCAATTCTCACTCTATTAATTGAAATATATTTTGGGAGTACCTGACTTCTAAAAGTAATTATACACAATTTTGTAGCAACATATTCTGTTTTATTGTCTTTTGTAATTTTTTTATTCATTCGTCTTACATTCTCGACTTGAAAATTGCAATGCATATCAAATGGTTTGATTTTGTTTTTAATATATTCTTCCGAAAAAACGGTATCTATATCCCTAATAACCCCTTGCCGTACGACAATGAATCTGGGAATATATAATTCCAAATTATTATTTTTCAAACTAGGTGAATTTTTTTGTTCAATAAGATAGTTTGCAGATTTGTAATCTTTCATTTTTATTCTGATTCTGTTTCTTCCTATCGAGTCTAAGCTAATAATCTTATTATCCACTTCAGGAAAATTTGAAAGAATTATATCACCTACCTTTACAGCATTGATTCTTCCACGAAAATCATCGCTATTATTCTCCACATAAATTTGATATGGTCCTGTATCCGACATACTGTACCTATCAATCAATTGTTTTGGTATGTTTTCATTACCTATTTTTTGTTGGTTTTCGTCGAGAGGTTCCAATCCGCTTTTTCTATTGATGTATTCTGCAATTTTTTCTGCTCTTTTCATATTAAAAATATTATTGTTACCTATTATTGGTGATACTGTATCCATATATGTTGACACATGAGGAGGGGTTGAATTAGGAGGTGGTTCGGGGGGTTTACCCCCATTTACACTAGACATCACTTGGTAGTTTCAAAGAACTCAATACACACGATATTATCTAAGTATAAGATTTGAAATAAACGAGCTGATAAAAATGAATTTGTTTTAATAAGACACTCTGAGAAACACTTCCAACACGTACGAAGTCTATCACAGAACTGCACCTCGAGGTGATCGGAATACACTAGCTATAACCAGAACTTTTTCAAACCGACGCAGTAATTCCAAATATTTAATTACGCCTAATGCCACCTAGCGGGTAGCTGAAAAAGTTAGTATATAGTACCACTACTCGCCACTAGATGTCGTTAAGTGTCGCAACACACAATAATAATTGAAATGCAAAAAAAGCGTAAGTTTGCTTAGGTCACGCACTTTGCGACTATCCTAGTCTAGAAATATAGTTGAGGGCAGAAATTGGCCTTTGGAACCAAACTGAAAAAATCATTATGGCCCGAAGGCTTCAAATTTTGGATACCCCTGCTCTAGAGAAAGGGTCCCAAGAAATATTTACCACCCATTGAATTCTCACTCGTATTTTGAGTTGTCTATTCAGAAGCTATTAATGTGAGAAGCGGATTCCGATCAACTTTGATTCGAATTTGTATAAATTATAAATATTTATATAAATAATACAACTTTATATACATACATAATTTGAACTGAACTATCATGCATCCATCATGCTAACAGTTCGCTCTTGAAAATCTTTAATGATAGAGTAGATTTAATTGAATCGGGTAAATCGTTGAATCGGACAAAACCTTTAAAAAATAAACTGCTCATACTATTTTTTGTATTTGTTCTATTTATATACATGTGACTATTGTGCCTAGTAGAATTGTGATGAATGTCCTTATTGAAAGTTATCAATGATAGAAAGTATGATGGGGTCATTTTATTTTATATTTTATAAATGAAAACCATGGAGCACTGGAATAATCTTTTGGAAACTGAGAGCCATTGTAGAGCAGATAGCATGGTAGAAATTGGTGTATATCTATTACATTTTAAAATTATTCTCATTCCTCGATTTTTAAGTTTTTGTATTTGTTGCACTTTGTTCAAATTAAAAGAGAATAAAATAGATGCACAGTAGTCAAAATGGGATTGGATGATTATATACCATAATTTTTGTATAGGTATGTTGATAAGTTATTGGCGATTTTTGAGAAGAAATACAATATTTTTGCAATCTTTTTTTCATTATATTTGAAGTGGTCGTCAAATGATAAGCAATTATCAAGTTGAAATCCCAAATACTTAACTGATGTTACTATTTCTATACGTTCATCTTCAATTTTTATATTTATGTTGTTTGTATTCATTTGATTATATTTGAATTTAGCAATATTTATCATTGCTTTGGTTTTTTCAACGTTAACATTTTATTGGTTTTCAGATATTTTCCTACTCTCCCTAGAACTTTATTCATTCTGCCAACAGTTTCTTCTAAATTCACTCCAGTACAGGCCTATAAGATATCATCTGCAAATAAGTTGATGAACTCACAGTCTGTAAATAATTGAATATCATTCAGATACAGAATGAATAATAGGGGACCAAGCACACTACCTTGTGGCACTCCAGTGTGATTTGTTATATATGATGAGAAAAAATCTTTCACAAGTACTCTCTGTTTCCTATTTGATAAATAATTACTTATCCATTCATAAACCATCCCCTCACGCCCATATCTTCTCAGCTTCTGAAGAAACTACTTCTATCAATCGTTTCAAAGGCCCTTTTGAAATCTAAAAAGACAGCTAGAACATTATTACCTTTATCTGTTTCATTAGTAAATATAGTTAATGAAAACTGTAGTGCTGTTTCACAAGAATGTTTTTTTCGAAAATCAGATTGATTGCTGAGCATGATTTGATTTTTGTCAATAAACTCTAATAATTGATTATATACTGCTATTTATAAAACTTTCTCTATTGGCGGTAAGCCAATAGAGAAAGTTGATCCAAATGCATTGAAATTGTTCTGAATTCGTATAAATTTCTTGAGGTTCATTGGCGGTAGATTCGGATACATTTCATTGAACTTTCTACATGTTCTGCTGATAATTTTGTCACACTGTCCAAAAATAATAAACAAATTCATAAGAACTTCGTTTGAATAGTTTTGTTCCATCGTTTTGAAGGTATTTGCAACTTCTGAAGTGACGAAAATGTCGATATTATTAGGAGAATGTCACAACGCTACTGTCAAATAGTAATCATGGCCTGCTTACCAAATACCGAATGGAAATACCATTCTGAAGGGACATTTTCACAAATAAATGTTCATAAGTCCGAAACTTGACTAGTTAGGTATAGGTATGATATACATAGAAAGGAAGCAAATTTCAGCAGCTTTCCGAATTTTCAATAATATACAGGGTGTTCCATTTAAAATAATCAAATTTCAGCAACTTTTTCAAGCAAACGAAAAAACTGTATTTTTTTACCACCCTGTATTGGAATAACGGAGATTAGGCTGACCTGTGGGAAGTGTTCAAGTATCACCTAACTCCAAACCAAATTTCGATATCATAGTACTTCTTAACTAAAAGATATCGGCATTTTTAGAAGTCATGATTTTCGAAGAAAAAAATTGAAATTAATTTTTATTTCGAAAACGGTAACAGATAGGTATAGGGAAATATCAAGAAAAGTTGTCGGGCAATTGTTGGAGATTCCAAAAATAATATTATATACAGAATGTATATAACTTGAAAAATCAAAGTTGCTACTACTTTCTAATAGAAGCGGCAACACCGCATTGTCGAAAATATTTTAGTTGGCTAGAGAATGTCCGAATATGCCCTCCATTAAATTTTCAAAGTGATCCGTTGTCTGGTTCACCAGAAACGTCTAATGTGCCATCCACCGTGAATCAGCCTGTATGTTGGATGCTGTTTACAAAGTATAGATTGAAAGTTTCTGCCATGTCAGGTTCACCTTTTTTAGTACTTACTACCTCTTTATCTTCAAATTGGATTAGGTTAGAAAATGTATGATCATTACTAGTAACAAGGGTTTTTACGGTTTTCCACATCAAATGCGAGTATTCTTGTTTCTGTCTATTTTGTTATAATACTGAACTTTCTTTATTTTCAATGAGTTGACCACATCGTTTCTCAATTTTTTTAAATTTTCCCATCTAATTATTTTTAAATTTTCATCTTCCACCGTAGTCACGAATATTTTATAGGCTTCATCCCGTTTCTTAATTTTGATAAAAACTTCATTGTCAAACCAAGGAATATTGTTTTTCAACTTACTTATTTGTATGGGAGAAATACTATTGACAATATTTGAACATTTTTCGAGAAATTCTTCATAAAGTAAATCAACATCTATAGAGTTTAAAGACCAATTACAAGAAATGAGCTTATTCTTAATTATACTCAGATTATTATTACAAAGATTTCTGTATTTTCTTATTGAGCTTTCTTTGTTAGATTGACTGGATGTTTATGGATGCAGGAAAATTATCTCAATGACAGGAATTTTTTAAACTATATCTTATACACTGATGAGGCTACCTTTACCACGAAGAGTGTTGTATCTTCCCAGAACATGAAAATTTGGGTAGATCAAAATCCAATAAAAGTGGTGAATTGTAGAGACCTAATATCACTGAAAATTGATGTGTGGTGTGGTATTCTGAACGAAAATATTATAGGGACATTTTATAAAGTTTATAAGGATAGGTCAACAAATACGGAAGATCTCCATGCAATAATTATAAGAGCGTGTAGAGAAATCTCACCTAGATAACTGAGAACAGTTAGAGGCGCATAGAAAAACGTTTTCGCTTGGAGGGAAGTTTGATATGAGGCACAAAAATATAAAATTGTCAACAATTGATTGTTTTTCAATTAAAAACGCGATTTTGAAAGTAACACTTTGAAAAAGTGTTGAACTACATACAAATTTTATGTAGTTTTTGATAGTCATATGAAAGACAAACAATTTTGAGAACTTTTTGTTAAATTCTCCAAATTCCGCCTGTCATGTTGAAATAGTAAGAGTATAATGTAATCAATCGTATCAGTTTTCTCTACTCACACTTTATGTTTGCTTTTCGATAGACTTTTTCAGAATTGCAACGAATATTAATCAAGAGACAATTTAAAAAAACCACACTTCGCTCATATTATTTGAACCAATCTATCTTATGTTGAATAATGAGGTTAATATTATGCAATGGGAGCATGAGATTATGTGACTGTAACGATAATGACGTTCAAATAAAGTACCTCGAGTTACTTCATTCAACATTTACTCTTGGTTTACTCGCGATCCATGAAATGAATGTATTGTTTATATGTAATCTCGAGGAATTTCTATCAGAATACGTTAACACCCCAATAAACTTATTCGTAAATCGGCTGCGATTATTCCTATATTCAAATGGGGTGACACGAGTTACATAGGGAACTACCATCCAATTGCCCTCCTGAACGTTTTTTTCAAAACAAAGGAAAAAATTATTCGCAAGAGAATTACAGATTTGGTTCATATTTGACAGGACATCGACAGGTGGAGCAAACATCAAGTGGACACTCTGATCTCAGTGACATAAAACATGGAGTACCTCAGGGGTCTGTTTTAGGACCAATTATGTTTTCCATATATTCAAATGACTTAATAACTATTGACATCGCAGGACGATTCATTGTATTTGCCGACGATACCACTATTATATGGAGTAAACTCAGAAATTTATCAAATATGAAATTCAAAAAATCCAAGCCTGATGTAACGCGAACTCCTTGTGCTTCAACCTTATCATAACAAAACTAGTTACTTCCAAATTTATACTAGACCATTTATGTTTGGATAACCACTACACAGAAAATAAACAGCACCCTAAATTTCTAGTCATTCACATATAAAATAAGTTGAATTTGAAAAAATATGTATCCCATTTGAGTGAATGTTTGCTATTAGAGTGATATCAAATGAACTAGGGTACACTACAGCTAGAATGGCTTACGTTGCATTGATCGAATCTAATATTCACTATGAAATAGCTTTCTGGTGCTATTGTAGTTCGTGCTTCAGAAGAGGTCTTTCAGATACCTCAAAGTCTTAGCCGAGAGATCACTGCAAGCCTTTATTCATCAGCCACAAAATATTAACTGTCACCTGTTTATAAATAATGGAAACAGTATGCTCAAATCATAAAAATAAAACTAGCATGTACACTCCAGGAACAAATTGTCACAACACCAGACAGAACCATATGCTTTGCCTACCTGTTCCAAAATTCGCCTTGATTCAACATTCTAGTATTCTCAGATTTATTAAAGTATCAAAGTATATAATCACCTTCCTACCATTCTGATAAAGCTTACTTTTCTTCTACAGTGATAACCTGTAAATTCAACTTGATTTTTCAATGTTTACATAAACTCATCTGTCTTCTTAATGATTTATTTGTGAAATTGCCATGTTTGTACTTTTTATATTTTATGACATGTATTATATTTTGTATTTTATGACATGCATTTTATTTTTATATAGGAGTTTGTCAATAAGACACTAATCTTCCGACAATAAAGCATATGATTGTTTGATTGATTTACAAAGCATTAAATACTTACCAATGGCCAACATTGCTTCCGCCCCTGCTTGTCTACCAAAACGGTCATAACAGAACTTGTTCAACACATTAATGACCTGTTGTGGGTATTCTCCATGTCTTGTCGGATCTTCAAGCACGTGCTTTCAATCTTGGCAAAGATTGGTCCATGATCCTCTTCCAAGGTCTCTCTTCTCATTTCGTCAAATCGTTCTGTGGCATCCTGCATCAGAGTTGACCTCTTCCAACGGTGGTAATTAATTTGAGACCTTATTAGTGCTCGGCTGGCGCGTTCCAATATGCGTTTGGCTCTCTCTCCTGGGATTGGTGATTTCAGCAAAAAACCTTTGGGTATGATGTTGTTGTCTCTAGCTCTGCACAAGAAACTGAGGTGAGTTTCCTCTTTGTAAGCTTGACCATAATCTTCTCATATCCTCGGAATGAGTCGCTGGTTCCGGGTCCGTACCGGGTATTCAACGTTTGTTTGAAGGTGGTTGACAATAAAACGTGGTGTATTTCACCAGTTCGGATTTCCATTGTCTAATATAATATAAAATGATTTGATAACCCTGAAAAAATCAAAAAGATGAACCGAAAACAACAATTTAATTAAAAAAAAACTGAAATTACAAAGAAATAACATACAAGCAACAACCAAACAAATAAAAATTGAAATATTAATAAAAGCTGACAAAATTGAAAAATTAAAAATATCAACAAATATGGAAAAAATGAAAAAATAAAAATTAAACGATTTCAAACCAAGTTATGTCACAACGTTTCGAGTGTTAGTATCCACAATGGTGTTCGGGTGATAACTGGACTTATTCCTCTGAGACTATTTATAGGTTATTCGAGTGCTTTCATCTGTCCCCTCTTCCCTCTTTCCGCTTCATTGGTTTTGGCAGGAGATGACCGTTTGGCGGGAGTTATCACCCGAAGACGATTGTGGATACTAACAATCGAAACGTGACATAACTTGATTTGAAATCGTTTAATTTTTATTTTTTAATTTTTTTCATATTTGTTAATATTTTTAATTTTTCAATTTTGTCAGCTTTCATCAATATTTCAATTTTTATTTGTTTGGTTGTTGCTTGTATGTTATTTCTTTGTAATTTCAGTTTTTTGTTTAATAAAATTGTTATTTTCGGTTAATCTTTTTGATTTTTTCAGGGTTCTCAAATCAATTTATATTATATTGGACAATGGAAGTCCGAGCTGATGAAATATCTGCGTAAAGTGTTAGTTTGTATTCATCTAAGTATTTAACAATATCTGCTATATATAAAGAGAACAATATAGGTGCAAGGACACTTCCCTGCGGTACCCCTACACTTATCGATATCAAATCTGAGCAGTGTATGCTGTTTTGTCCATCATCCTCAATGTGAGATAATTGTACATATTGTTTTGTACCAACAAGATAGTCGTTATTAATTGGCAAAGTTTGAAAGTTCCTGTTGAAAGACCCGGTAGGACGGTAGCTGGACGGGTTGACGTGAGTGGTTTGTTTCACTCACTCGATCAACCGCTGTGTGAATCGGTGATTTGAACCGTATGGCCGGGCGATCGATTATCATGCCCTATCGTTTAACCCATGTTAGGAATCCTACGTTAGAAAGCAAGACCCAGTTAGTCTTTATCTCGCACAAGTTACGACTTCTGAGAGTTGTCGTTCTCAGGGGACGGCAGCTGGTTAACGGAAAAACATATTTTAGTACTGAATAGAAATTAGAATATGACATTACCTCCAAAAATTTTACACCAAGTATACTTAATATTATTCCTATGTTTTTGGGAAAGAAAGTTTTTGGCTTTCTACTACTCCATCTTGATACAGAAAAATGTGGGAATCTTTCAAAGAAAGGAAGGAAGCAATACATTTTAAAAAAATCAACTCTATACATGGACGTGTAGATCATGCAAAGAAGCAACTTTCAGACACAAACTGGAAGAATGCCCCCTTGAAACAGGTTCTTTCATATAAACATTGAATTATACGAAAGAAAAAAATTCTTTCGAAACAAATGCTTTTACATGAACACTGAATTATACAGAAGATGCTTTTCTCTACTCAGTTTGTATTTCAAACATTCGTTATGGAATGAAATTCAGATATCATCCACACGAGTTCTACTCTAAATGAATGGTAACAAATTGCACTTACATGGAACACTGTCATCCCCACTGGTATACATCGATGTTTCGCCTTAAGACACTTGCCCTAAGGCTCTTCAGTACCAAATTGGATAACATTATAGAAAATACACACAATTCATTAATGAATTACGATTTTTAATGTCACGGAATAAGTATGATCTACTTATGTCATCGATGCTCTCGTAATAACATTCATTCACCTATTTGATTAAATCCCAGCCAAGAGGAATCTTATTTGAATCGAAGGAGTTATATTTTTAGAAGTGAATAATTTTTTTGTATCAAGATGAAGTAGTAGAAAGCCAAAAACTTTCTTTCCCAAAAATTAATCACTCCTAAAAATATAACCCCTTCAATTCATTCCTATGTTGTTTAGACAATTCACAATATTCAGATTTTCGCCAATGTTTTGCGGAAAGGGACAGAGATTTCCCGAAACGTCATTCAGAGAAAATTTATTGTCATTCAAAGTTTGATAGTAACACTGAATTCAATGGAAGAAAAGTTAAATAAGGAAAACTCAGTCATTCCATTAGGTCTTTAATATACTTACTTGAATTCAGTTTTCCACATTCTTGAAACTCAAAGTTTTAATGAAGTGCCAGAATCATTCGCTCACTATTTTCCTGAAACTTCAAAAACTCCCTGAGTCCCTTTTTCAGTAATGGTGTTGTAGAAGTGACATTTAAAAACAATCATACTATTTACCAGTCAGACAGTTGTTGGTGATACTTTGAGGATAAACCTCGTCCTTGCAGTCAACGGACATACAACTGATGATATATGCCGCAGTAGTAGACGAAACGTTTGATGCTTTAGGTTCCTCTCAACCACAAATTTCACTTTTTTCAGCACTATTTGCTGTTATAATACTCGATGGAGGATCCGTAGTTACTATCGAAGAGAAATAAATCAAATTCGTGGACTTTATTTATTTCACAATCATTTTTAAAGAAACCACAAAAAGCGAAGTACTGGACGAATGAAAAAAATAAATATCATCATTAAATATTACAGGTCGGTGCTCTCACAAATGTCCATGGGGGACCAAAAAGCTCTTGTAAACTGGGGCGTGCAGTACTGGGGCAGCAACTAGAGGAGCCTTGAGAACAGGAGTAGCAGCAACTACAGGAACGGCACCATGAGAAATCTGTAAATGAATCCAAATATTCATTATCAACAATTGAAATTTTGATGTGGTCTATATGTTGAATTACTAATACGAAAATATTCAACTTGGTAGCTCAAACACTTCAACAATTTTCAAGGGATGCCGATGAAATAAAAAACTAAATTGCTGAAAAACTTCAATTGGCCAAAGAGGAGAGTCATGAAGACCCTGCCAATATTCAGTCCAAACATCAGAAACATCAAGCTTTTGAAGCTGAATTAGAGGCCAATGCTGACCGTATACAAACTGTGTTGCCCAATGGTGCTAATCTTATAGACAAGCGTCAAAGTGCTGGCTCTGAAGGAGCCGTGCAGAAACGATTAGAATCCATAGCCAATCAGTGGAAATTTCTCAAACAAAAAACAACAGAGAAGTCTTCAATACTGCCCTCGTTGATAGAAAGACTTAACAGATTGTCTCTGGTCTGGATTACTGGCAATGAGGCTGCTGATTCCCTTGCAAAGAAGGGTGCTGCAAGCAGCTTCATTGGACCAGAACCTGTCATTGGCATCGCTTTGGGATTTGCCAAACAAACATTGAACACCTGGATGGCAAGGATATTTATGAACTTCTGGCAGAATCTTCCAGGATTGGCTCACTTCATGGCGTTTATTTACTCTTCGAAGATTCATACCAAACAGTTATTGGACTACAGTAGGGATGAACTACGATGTCTAATAGACCGTCTCACAGATCACTGCCATTTGAATCATCATATTCAGAGACTCGGACTGTCGGAACACATTATGTGTTCACCATACAAACTAATCGGCTTCGTCAAGAAGCTGGGTTTATTCGGTCGAGTGTCAATAGTTATGAGCTATAATAAACCCTTACGGATTGCGGCGAAGGGTCGAATTGACCCACTCACTTTTGACCCAACCTAACCTAACCTAAGTGTTATTGTTCTGACACACGCGTACAATGAGTTTGTTATTAATTTCTACCCTAGAAATTCTCTAGAAATAGAGAATATTATGTGCCAAAACGTTGTTTTGGCACATGAATTCTATAAATCACTCAAAATATATACTCATTCAATAGTACAACTGTCGTTGAGGGGTTCTGATATTATCGACTGATACCTTCTAAAATGTGTTTGTTAACTTATTTCAAAAGATTTTTCAAGTAACCAATTCTGTACTGCACAAATTAAATGTTTTTTTTTCATTTGCCTAATTGAAGACGTGAACATCATTTGCAACCTCATAGTCTAGAACATCCAAGAAATGTTGTAGATTTGTTTCTGTTCTATATACAGGGCCATTCAAATTCGTTTCTGTACATGCGGATCTCGTAAACGATAAGAGATAGAGTGTTGGTTGAATCAGGGCAAAGTTGTGTATTTCAGAGACCTATTCAATGATGTAAAGAAATCGAATATAGCTCTTTTGATTGTTGAGATATACAGGAAAAAACAAAAAATCCCAAATTATTTTTTCGCAGACATATTGAAAATCTGTCCACATTTTGCTATTGGCACTTTTATACAGGGTGTCATCTGACTTGGGCCACCCCCATCTTTGAATTTTTAAATACGGACCTGTATTTTTTGTTGTAGTTTTGGGATCGTAGGCATTCACTTCATACTGAGAAATTGAATTCAATTTTATATTTCGGGATTTTTCGGTAATATTCGATTATAATTGTGTGAATTATTTCCTTTTAAATTACGGCCCTGGAAATTGGTCGACTGAGTTGAATAAAACACAATGGCAACTTTCACGTCTCCCTATGTACCGTAGAGTTTTTCGAGAGTTTTTTTTTCATTTTTAGGTACCTATTCATATTTTTTCCATTGCTCCGAGCGTTTTCTTCAATGTACTTCGAATAAGAAAACCTTTTATGATTATCTGAAACATATCTACAACAAAAATATATTATGTGTTTTGATGAGCAGAAAAAAAATAGTTGCAATAATAACATCCGAAACGAACACTATAATTATAATGAAAATTGAAATGAAATAATATGAAATAATAAATAATAATTTATATACACAAAAAAATTAATTGTGCAATAAATGTTCGAATTGGAGTCCTTTCATTTCGAGACAAATAATGGGACAATAAGTTGGTCTGCAAGATCACCAGATCTTACTATTTTGGGCCATTTTCTATGGGGGACATTGAAAAAAAGGAATCACGCTGGCAGAGAGATAGAAAATGTTGAAGACTCGAGATTGAGGTTTTTGAATGATTTCGCAACAATGCAGCAAATATGTGTGTTAAGGGCAATAAATAATATGAAAAACTGAGTTTAAAAATGTCTAGAAATGGAAGGACTCCAATTCGAACATTTATTGCGCCAATCATTTTTTGGGTACCTATATAAATTACTTCATATCAATTTTCATTATAATTATAGTGTTCGTTTCGGATGTTATTATTGCTATCATTTCTTTTTTTACTTATTACAACACATAGTATATTTTTGATGTAGATATGTTTCAAATAATCATAAAAGGTTTTCTTATTCGAAATTCATTGTAGAAAACGCTCAGAGCAATGGAAAAAATACGAATAGGTACCTAAAAATGAAAAAAACTCTAGAAAAACTCTACGATACATAGAGAGACGTGAAAGTTGCTATTATGTTTTTATTCAAATTTAATTTAATCTCCCAGTATAAAGTGAACGTCCACAATCCAAAAGCTACAACAGAAAATACAGGTCCGTACGAAAATACAGATGACACCCTGTATAAAAGATTGATGGATATATTCTGAGAGCCCACGTCAACTGCCAATAGCAAAATGTGGACTGATTTTCAATATGTCTGCGAATGAAGAAGATATAGCCAAAAAAATTATTTGGGATTTTTTTGTTTTTCCTGTATATCCCCAGAACCAAAAGAGCTATATTCGATTTCTTCACATCATTGAATAGGTCTCTAAAATACACAACTTTGCCACAATTTAACCGATACTCTATCTCTTATCGTTTACGAGATCCCCATGTTCAGAAACGAATTTGAATCTGTTTAAAAATCTGTTTGAAATCTGTTTTTCCGTTAACCAGCTGTCGCACCCCTACGAACGACAATCCTCAGAAGTCGAAACTTGTGCGAGCAAAGGATTAACGAGGTCTTACCTTTTAACGTGTGATTCCTAACACGGCCCTGTATACTTTCACGGAAAGTATTCAAGTGACTTGGCACATTTGACTCCACCAAGAGCGCTACATATCAGAAATACGCGACGGACTGTGACTGCTCATCGTTTCGAGGTTCAACGCAGTACACCTTAAACTTCACTTTTTAAGAACTATTTCGTTTGGAGAACGTCGTATATCTGAAATATCTGATCTGAGAAATCAATTTAGTAGTTGTCACCTACAGACTGGCTTCGGAGTATCAACTCTCAGGCAATTATTTATCAGAACCTACTGTGTAGCTACATATTTGTTTTTTCATACGCATGTATCTCTGCTCAATGTGCTCAATAAAACATTCCAAATTTCTCAATAATTTGAGACTTCACCATTAGCGGTCATTAGTCTTACCTGTACAGTGCTCTGATAGGAAGTTGCTACTGGGACGGCAGCCTTGATTGCAACGGGAGCTACATGGGCTACTGGAGCTGCAACTAAAGGTGCATGATATGCAACTGGACTACTCAGGATTCCGGCATGAGCCGTGACAAACAATAATGTCATGGTTGCTACCTGAGAAAGAAGAAAACGTCAATAGAGAAATATCATGCAGAGAAATAAATCTTCATGGTTGTGAAACAGATGAAAATGTTTTTATACTGCCAATCCATCTAACTTTGTAGCGAGTTCGGGTGTCCCACAAGGGTCTAATCTTGGACCGTTATTATTAATACTATTCATAAATGGCATTGTCCATGATATCACTTCTCATGAATTGCTATTTGCAGATGACATGAAAATATATCGTAAAGTGCAAGATGAAGCAGACTGTTTCACATTGCAGGAGGACATATATTCTTTGACTAATTGGTGTATTCGTAATAAATTGTACTAAAACACAAATAAATGTGAAATAATGACATTCACACGTAAAATATAACCGGTAACATTCAACTATGTACTAGATGGTGAAAGTTTAACAAGAATCACGGAATAAAATGATTTGGGGGTTTTGTTCGATCAAAAATTCACGGAGTCTGGGTTTCTTAATACGCAACTGTAAGGAATTTAAGACCTTTCATTCTTGGAAAACAGTTTTCTTAACACTGATCAGGAGTAAATTAGAGTACTGCAGTGTCATTTGGAATCCGTCTCACATGAAACATTAGAAAAATGTTCAAAACATTTTTTTGAAATATGCATATTGCAAACAACATGTGGCTTATCCTGAGAGGGTTCATAGCTATGACTTATTGTTGCACTACCTAAATCTTTAGGATTGTCTCTGGCTAGAAATGGTATAGAATCGACTATAACTGGCTGGATCTATGCCATGCTAGTAAACAGAACTGCAACTACGACTCTTCAAGGCGAGGCTATCAGGTTCAGGGTCACCAGGGGCTGCCCTCAAGGTGGGGAACTATCCTCTCTTTTGTGGTCGCTCCTGGTGGATAGTCTGCTTGATACCCTCGACAGAAGAAAAGTTGATCTGCAAGCTTATGCAGATGACCTTGTCATCCTGGCAAGGTCGACGTTGGGAAAGGGAGCTTGTAATATTCTCCAAACCGCGTTGGACGTTGTTCACAGTTGGTGCCTGAGGGAGCAGATGTCTGTCAACCCCAGGTAAACTGTGTTAATCCCCTTCACCAAGAGACGGAAATTGGACGATCTAACGCCGCTTTCCCTCAATGGGGTGGTCATTCCATTTGAAACGGAGGTGAAATATCTTGGCATTGTCCTTGATAAAAGACTCACCCGGAACGCTCACTTAGAAAAAGTTTTACACAAAGCCAGACTGTCTCTATGGACATGTCGAAGGATTTGTGGTAAAACTTGGGGTTTAGGTCCCGAACAAATCCATTAGATTTATGTGATGATTGTCAGACCGAAGATCACGTATGGTGCAATTGCTTGGTGACCGAAGGCTTTACAGAAAACGGCCCAAGCGAAGCTCTCTGGCTTACAGAGACAGGCTTGTCTGGCTATCAGTGGTGCCATCAGTACCACACCGTCAGCGGCCATGGAGATCCTTCTAGATCTACCTCCTCTCTACATTTTTCTGGAAAGAGAGGCTAGATGGACTGCATACAGACTTGTGCACATTGCCAATTGCACAGCACAAATCAATTCAATGCAGAGTGCAACAGACTGTTGGTTGACATTGGAAGTCACAGCATTCTGGAAATGACCTCTGACTTTATGCCTCCAACTCTCAACTACGAACTGCCTTATAAAGTACTATTCTCGAGTAGAGAGGACTGAATCCTGCGGGAGAAGGAAATATTAAGAGCAGATAGTTGTTGGTTCACAGATTGATCAAAAACACCTTCCGGTTCTGGTGCAGGTGTTTTCAGTCGCAGACCTAGGACGACAGAGTTATCTACCTGCCTAGGAACTTATGCGACTGTATTTCAAGCGGAAATTTACGCTATTGAATTGTGTGCGGAGAGATTGGATAAATCCAACCTCACTCACAAGGCAATAAAAATATTTTCGAATAGTCAAGCGGCGTTGGAAGCTCTTGGCTTCCACCGAGCAACGTCTGAATTGGTAGCAAACTGCCAAAAAAGACTCTCCTCGATAGGAAGACTGCAGAGACTTGGACTGTCGAAAGACAGTGTGTGTCGCCTCTGTCTGGAGAATGATGAAACTGCAGAGCATATACTTTGTGCCTGCCCCGCTGGGGACCGGATCAGGTTCTTTGAATTCGGCAGATCCGCACTCTCACCATCTGACCTGAAAGACCACTCACCATACAAACCATTCGGCTTCGTTAAGAAGCTGGGTTTATTTGGCCGAGTGTGAATAGGCGTGAGCCTCAATAAACCCTTATGGGTTGCGATGGAGGGTCGAATAGACCCACTCACTTCAGACCTACCTACCTACCTATTGTTGGACGAGTTCCAAATGATATCTCTATAAACATTCAGTCAAAGCCGAGATATGTGTTTTGCATATAAAATAATACATGTACAGATAGATTGCTCGCCTCTATTGTCTCAAATGCTATTCAGTGTGCTGCGTATTTCATCTAGATTCTGTAGCACATTTCGTATTCCGGTTTCCAATACACTGCATCGTTTTCATTCTCCCATAACTACTGTATCTAGAAGTATTAATAATATTCCTAGTGTAGATATATTTTTTCTAACGTTCAAACAGTTCAAAAAAGAGATTATTCGTTTCATTCAAAATTGATCTTACTATATGTATAATTTTAGTTAAGTTTTTCACTAAATTTCTGTTTCATATTATTTTTGATATGTTATTTTTTCTATCATTTGAATGGATATATTCTATTGATAGCGTTTCCTATATTTTTTAAAGTGATTGTTTTTTGAAACCCATTTTGGGACCCATGTAAAAACTCTGTTGGTACTATATATCCAACAGAACATACTTCGTAAAATCGTTTACTTTACATGTTATTCGATCATTCAACACTTTTTTCAATTGAAAATTTCTATCGTTTTATTCTTATAGAAATACTATTACTTACGAATTTGAACATGTTTAATCTGTGGTTACTTCGTTTCTAGGATGAAACTGATCAACTGATGAACTTAAAAGGAAACAGTTCACTTTTTATACCAAATACAATTCTGGAGTAACTATTGTAGTTCTGGGGTACTTCTGGGTCAATGCCATATTGAAACATATCTGTGACTGCACTTTCAGTGAATTGTCACATCAACAAAGATTACAATCAGAGCAACTTGAAAAATGTAATTACTACAGCCATTTACGTGATTTATTATGTCTTTGGAATAATAATCCAGCAATAAAAATTCTGCTGGTATACCTCAAAATCTTGATTTGTATAATTCAGTGAGAAGATAAGGATTTTTCAATATGCGTGTCATCATCTCGAAATTTTATGCAATGATCAGATATGCGCCAAATTTTTCAGAATTTTGTATTGATATATTTTCGTTAAATGAGGAATATATTTTTTCAATTGCTATTTTTGTTAGTAAGTACGATTTTTATGTATATCTAAATGTAAAGTGTGAGTATGTTAAATGAAGAACTATTCATGAAATTTGGCGTTTTAGAAGACTTTCTATCTGATTGAAATCAGGATGAATGATCGATTTCTTTAATAATCTTTGACACTCGGCTTTCAGAAAGTCATTTTATCTAAGCAACTAATACAAATCAACGTCAATATAAATTAGTCCTGGAATTGAAACAGTAATTTCTGGAGACAGAAAATTCACGTGGAGTTCCCCTTCGTTGTCTTGAGAAGAATTCGCTTGTTGACAAAAAAGTTGAAAATCTCTTTTCCATAGTTACCCCTCAATTTTCATAACTACAAATTTTCAACTTCAATATCAGAAAAATTATCCATTCTATGATTTTAACATTTGTTCTTAAATTTAGATACATTTTACTTACAATTATGTATAGAAATAGTTAACCTCACTTATGTCTAAATACAAATATGTATCAAAAGCATCACTTGATGTCCGTATCTAAGGAAATGGTTCACAACAATAATTTTTGAATTTTTCATCATTCCTAAATAATTACAATTAGTTTATTATGTCTTTTCCAATTTTTCATAACAGATATCAATTTGATTTCATCTGACATTCATTTATAACCTATATCGGTTATATGTTTTTCGAAATTAAACAAAATTTGGTGTACAAATATTGAAATTTAAATGTCCCACTCTTTTGTACTTGTTTCCGCCAAATCCGTGAATTACAATACATTTACAGGGTGTCCTCGCTGTACTTCTGTATCTGAACTTCTGTAATTTATATTTTGCCTCATTGTTGATTTTTAAGATATTTTTCCTTTTTTTAAGTAGAATATCTAGGTACGTATAAATTATTTCAACTTGACATAGGCGCTGTTGCCAATATGTGAATTAGAAACAAATCCCTTCAAAAATTAAAACCCAACATACGAAACATGTTTATGTTGGCGAAACAGTAAGAACCTTTTTTCAAAAAAGAAAAGGAACTGTTTCTTGAATGTAAATACCCATTCCCCATTTGCAAATCATCTTTTAGCAGAAGGACACGAGTTCAATTACAACCATGATGTGTAACCTTTTAAAAAGAAAGTTTTTCGGGATGTTTGGAAATTAATAGGTTCAAGAAATCTTTAAATTCACTGAATGACCAAATGAAACCGAATTTTTTTTCCAGATTGAGTTTGTTTTCTAATGTCGAAATTGGTAATTAGTTTATTACACAACCCTTTGATGAGCTTGTCAAATCTTTAAAACAATTTTTAAATTTTTTCCATCAGTTTGTGTCTGAATTCAGGTATAATTATCATTAATTGGGTTAGGTTAAGTTAGGTTAGGTCAAACGTATGTGCTCTGCTGTTTCATCATTTACCAAACATAGGCGACATACACTGTCATCCGACAATCTGAGTCTATGCACAGTTACCTGTGAGAAGGCCTGTTAGACATCGTTGTACATTCCTACTTTTAGGTTAGGTTAGGTTAGGTTAGGTGATAGGTTCTGGTCCTATGAAGCTGCTTGCAGCACCTTTCTTTGCAAGGGAGTCAGCAGCCTCCCATTGGGTACGTAGAAGGTCATATGAAGGTTACTAATTAGGTCGAATTTAGTCAGTTTGAACACGCTTGAGCTCTTTTAGAGTGAAACACGTGTTTCGTTTTGTGAACTGTTCATTTGTGAGAGTTTCTTCGTTTGACCATCTACACAACCTCGCTGAAATCAATCGATTGAACACTCACTTGGTTTCGGATCGTTACTCCATATTAATGCAGGATAGATCGAATTTTTTGGAAATGTGCCCAGATTTCATTGAAGCTCGACCACATACATGAAACCATCCTCTGAAACAGGATCTATTTCAACTACAGTGAAATATTAACGATCACATCTCAATAACAAAATTCCAAGCTGAAAAAAAGCATCCCCCAAGTGAAACTTTTACAGAAATCAAAATGAGATTGATGACTGTGTGGAGGAGAGATACAATCTTACTAAGGAAATAATTATTTCATCCGTCCCAACATTCTCTCACAGTACTATTTCGCAAAAGCCTGCCAAAAAATAACTAATTCCCTGGCTAATACCATGGCGTACTTTGAGTGCCTTGCAAAGAAGAATCTAACAAAATGTAGAAGCTACTCGGTGTTGACGTTAGGAGAGGTGAATGTTTTGAATTTCGCTTCTTTGATTGACGACTTGTTTATTTTGTGGAAATTCATGTTCACTGAGGATACACTACAAAAACATTGTTGACTAGTATTACACGTCGATAATCGTTTTCTCATCAACAATACAGATTTAGGGAATAATAAAATTGTAAATATTAGACTTACTTTCCAATAACCCATATAGAAATGATATCAGATGATGTGCGTCCATCAAAATTACACAACTTCTATAGTTTCTTGAGAATATTAACTTGGTGATGACAATTTTCTTGTCATCTAAACAGATTTCGAAAAAGAAATTGTTGAAACAATCAGACTCATTTTTGAGATTCCTTGTATTCATGAAAATCACACAACTCTTATAGAATCTTGGGTAGATCGATAAAGTGAAAACTGTTTTCTTGTCACCCATACAGATTTCGAAAAAAAAATTGTTGCAACAATCAGACTCACTTTTTAAAACACCTTGTAGAATTGGAACCAGGAAATGTGCGTTCATGAAAATTACACAACTGTTATAGAATCTTGGGTAGATCAATATAGTGAAAACCGTTTTCTTGTCACCCATACAGATTTCGAGAGAAAAATTGTTGCAACAATCAGACTCACTTTTTAAAACCCCTTGTGGAATTGAAACCAGATGATGTGTGTGCATTAAAATCGCACAACTCTTATGGGATCTTAGGTAGATTGATGTAGTGATAACAATTTTTATGTCAACCGAACAGATTTCGAAAACAAAAATGTTGAAACAATCAGACTCATTTTTTGAGATTCCTTGTGGAATTGGAACCAAAAGATGTGCATTCATGAAAATCACACAACCCTCATACAATCTTGGATATATAAACACAGTGAAAACCGTTTTCTGGTCACCCATACAGATTTCGAGAAAAAAATTGTTGCAATAATCCGACTAACTTTTTAAAACACCTTGTAGAATTGGAACCAGGAGATGTGCGTTCATGAAAATTACACAACTGTTATAGAATCTTGGATAGATCAATATAGTGAAAACCGTTTTCTTGTCACCCATACAGATTTCGAGAGAAAAATTGTTGCAACAATCAGACTCACTTTTTAAAACACCTTGTAGAATTGGAACCAGGAGATGTGCGTTCATGAAAATTACATAACTGTTATAGAATCTTGGATAGATCAATATAGTGAAAACCGTTTTCTTGTCACCCATACAGATTTCGAGAGAAAAATTGTTGCAACAATCAGACTCACTTCTTAAAACACCTTGTAGAATTGGAACCAGAAGATGTGCGTTCATGAAAATTACACAACTGTTATAGAATCTTAGGTAGATCAATATGGTGAAAACCGTTTTCTTGTCACCCATACAGATTTCGAGAGAAAAATTGTTGCAACAATCCGACTCACAGTATTCCATTCGTTCTGAGTCCTGTCCGCGAGTATATTTATCTAGACTCATACCCGCATTAAAGACGCCATATTCATGAAAACAGCTAAAGCGATATTACCACATTGAAGGCATTTTTAATGATTGTGTGATATATGGAAGGCGGACGTCTTGGACATTCATTTCAAATGCTCCAGTTCTACTTTCACCCAGTGTAAAATATCTGACCGTGACGAAACCACCTAGACACCTAAAACAAATCCATTGAAATGTTTCAAATAATTCACTCTTTACATTGGAGTAATTTTTTAAGGACAAAACAAGCACTACTGGAAAATCCTTCAGGCGCTCTACGAGCGGTGCCTGTGCGAAAGTAGCGATTCACATTGGATTTGAATCGCTGCAGATGAAATCCATTCGAGAAAACATTCTCAGGAAGTTTATTTCACATGAACGCAGTTCTCCAAACGAAAGAGTTCTTGAACAGTGAAGTTCGAGGTGTACTGAGTTGAACCTCAAAACGATGAGCAGCCACAGACAGTCGCGTATTTCTGATATGGAATCAAATCTGCTAAGTCACTTGAACCCTTTCTGGGAAAGTATCTATAAAAGAGAGACAAATTTCCAACCATTCTTCGATGTTCCAGGCTATCAAGGCTGCAAGTGATGTTCGTGTCTCCAATATGCACATTTTAGAATATCTGTCAAATTCTTATAAAAATTGATACAATTGTCTTTTTAGGTACTTAATATAAATAAAATGTGTCTTTTACATTGAGTAATTTGAATGAATCGTTTAAAAATTATTACGATAAGGTTAACTTGTCGCAATGCAGTAAGCCACTACGCGTCGCGTCTACTGTGAGACGACGGAGGACGATGCGCGGAGGTAGAGGGGCGGTCTAAGCAAGGAAGCGCCATAGCCGAGAACGCGACCCGAACGCGGGCAAACGCGTGAAGGCAGACGTCGTTGACGGTTGTGTTTGTTTTGCGAATTTCTTCGTAGTTAACATAATTCGATTCACGAAGCCATTCATTACTTAGTTCTGTTGGCATATTTTAGTAAAAATATGAATTACTGCCATATTTCAAGATTCTAGGTTCAGTAGGCTCGGATGTACGTTAATATAAGAGTGTCAGTCAATCAATAGGTACCCACTTATACAATACTAGCTGTTCCCCGCTGGGAATATACCCTATGAGTTATTTCAGGTCATGATATATTTATATACCAACTTACATTTGAATACGTTGAGCTGTAAATAAATACATTACATTCATCCATCCTCACAAACTCTACGCATTTATAATATTATTAAGAGTAGGATTAGTAGGATAACCAATGTATTTCATTCTGACCGTTTCAGTTTTTTTCTGCTAATGCTATTCAATATTGTATAGGTGAGTACCTATTGAGCATAACTGGCTAGATCTATGCCATGCTAGTAAACAGAACTGCAACTACGATTCTTCAAGGCGAGGCCATCAGGTTCAAGGTCATCAGGGGCTGTCCTCAAGGTGGGGTACTACCTCCCCTACTGTGGTCGCTCTTGGTGGATAGCCTGCTTGATGCCCTCGACAGAAGAAAACTTCATCTGCAAGCTCATGTAGATCACCTTGTTATCCTGGAAAGGTCCACGTCGGGAAGGGTAGCTTATAATATCCTCCAAAGCGCGTTGGACGTTGTTCTCAGTTGGTGCCTGAGGAAGCAGATGTCTGTCAACCTCAGCAAAACTATATTAATCCACTTCACCAAGAGAAGGAAATTGAAAGATCTAACGCCACTTTCCCTCAATGGTGTGGTCATTCCATTTGGAACGGAGGTGAAATATCTTGGCATTGTCCTTGATAAAAGACACACCTGGAACGCTCACTTGGAAAAAGTTTTACACAAAGCCAGACTGTCTCTATGGACATGTCGAAGGATTTGTGGTGAAACTTGGGGTTTAGGTCCCAAACAAATCCATTTGATTTATGTGATGATTGTCAGACCAATGATCACGTATGGTGCAATTGCTTGGTGGCCGAAGGCTTTACAGAAAACGGCCCAAGCGAAGCTCTAGCGGCCATGGAGATCCTTCTAGATCTACCTCCTCTCCACGTTTTCCTGAAAAGAGAGGCTAGATAGACTGCATATAGGCTTGTGCACATTGCCAATTGCACAAATCAATTCAATACAGAGTGCAACAGACTGCTGGTTGACATTGAAAGTCAAAGCATTCTGGAAATGACCTCTGACTTTATGCATCCAACTGTCAACTACGAACTGCCTTATAATGTACTATTCCCGAATAGAGAGGACTGGATCCTGCGGAAGAAGGAAATATAGTTGTTGATTTGCAGATGGATCAAAAACACCTTCCGGTTTTGGTGCAGGTGTTTTCAGTCGCAGACCCAGGACAGAGTTATTTACCTGCCTAGGAAGTTCGCGACTGTATTTCAAGCGGAAATTCACGCTATTGAATTGTGTGCGGAAAGATTGGATAAATCCAACCTCACTCACAAGTCAATAAAAATATTCTCGGACAGTCAAGCGGCGTTGGAAGCTCTTGGATCCCACCGAGCAACGTCCAAATTGGTAACAAACTGCCAAAAAAAAACTCTCCTCAATAGGAAGACTAAACATATTGTCTCTGGTCTGGATTCCTGGCCATACTGGCCTGGAAGGCAATGAAGCTGCAAAGGAGGGTGCTGCAAGGCGGCTTCATTGGACCAAAACCTGTCATTGGTATCGCTTTGGGCTTTGCCACCTGTTTTCATTATGTGAATTAGAAACAAATCTCTTCAAAAATTAAAACCGAACATTTGAAACATCAATTTGAATACTTTTCGAAGTGAATTTGAAAAAACTCATGAATCAAACTCAACTTTATTTTGTTCAAAGTTGCATTTGCTGTAATAACCCAAATTGAGGAATATTCCCCATTGAACAGGTACCATAGGTAGAGGTTTAAGTAATTTTTTGGAGGTAGTCTCAATTATGGCTACCCGTAGTATATAAATATCAGTGTAAGAAACAACTTGAAGTATTCAAATCACTTGATCAAGCTACTGTGTTAGCGAAACATGTTTTGATATACAGGGTGGGGCACCGAAAACGGTTCATGGCGAACACTTTGAGCATTTACTGTGAATTAAAGTAGTTTGCGATGATTGGATTATGTAATTTTTCCAATTTTCGTTATTTCTTCGTGAATTGTTCACATTACCTTTCAAATAAAATGTGAATTGAAAAACGAAACAGTTGTTTTTCCTGCGATAGAGCGCCAAAATGAAAAGTTAACGAACACTCACATGTCTGAATTCCTTATGGAATTACCTTTTCAATGCTGTTTCACCCTTAGTACTTACCCTAATCAAATTGTATGAGTAAACTAGGGGTGGGGAGAGAAGTTTGACAGTTGAGGTAACGATTAGATTTGTCCCCATTGGATTTAAAATTGACGTGTTTTTGCATTATGTTCATAACAGATGTGTTTTGAAGAATTTGTTTCCGGTGTCGGGTTAAATCGAACCATAATTACAAATTTTGTCCGACATGTTGGAGCCACCATCTTGATTTTTTGCATTGAAAAACAATTCATAATTTCCGACCCTAAAAACCACCACTTATCAATTTTGAATCAAATCGGACCATAATTGCAAACCTTGTCCGCCATTGTGAAGCCGCCATCTTGTTTTTCCCCTAGAAAAACTCCATAATGTATTGTCACCGAATTTAAGTCAAATAAGCTTGCGAATGAAGTATCATAATTTGGAATACGGAACCGTTTTTTTTTCCGAAGAAAGGCGCCAAAATCGAAAGTTAGTAAGCTAAAATTGACATGGCTGAATTCCTCATGAAATTACCTTTTCAACGATGTGTCACACTTACTATTTTCCCTATTCAAATTGTTTGGGTGATAGTCACCGAAGGGTGGGAGAAGAGGTATGACAGTTGAGGTTATGATAGGAAGATGTTCCCCTTGGATTACAAATCGACGTGTTTTTAATTTTTTTTCAGAACACAGTGTTTTGAAGACATTCGATCTGATCATCTAAAAGAACAATTCGTTCAGGCCACACCTATCAGAAAACAACTACTCCCCTGGCTAATGCCACGAAGAGCGTTGGAATATATCCGACAGGTGTCAGTGCAGGATTCTTCACTGAAGTTATTCCTGCATATGCTGTTGGCGATACATAACTGCCGCAATAGATTTTCAATTATTGGAACATACTTGCAGACCGGTTTCGGGCTGTTTGGCCACTCGTCAGTACAAGGTAGTGTATATCATCAACATAAAGTCGATGATTTCCGATAATTGAAAATCGAATTCCGTCAGAGTAGCATTCCTCGAACTAAGCTGAAGACTACAACAAACAACAGGTTTGTCGTCGCGCCATCTGTCTGTGAACGAGGTAACCAACTGCATATCCGAAATTTGCCCAATTCCTCGTATAAGGAAAGAAATCTTTCACGTATAGTCAGTGGGCATACTTGAAGACTGGCAGTAAACAAATCTAAAGAAATGAACGTTAAACGTTCAAGCCAGTCTCGGATATACCTACACAGTAGGTATATCCGATCAGAAAACAACTACTCCCATGGCTAATACCCCGAAAGGAGTTGGATTATATCCGAGGGCGTCAGTGTTTTCTGATAGGTGTCAGTACATTAACCTACTGTGTAGGGTGTTGAAACTGGCCTGAACGAATTGTTCTTTAAATGATTTTATTTATAGCCAGTCTTCAAGTATGCCCTCTGACTATACGTGAAACATTCGATCTGTTTCGTTTTCGGTGCCCCACCCTGTATATTTTTCAAATAAAGTTTGTGGAGATCAAATCGTGAGGTGTAGTTTTTGAAAAAATTTCAATCGGTATTATAACATAAACTCTGCCACTAGTGCGTTACGTCACGTTAACATTATCGTGATAACTTTTAAACGGTTCGTCCAAATTAGTAGAAACCAAAAATCAAATTGAAATTAATTTTGTATCAGACACACCACATTCGAATATTGCTGCCATTAAAAAATTTATTTGTTCAAGAGCGACACGTTTAGAGTAGAAATATCATATTTCTGAATAAATTAGCGTTTGAAAAATATTATTATATCAACCGGAAAACAAACTGTAGATGATAGAAGAATATTTAAAGATACATATTCCCTAATTGAAACTGGTAATTTATTTCACAATAATCTCGTTTGCTAATGAATAACAATTTTAGCGTAAACCGACAGGAACGACAAAAATGAAATATCGGTCAAGTGAACACCGGGTACAGATTAAAATTACCTCCCGTAATCATTCAACGGTGTAATAAAGACTATTTTTCATTTGAAAGCAGTGTCGAGGAATGCATTTAAAAATTTAGTTACCCTCCTTGAGGCAATTGTGATAGGACATTGCTCTAGTTCCAACGAATATGTTTTACTTTTGAATCGTTTGTTTCAGTGGGGCTGGTTTGATATAAAATAGACCATCAAATGGACAATTATCATTCTAGCAACAGTGTAGAAGCAACTAACTATCCAATCAAAATGTTCAAACTGGTAAGTTCAAATTTGGAAAACAGAAAATCAATGGAAATAAATATCATGTTGTATTTTTGCAAATTTCATTCAATCATTTCGTAAACATATGTCAGTCGTTAATTTTCAAAAATATTTCTTCTAATATTTCACTTCCAAGTCTTCACCGCGTTGAAGCCCCCTCACTCTGCATTCCCCCCAAACTCCGAAAGTTCAGAATATCGTATATATTTATTGGAGCTGCACTTTCATAAATTAATTGTTTCGAGTTTTATCTTATCAATTTTGTAAATTATCATAGTTATTATTCGAAAATCACGGTGTGACTCAATACTGCTGATACAAGAGAAAAATGGTCAACAACAAGAAAATAATTTTTATTTATTCAAGATCGTTGTTGTCGCCCTCGTCTCGGCTGCAAGAGCTGGAGTCATCAGTGGAGGATATGGAGGATATGGAGGACATGGGGGATATGGACTTGGAGATGGTTTGGGAATCGGACATGGAGTCGTGGCTGTTGCTGCTCCAGCAGTAGCTGTTGCTCATGGAGCAAGCTCTTACCAAAATAGCAATTTACTCGCCTTGAACCCGACAGCTGTTGTTAGCAAAGTAGCCGTTGCCGCCCCTATTGTAACCAAAGTAGCCGCTCCTATAGCTTATGGTGTAGCACCTGTAGGACTTGGATTAGGTAATATATTTGAGTAACAGATCATTGATTTCACTCATAGTTATGGCAAGATGGGTACCTTCAACGTTTATCTGAGCAGCATATGAAAAAGCGAAGAATATTAGTACATTGTGTCAAACTCTAGTTCAACGAAATGAGTTGGACACTGAAATGTCATAGTTTCTTAGAATCGTTAACGAAATGAACAATTATTCAAAGTTGAGGGTAACTGAAAATGGAAATAATAATAATGATAATAATGTAATGATCCATCTCAAAAGAGGACGATGCGGGGACTACGGAGAGAATATGCAGCTCGTAGATGGAAGCATCCTACACCATCTGGTTGCAGGAGAGACGTATACTTACCTCGGGTTGGAACAACGCCACTCACAAGAGGTGACAGCAGTGAAAAACTCTCTTCGCGGCAAGTATCAGCACAAACTTCGACAGATCTGGTCATCGGAACTGTCGGGGAAGAACAAAGTTGCTGCAACAAATATGCTTGCCGTTCCAATCTTATTCTACTCGTTTGGAGTAGCGAAGTGGACTCGGGAGGAGCTGTATCAACTCAACGTAAAGACCCAAAAATTGATGCATCTCTTTAGGAGTTTGCATTTCGAATCGTCCGTTTCACGGTTGAACTTCCCCCGACAACAGGGAGGCTGTGGACTTTTGAGTTTGGAATGTCTACATGGCAGAATGGTACTGGATACAGCCTGTAAAGTCGTCAGGAGTTCGGGTCCCCTTCTCTGCATGGCCCGTGACCATAAGAGAGCAGGAATTGGAGCATTTTCCTTCAGGGCAGCTGCCCGAGCAGCTGATGAACTCGGTAAAGTTCTCGACGCTGAGCAAGGTGACAACAACTCTGTCACCGAGTTGGAACCCGTTCAGCAAAAAGCTCATATGAAAGCCGCAGAGATAACCCCACTTCTGTGGAAACACAGAAGCCAATGCATGGGGTCTTCTTCAATAACATTGGAGACCTTGGCTTATCAAAGCGCCTGACTTTTGCTCAGGTCGAGTGGGCTGAAGTCGAAAACTGAGGGGTTCATCATGGCTTGCCAGGATGGTGTCTTCAACACCTTAGTCTACCGCAGTCACGTGATGGGTATAGAGGTTCCTGACACAAAGTGCAGGGCCTGTCGCGAGGCGTCCGAGACGCTAATATACTTTTTATCAACATGTCCAGCATATGCGGTCTCGGCCATATCAATCGACATAACGCGGCCCTAAGAGTGCTATATTACCATCCACGGCACTCCTATGGTATTAACGAGACACCGGTGTTGCCCTACGGTCCGGGGGATATTGAATCCGTTGTGGGGAACGAGAATTGCCGAATTATTGGAACTATTGATGTCCTTCACGACCACCAGGGCAAGACGATATTTGTCGTGGAGTTTTCAGCTCCTAGCGAGACGAATATCGTCCAAAAAGAGGAGAAGAAATGGATAAAATATCGAGATTTTCTCTTCGAACTCCGCAGACTCTATCCAGACCACTGTGTCAAGATGATTGTTCTGATTATTGGAGTCCTTGGTGGAATGATGCCCTCTCTACTCTCGAATCTTGAATTCAAACCGGCCTGCCGCACTAAAGCAGACATCTTAGCCGGACAATTGCAGAAGGCTGTCATTTTTGGCTCACAGATTTCAAACAGATAAATGGTTCTAAATATATTTGAGTAATACGAGTAATATGACAGTTATATTGACCGATTCTGTAGTCGACAAAATAGTTGAGGCATTAGAAGCCAAAGTTTTTAGTATCACCATTTTTCGGGTTTGACGTTTCGTTTTCGCGAGTGGCTACCTTCCTCAGAGGTTTAAATATCCTGGGTCAATATATCCGATGACTGTGTCGCGTAACGCGTAATTATGTTAACTCTTCAGGTAGTTTAGTGTGCTAATACCTGTACCTGTAGGTAAATTACGTAAAGCATGGTAATATTGATTCAGGTAATCTGGTGTGACGATACCTGTACCTGGACTCAGTAAATTGTCAATAACGTGCTCCTTCAGTCTTGTCATGGATCTTTTGGCGGGACTGATGTATACCTTTCCACAAGTGCACTGTATGCTGCTGATAGTGGATCCTTTTTGTCTTCAAAACTTTGTTAAATCTTCTTGTTGGGTTCGAAAACAGTTTTGATGTTGTGTTTCTGTTATGTTCCTGTTCGGTACTGTAGTCGGCTGGTACAATAAATCTCTGCTGGATGTGAGCTCGATACTCAATCATTTCTTGAGAAGTAAAGAAAGCAATGGGGCTTAACGCCAATCCTCGTTAACTCTTAGCTTTCAGAACTTTTGAGGGTTACCGCTAGTAGAGTGAATCCAGTTAATGGAAAACCCACTCAAAACAAAGTTTCTCTTCTGAAATACCCCCATTCAACTGTGAAATACGAAATAATATGTAATTATAAGAGTTGCAGAAGAATATATCTCTGAGCATGACATTTCAATTGAATTTCAGCACAGAAACTGATCTAAAAATCAAATTCAATTGTTTTTTGTTAAAAAATATTACCAATTAACCTTGGACAAACTTGGACAAACATAATAGAAATATAGAAGTAGTATACATTCTCGAAACGATATAAAATACGTAGCAGTTACACCTAATAGATAGACACCTCAGCTCGAATATCCACAAAAGTAATTTTACAAAAACATTGAAATGCATGTTAACGTTGCAGAATCATCCCAGCTTCAACTAGATAAAAATCTCTTGAGAAAAATATCTGGTCGAGGTTGGGATCGAACTCACGACGAAAATTTAAAATCATTCTTGTTATCACTCACCTTGCAAACTTTACAAAAGTGAATCTGTGCTGAAAACATAAAACTTCGAATATGAAACAAGATATAAAGGAAATAGATATGCCCAAACAATACAAAATTAAAGAAATGTGACCATTCTAAATTCATCTTACTTATTATAGAAAATATTCAATCCTCCACCTGAAACATATGAAACATCTCGTTTTGAACTATTTCCTGAATATAGTTGAAAAATTATTCAAAAAATTCATTGTTTAACTTGAAGAGACACTTCTGGATTGGAAGTTAATCAACGGTAGTCAATATCAAACATAGCTAACATTTCAAATTTTTCCGTATTGAATATTTCAAAGTAGTTAGATCGTTTTGATGTATGGGATCTTTCGCACCATCTTGTTTTATTGTAGTTACGTTTCGGTTCAATAATTCATGATGATTATGAATTAGTTCTTAACGTCTATTCCACAGTACAGGCACAGTTGTTACGTTTACAAAAACCAGAAAACCTTTAAGTACAAACTCATTTTAGTGGAATTCATCCTGCTCAAGTTTATTCAACAACATTCAATTACTGTACTGATTTTTATTAGGAATTAAATATTTCAGAAAGTTGATTAAACTTTTATAATCATTATCATTTATAAAGAAAGTTCAAATTGAAACAAATTCTCTTATGATTTTATCAAGATAACTCAATTTGAATTATTGTTTTTCAATGAAAATGAAATATTTTTTGAATGAATTTCTTCGGAAATTATTTACTCAAATTTTCTATTTTTATTTATAGGTTTTGGAAAAGGAGTCTCCTATGGATACCATTAAGTGTACTTACGAACTGGAGTAATTATGAACAAAAAGTTGTATGAGAGCATGAGATGAGCAACATTATCTTGGATTAATTTATTGAACAGAAACAATAAAATTTATAAAAAAGTTTGCAATTAGTTTTATCTGAACCTACGATTAATCCAACATATCAACTTCAATCCACTTCAATCAACGCGGCTGGCGCCTCAGTTTCACTGGTCGTAAACAAAATGTTCACATCTACAATATGAAACGTACCTACAAACAAAATTCCAGCCTCCGAAAATATTCCTGTATGAAGAAACATTGATAAAAGGTAACTTTGTTTTATGAACGCTCCTTTTGTCCCCGTGGCTGGCGCCCCAGTTGGAATTTACCCAGTGTTCCACTGGTTGTAAACGAAATGTTCACATCTTCAATATAAAACGTACCTACATACAAAATTTCAGCCTCCGAAAATATTCCTGTATGAAGAAACATTGATAAAAGGTAACTTTGTTTTATGAACGCTCCTTTTGTCCCCGTGGCTGGCGCCCCAGTTGGAATTTACCCAGTGTTCCACTGGTTGTAAACGAAATGTTCACATCTTCAATATAAAATGTACCTACGTACGAAATTTCAGCCTCCGAAAATATTCCTGTATGAAGAAACATTGATAAAAGGTAACTTTGTTTTATGAACGCTCCTTTTGTCCCCGTGACTGGCGCCCCAGTTGGAATTTACCCAGTGTTCCACTGGTAAAATGTACCTTCAATATAATATAAAATGTACCTACGTACAAAATTTCAGCCTCCGAAAATATTCCTGTATGAAGAAACATTGATAAAAGGTAACTTTGTTTTATGAACGCTCCTTTTGTCCCCGTGGCTGGCGCCCCAGTTGGAATTTACCCAGTGTCCACCAGTCGTAAACTATATGTTCACATCTTCAATATAAAACGTACCTACATACAAAATTTCAGCCTCCGAAAATATTCCTGTATGAAGAAACATTGATAAAAGGTAGGTAGGTAGGTCTAAAGTGAATGGGTCTATTCGACCCTCCACTGCAACCCATAAGGGTTTATTGTGGCTCACACCTATTCACACTCGGACAAATAAACCTAGCTTCTTAACAAAGCCGATTAGTTTGTATGGTGAGTGGTCTTTCAGGTCTGATGGTGAGAGTACGGATCTGTCGAACTCAAAGAACCTGATTCGGTCCCCAGTGGGGCAGGCACAAAGTATATGCTCTGCAGTTTCATCATTTTCCAAACAGAGGTGACACACACTGTCTTCCGACAGTCCAAGTCTCTGCATGTGATGATTCAAATGACAGTGACCTGTAAGAAGGCCTGTAAGACATCGTAGTTCATGCCTACTGTAGTCCAACAACTGTTTGGAATCAAGCTTCGAAGGGTGAATGAACGCCTTGGAGTGAGCCAATCCTGGAAGATTCTGCCAGAAGTCCATAACTCTTCTTGCCATCCAGGTGTTTGTTTGGCAAAGGCCAAAGCGATGCCAATGACAGGTTCTGGTCCAATGAAGCCGCTTGCAGCACCCTCCTTTGCAAGAGAGTCAGCAGCTTCATTGCCTTCCAGGACAGTATGGCCAGGAATCCAGACCAGAGACAATCTGTTTAGTCTTCCTATCGAGGAGAGTCTTTTTTGGCAGTTTGCTACCAATTTAGATGTTGCTCAGTGGGAGCCAAGAGATTCCAACGCCGCTTGACTGTCCGAGAATATTTTTATTGACTTGTGAGTGAGGTTGGATTTATCCAATCTCTCCGCACACAATTCAATAGCGTAAATTTCCGCTTGAAATACAGTCGCATAAGTTCCTAGGGAGGTAGATAACTTTGTCCTGGGTCTGCGACTGAAAACACCTGCACCAGAACTGGAAGGTGTTTTTGATCCATCTGTGAACCAACAACTATCTGCTCTTAATATTTCCTTCTCCCGCAGAATCCAGTCCTCTCTACTCGGGAATAGTACTTTATAAGGCAGTTCGTAGTTGACAGTTGGAGGCATAAAGTCAGAGGTCATTTCCAGAATGCTGTGACTTCCAATGTCAACCAACAGTCTGTTGCACTCTGCATTGAATTGATTTGTGCAATTGGCAATGTGTACAAGTCTGTATGCAGTCCATCTTTCTAGAAAAATGTGGAGAGGAGGTAGATCTGGAAGGATCTCTATGGCCGCTGACGGTGTAGTAGTGATGGCACCACTGATAGCCAGATAAGCCTGTCTCTGTGAGCCAGAGAGCTACACTTGGGCCGTTTTCTGTAAAGCCTTCGACCACCAAGCAATTGCACCATACGTGATCATTGGTCTGACAATCATCACATAAATCCAATGGATTTGTTTAGGACCTAAACCCCAAGTTTTACCACAAATCCTTCGACATGTCCATAGAGACAGTATGGCTTTGTGTAAAACTTTTTCCAAGTGATCGTTCCAGGTGAGTCTTTTATCAAGGACAATGCCAAGATATTTCACCTTCGTTCCAAATGGAATGACCACATCATTGAGGGAAAGTGGTGTTAGATCGTCCAATTTCCTTCTCTTGGTGAAGGAAATTAACACAGTTATGCTGGGGTTGACAGACATCTGTTCCCTCAGGCACTAACTGTGAACAACGTCCAACGCGCTTTGGATGATATTACAAGCTCCCCCTTCCCGACGTGAACCTTGCCAGGATGACAAGATCATCTGCAAAAGCTTGCAGATCAACTTTTCATCTGTCGAGGGCATTAAGCAGGGCATCAGGAGCGACCACAGAAGGGGAGATAGTACCCCACCTTGAGGGCAGCCCCTGGTGACCCTGAACCTGATAGCCTCGCCTTGAAGAGTCGTAGTTGCAGTTCTGTTTACTAGCATGGCATAGATCCAGCCAGTTATGGTCGATTCTATACCCCTTCTAGCCAGAGACAATCCTATAGATTTAGGTAGTGCATTGTCAAATGCTCCTTCAATATCAAGAAATACAGCAACCGCAATAGAAGGTAATTTTGTTTTATGAACGCTCCTTTTGTCCCCGTGGCTGGCGCCCCAGTTGGAATTTACCCAGTGTTCCACTGGTTGTAAACGAAATGTTCACATCTACAATATAAAACGTACCTACATACAAAATTTCAGCCTCCGAAAATATTCCTGTATGGAGAAACATTGATGAAAGGTAACTTTGTTTTATGAACGTTCCTTTTGTCCTCGCAGCTGACTCCCTAGTTGGAATAGTCAAAAATCCTTTCTAGTTGCACATTTATAACATGAAACAAAGCTGCATACAACCCTATATTCCTATTTTCGGAATATATGGAACCTGCCGGCATGAAGAGCTATGCCATTTATTAATAGAAGACGTTAAATCAATGGATACATCATTGATTGTTCAAATTCCAAATACAAAAACGAAAATAGGTCGTTCTTTTTGCATTGTTGGAAAAAACATTGACCATTTTAATAAATACGTTGCATTACGCCCTTCTGTTATCAATCATCAACGTTTTTTTCTGAAATGCCCAAATTATAAATGCAGTACCAACCCAGTTGGTATAAACACGTTTGGGAAAATGCCCTCTACCATTGCTGAGTTTCTGAACCTCTTGGAATCAAAGGAATGTACAGGTCGCTGTTTCAGAAGGTCTTCTGCTTCTTTGCTAGCAGATTCAGGAGCAAATATAACGGATTTTAAGAAGTACGAAGGATGGAAGTCTACAACAGTAGCTGAAGGTTACATCTATCAATCTATTTCTTATAAGAAGGTTATTTCTGAAAGAATAATTCCAACAGCTAGCTCTAGCGTTACAGCATCGTCCTCTTCACTTCAAAAATCAAATGATAATGCCCATGAAATTGTCAACTCAAGATAGTTCAAATATATTACAATTACAAGGTTCTTCAACATCGCAAGTTATGAATATCACCAGTTGTTCTAATTGTACTTTTCGTATTAATATTCAGAAATAATGAGAATAATGTAACTAATGTATTCAATACATATTCAACAGAATTTAATTGTATCTATATCTATTGTTCATAATAAAATTTCCTTGAAAATTGAATAATTATGTTTTGTTTATTGCTAACACTAGTGTTGAAAATATTTTTAACACGCTACTTTGTGAACATCATCTTTTAATGTTCTCGACAACCATTAAAAATGCCACTTTCAATGACAGTTGTACAAAAAATTTCTACAAAATAAATATGTCATCAATCGAACAAGATAGTAGAAGGGACTGATAACATCGAAAACAATTCTAGTGTTAGTAGAAATTTGACACAAGTTATTTTTTTCATCCTAGATTACATGTGAATTTCTACAAAATAAATGAGTCATCAATCGAACAAGATGATCGAAGATCCTGATAGCATCGAATTTGGGATGGTGAAATGAATTGAGTCTATGAATAAGAAATATTACTGGAGTTCTTTCCCAACACCAAATCGTTATTTTTACACTACATAAGGACATATTGTAAAATAATAGATAAGGCAAATTGTAAAATTAATTTAGGGTGGTATACCTGTATGATGTACCTGTATAGTATACCTGTATAGCATAAATAGCGTTAGCTTAGGAAAGTTTCCAGTTCAATCTTCCTCTTGAAGATGATCACTTGGTGATCGAAACACGTGTCGAGGTGTTAAAAATAACGATTTGGTGTTGGGCAAAAACTCCAGTAATATTCATTACTACACCAAAAGTTCCAAACAGTGCATCATAAGTCTATAAATAAGGGTAAAAGATAAAATGAATTGGAAAAATCACAAAGACAGAAAACTGTTAACTTGCACAATATCTCAAACTCATAGATGTGGAAAAACTTCAAGGATTAAGTAGTTCCTTTTTTTTCCTCTGGAAATATTCAATTCCAATTAGCTTCCACCTGATAAAGTTCGTCGTTATTTTATGCATATCAACCCTAAAATACATTTTTCATTGAATAGAAATGTGTTCAAATGGAAGAAACCCTGTAATTTTCATTTGCAAGCCTTCATATGCAGTCATTTGCAAAATATTACTGAAGAAATTATTCAGATTGCCAATATTTCATTGAAACATACTAATGAATGATACTAATCCAAAACCATTGCATGTTTATAGAAATTACCCGTATTTACAATTATGAATTCAACTAATCAGTGTCAAGTACCTGCAGAAGAAATGATACATAATGCTAAAGCCACTAACATTGAAAATGATTTAAAAATATCTTTGAGTGGTTGCTGTATTCCTTGTTCCAGTTAAAGCAAAACTCGACAGAAAAATCTGTGATTCTGTTAGACATTAATAGTGGGAATGTATCTAGCCAGTATATAAATGTAACTCATGTTATATGTAACATCATCAGTTTCTTTCTTGGTGTCTGAAGTGAAGCTCAAGTATGTTCAGATTGGTAAGTAGTAGTTTCTTGTATTAATGGTTGAATATTTGAGAATTTTCAATCATAATATAGGCTTCAATATGGAAATGCCAATATGTCGATTTACGTTGGATGTGAATGGGGAATGTTCCTCCTGATGAAAATCAAGTAGTTTCATAAAAGAGCTCTAAAACAACGCATTTTAAACTTATCATTTCAACCTTTATCTTTGAAAAATTATTTGAATACTTAAAAAAGAGGAATGAAATAATGCATTCAACATTCACCATTTGGCAACATCGGTTATAGCTAAGAAAGGACAATGAATCTGATATCTGTATGAGACAAACAAAGATGACATATTTCAGAGGCGTGCTGTTCTGTTTACTTATGTTCCGAGTTCCGAGAATATCTGTGACATATGACATTTTGTGCACCTAACCTATCTTCCTCTATATAAATAAATAACAAAACAACTGTTGTTTATGTGGCTTGTGGAAGTGGCATTGAACTTTAATTTATATTTTGCCTTAATTGTTGATTTATAAAGATAATTTTCCTTTTTTAAAGTAGAATATCTAGGTACGTATGAATTATTTCAAACTGATATAGGCGCTGTTGCCAATATGTGAATTAGAAACAAGTCCCTTTGAAAATTAAAACATTTGAAACATCAATTTGAATACTTCTCGAAGTGAATTTGAAAAACTCATGAATTAACTCAACTTTATTTTGTTCAAACTTGCATTTGCTGTAATAACCCAAATTGAGGAACATTCCCCATTGTGGTGTCGGGAAGTTATTCAACAAACACACCATTCCTTGAATTAGTGTAGTTATTTCAGTAAAAAAACACTTTATCACTCATTGACTATGCAACACTGTTACGTAACGCTTTCAAATTAATATTGAATACCAATTTCTGATTTTATTGTTCAGAACATTCAGGCAGAAATTCAATGATTCGTCAAATTTTAGGAAATTGTATTTTTCTTAAGTTTTGTTCAATTTGAGGTTTACGATTTAACACATTGCGTGCCACGTCGTTCATATATGAAAGACAGCAACATTTCTGCAGGGGCTTCGTCGGTCATATTTCCTGACAGTGTATATCAAAACTGAAAGACGCTGCCGTGCATTTCAAATAGGGAATCTTCTGCGTGACCTCTGGGGAAAGTATTGTGAACCTTGGTTTGAGGAAAACTGGAATTATGAAGATTTTGTAGTACATTATATACAGTGACTCAGATTAACCATCATAAGTAAAGAAAAATTTTTAATATTTTTTAATGAATAATTACAAAAATAAACAAGCATTCCTATTCCAGAGAATGATACATAATATATAATAGAACAAAAATAAGAAAAATCAATGTTTTTCATTGAAACACGATAAACACATTTATGGTTGCTCGGGACACTCTTTGCAATAATTGTGCATCATTTTTGCTTTATTTTTTGCAACTATATGACCTGATGTCTTCTGTAATTTTGAATAACATACTAAACACTTTCGACGGATTTTTTTTTCGTTTTCACCAATTCTCACAGCTAGATGGTGATATGTAGTTGTAGATGTAGGTACCCTTGGCGTTTCTGAGTGTTGCTCATGACCAAGTAGGTTTGCTGCCAAAATATTCCTGAATGCACGGATTTGAATTTTCTTCTTAGTGACCCGTTTATACAGGACCCATGCATTTACAACTGCTACTCCCAGAAGCAATTCCATTCCTAACTTCCTATACCATTTTACACCCTTTCAGAGAGTAGTGGTGTATGAGGCCATCTGCTCAGACAAATCAATACCAGATTTGTTGTATGCCAAAATTGCCATTGGCTTTTCCTTTGCTTTTCGAGATTTCCTTTTCCTGAGTGTAACCAATGGTCTATTGTCGCTATCTTGGGAGTCCTCAGATTCCTGTCTCTCAGTTGGTAAAGGGGAATCTCTTCCACTAGTAGAAGGTTGAACGTTAGGGGTTCTGGAGGTACCAGCTATAGGCAGATCATTTTCAGCAATTCTGTTGGTTGGTACCATAATTGGAGCATGCTTTGTAGAGAGCAACCTCACATCTCGCGTGTCTCTTCATTTCAAAATAACAATTCCGTTTTCATCTTCGCGAGATACCATCTCCCCTCTTTTTAGTTTTGCGTGAAGAACTTCTTTTGGCATATTTTTTTGTTAGCTCTTACGGTTCCAACAACATGTGTTAACTTCTCGAGCATAGTTTTGGCCAACTCATAGCTTGTGTGAAAATTATCAACGTATAGTGTCCTTCCTCGATAGAGCAGTTGCTGGCATAATTTCAAACAAACATTTGATGCTAATCCAATTTCACGTTGCCCATTCACTGATTTCCCAGCATAGACTTCAAGTGCCCATGTGTAACCCATCAGTCGAACAAAGTTTAAACAGCTTGATTCCATACTTATGAGCCTTGTTTGGGATATCCTGCCTGAATATCAGGCGGCCTCTCCATGGTATCAAAGTTTCATCTATAACGATATCTTCATCAGGTTCAACGTTTTGCATTGTTTCGTTGTCGTTGAAATGCGTTAGAGTTAGTAACAACTGATATCTGTTAAGTGGCATAGTAGTTTTAGGAATGTCTTGACGATAAATTCCCTTAGTCACCCAATAATCTGGTAGTGCACCCAGTCGAACTAATCCCATACACATTGTCAATCCCAAAAACTTTTTGATTTCTTCTGGATTGGTAGATGCCCATTTTTTATGCGGGAATATTTTGTCACTCCCTTCGATGCTATAGTTTGTGCTGCAAATCTGTTGGTTTCTGTAACAATAAGGTGTATGACTTCATCACCTACGAGCAGAAGGAATGTTTCAAGCAGAGTTATTTCAGGAAATAGTTCTTGTTGCGGTCCACTGATACCAGTAAACTCAAAGTTCTTATGGCGTCCCACATATTCGCTACAATCACAGGAAGATGATGGCAGCCCGTTATCTTCTTCAATTTGGTCATTATCTTCATTCAGAGCCTCTTCCATGGCCAAATCTTGTAGGGCTTCTTCAATGTCCGATGATTCTTCGTCATCCTCTTCATCAAATGGATCGAATCTAAATTGTGGAGATGCGGTGTCCAGAAAAAAATCCGGATCTCTCAAAAAATCATCAGAATCAAAGTCACTCTCATTATCAATATTTATTTCAGCTGCTATTTCTTCCAACTCCTTTTGAGTCAAGGTTCGACGACGTTTAGACATTGTCTCTAACTAAGTAGGTATGTTTAGTTTTCAAACTGAGGACTTGCAACAAAAAGGAATCATGGAGAAAAAGTGTCTTTCATATTTGAAAGACGTGGCCACAAGCGCAAAACCTACATTTTTTTTTCTACAGAGCCACGTCTTTCATAAATGAGAGTCATCAAAAAAAGTAGGGGAACCTACTGAAAATGAAACAAAAACATTAATTTGTTGGTAAAAATTGTATTTTGTTATTGAATACATAAATTACTGCAAAATAATAGTGTGCCCCCGGGGTAAGTCTTCCGATTAGGGCTTGGCACGCAATGTGTTAAGGGGGGTAGTGACCCTTGTGATCCCCGTTGTACCGCCCCTAGATATCTGTGATAAAAACTGTCGGCACATGATTTTCTCCTGGAAATATTTTCTCAATGTATTTACTACATGGGCCGAAAAATCTGGAACCTAACACATAGATAGCGATAGTGCTATTGCTTCACCGTTTTTTCAGTTAGTACTAACAATAAAAAAAAAACTGTTGATTCAATTCAAGAAAATAAACATGATAACTTTACATAAAATAATTTTTTCTCTTGATAAAATAAATAAAAGTGAAATTATCAACAGTAAATTCTTAAAAGAAACTTTCGATGTGTCTGGGCATATGATATTGAACTTTGTAAATACTTCCCTGTACACGGGACTGTTTCCAAACCAGTACGAAGTTAGTACAGTGACTCCAATTCAGAAAATAAATAATACAAGTGATGCAAGTAATTTTCGTCCAATTAACAGTCTTTCAACGTTTGAAAAAGTACTGGAATTGGCAGTATATTAACAACTAGTTACATACTTCAATGAAAATTTATTCATCGAAAATGGTTTTCGTAAGAATCGCTCATGCGAAACAGCATGAGCGATTACAACTAACAGTTACAGAGTGGAAAAAAAGTATTGATAGGAAAGAATATGTTGTTGCTATATTTCTAGATTTCAAGCGTGCCTTTGAAACAATCAATAGGAAAACTTTAATCAATTGACTGAAGTATTATGGTGTAAATGGAAAAGCTTTAAACTGGTCAGATAGTTATCTTGAGCAAAGAAGTCAAAGGACTAAAATGTGTGATGTAATGTCAGATCAAATTATAAATGACATAGGTCTACCACAAGGCTGTTTTGGGACCACTGCTATTCATTATTTATATAAATGATATCAACTATGTACTTCACTTGTTCGGACTTCCATTGTCCACTATATAAAATGATTTTTTAGTTGTTTCAGGGATTTCAAATCATTTTTTATAGTAGACAATGGAAGTCCGAACTAGTGAAATTCATCATGAAGCATTGTCAATCACCTTCAAACAAACTATGTACTTGGTTCACACCATATTAATTTATTTGCTGATGATACCCTTGTATATACAAAAAACTGTGATTTAAAAGAAGCTGTACAAAATATCAATATATCTTTAAAGAACATTGAATTATATCTACAAGTGAATAAACTCAAATTGAATATCAATAAATCTAAGGCAATGATTGTTACAACAAATTCGAATCAAAGAAAGATCGATACTAACAACATTGATATCAGTATATTCAATAATCAACTCACAATTGTAAATGAAATTAAGTACCTAGGATTCATTATAGACCATCAATTAAATTTGAATAAGCATGCTGAATATACCATTAGAAAGATATGTAAGAAAATGTATTTTTTCTCTAGAATTTCAAAATCTTCATCAACCTTTGCTAGACTAACATGTTACAACTGCATAATAAGACCACACTTTGACTACTGTGCCACACTGATGTATCTATTCAACCAAAATCAAATGGGATAGTTGCAGAAACTACAAAATCGAGGTATGAGAATCATTTTGAGATGCAACCAGTATACCCCTATTGAATCTATGTTGAATACTCTACAGTGGCAGAAGGTACATAAAAGACTATTATTTGAGTATGATTTTTATTCTCAAAATTACGAGTGGGATACAACCAGCCTATCTTAGCAGATATTCAGTTCGAAATAGTGAAATTAATTCATATAACACAAGAACATGTAATACATTTTATATATCCCGAACAAACTATTACAGTGGAATGAATTGATTGTTCTTCAAAGGTCTAAATAGTTTCAATAAGTTACCTGATGAAATTTATTTATTTATTCATTTATTTATTTATTCATCAAAGGGTGACACCCAATTAAGTTTAAGAGATTTCACAATAAATTATATGAAGACAACAAATAATTACATCTAACTTACTTGCTAAAAGTAAAACTATTTTCACAAACTACAATTAATCACTTGAAAAAGCTAATGTTTAGCGGAACATGTTGTGATATATTTTTTCAATAAAGTTTGTGGAGATCAAATCGTTTAGGTGTAGTTTGTGAAATTACTATGGATCTTCATCAAGTAACGACCGAATCAATCAGAAAATAAAACTAATTTATTGATAAAGAATAACAGTAAGAAAATAAATTTACTGAATTGAAATATCAATTAAATAAATGACTGATTAAGATATGGAAAATTCAATAATTGAAAATGTTTATGTTTATATTTATTACCATTTATAATTTATTTCTGAGCGAGCGTAATGCAAACTTAAATTTTGTTTCGTTCAATGAAAATAAGTCCAGATCGAGTGTATTACCACCAATAGCAACTCTAGACAGGGGAGAATGTTTACCATAGTTGCAACGATGAAAATCTATTGCAAATGTTTCTGTATTCCTTGTACTTCTAGAAAGAACATGTAAGCCAATTTGTGCTAGCAATGTAGGGCAGTTAATAAGATAATTTATTAATTGGAATAAGAGTTTTAATACTTAGCTTCATTATATCTGCAACTCTACGAATATCGTCTAATGAATGGTCCTTCAGGGCATTTTTAACTTGAACGCCAAAAATTTAAGAAATTTGTTTCGTACCCGTTCAATGTTAAGTGCAGGACTTTCATAGGTGGGTGACCAAATGGAACTGCAATA
This sequence comes from Leptinotarsa decemlineata, assembly GCF_025532065.1. Classification (NCBI taxonomy): domain Eukaryota; kingdom Metazoa; phylum Arthropoda; class Insecta; order Coleoptera; family Chrysomelidae; genus Leptinotarsa; species Leptinotarsa decemlineata. The sequence goes on from NW_027412547.1 coordinate 3,373,346, forward strand.
ATCTAAGACTGATCTTACCAGGGTAAAATACAGCATTTTTATACATTCAATATTAGAGAAGTCCTTGGAAGTACGACAAATGAATCAAATGCCCGCTTTTTGATTTATTGTTGACAAATTAATTTGCAGGTAGTGGTTCCACTAGTTAATTACCGAAAAATCAATTAGGATAATCATCATTTAACAAACAAAGTCCACATCGGACCAAAAAACTTAGGTATATAAACAGCTAATCCTTATCTTTACATTCACTATCTATTTGCTTCTCCTGAAGATGCTAATAACCTTGTTAGCGACACGCGCGTCGAGTGCAAAAATATCAGTTTGGTGTTAGGGTAATTGATCTCTAGAAAAAGTTTTCAAAAATCGGTTTGCAAAACCGCTCACTACCTCACATAACCCCACGAACACACGGCACTGATAAAGAAATATTGTGAAACGGACAAATAATTAGTATTCAGTCAGTCCAGCTAGCCGAGCCTTTATTCCTCAACTACATCTGATAGCACGTTTACTAACTATCTGGGCGACTAGGAGCCACAGGCCAGAAATGTTTATGACTGTACAAGGGACGCTTTGAACATAAAGGCACTGGTAGTATAACATTTCTCATTTGCCGGGCAGTGATTATGAACACCCCTCGTAGTGCTCTTATTTTTATTGCCGTTCCAATTGGGAATGGATAGACTATACCGTTATTTTCCGGGCCGGATCTGAAAGCTGAAATCCTTTCCGGCGGCGAACGCTCTTGGCTGTGCCGGGCCGAGCTAGTGGGAGGTTGTCCATTCATTTTCATTGTTCCAATCCTATCCGTATTTTGGCGGGAAGGGCCGTGCTGTGCCGGAAAAGTGGGCGACAAGTTTTACGTGGTCGTAGATATATCGTTGGGCGTAATATTTACATATTTACCCAAATCTGATCAATACCGTAGATTGCTAAGTATAGTGGTGTGATGACTGCTCCCTAGGACCTCCCGAATTCTTTTTTTTTTTATAAAACCATCTGACATAAAACATTTTTTCACTTATTTTGTTCCATCTACGGTGTGGTATAAACGAAACTTTTTGGCAAAGAATTTCACTAGTTCGGACTTCCATTGTCTATTAGATAAAATGATTTGAAATCCCTGAAACAAGTAAAAAAGAATAATTAAAAAAAAGAGAATAGTTGAAAATAACAATTATATTAAGCAACAATAAACCTGAAATGAAATGATAGTAAAATAACCTACAAGTAAAAATATAATAATTGAATAAATAAAAATTAAAGGAATGCAAAAAAGAAAATAATAAAAATAAAAAAGTGTAGAGATTCCAAGTCGATTGTTGGTATCTACAATCGTCTTCGGGTGATGACGTCATCACCCGAAGACGATTGTAGATACCAACAATCGAAACGTCGTGAACTAACGTGACCTGGAATCTCTACACTTTTTTATTTTTATTATTTTCTTTTTTGCATTCCTTTAATTTTTATTTATTCAAATATTATATTTTTACTTGTAGGTTATTTTACTATCATTTCATTTCAGGTTTATTGTTGCTTAATATAATTGTTATTTTCAACTATTCTCTTTTTTTTAATTATTCTTTTTTACTTGTTTCAGGGATTTCAAATCATTTTATATAATAGACAATGGAAGTCCGAACTAGTGAAATTCATCACGAAACATTGTCAATCACCTTCAAACAAATTTTTGGCAAAGATTCTGATTTTTTTTCATAAATCAGCTTTGGAAATGTATGTGTTAAAAATCTTCGTGAGTATCGACAATGACCAATGACTGGATGTTTACAAAAAAGTGCAGTTTATTAATTTTTTCGATTATTTTTTTAATTATTGTAACAACTCGAAAAACTATGCATTTGTATTTTCCTGTATCGAATATATTTGTTAATAATTACAAATATTAAAAAAAATTCTAATTTGATAGGTCCCTCCGGTGTTCATTCGTACTTTTCAAAATTATAACTAAGTGAGGTGTTTTCATATGAACCACAACCTTCAAAAGTCGAAAATTACACCTTTGAACGAACGATTCTTAGCAAATAGATAAATAGATAAGCATTATTCTGATCATTTCCATATTGATTTCAATTTAAGAGCCACCGGTAGACAGCTGTTTAAGCCTGTTGGTCATCATCAGTACCGGGCAGGCGGTCCTCGATTGAAGACTGACATAAAAACTTAGCAAGTTGACTTGGATGTCACACCAATAGGTGGTTCCACTTATGCCTCGTTTGCGTTTACGCAGTTATTTTTATTAAGTACTTTTCTTGGTTATTCACATTTTTTTTTTTTTTTTTGTTAAAACTCAGGCAATAACCATGGAAAGAACGATAGCTTCTCCGGCCATGAAAGTGAGAATCTCTGGAAGGGAGATTGATTGGCAAACGCGGGTCAAGTACCTAGGTCTTATTATAGACCGTAGGCTCACCTGGAACCCGCACCTGTTAAGCGTGAAGGCAAAGATCCAGGGTCGGGTGGCGAGCCTGTACCCTTTGATCAATAGAAGATCTAAGCTGAGCCTAAAGAACAAAATCACGATCTATAACATGATGTTCAAGTCTGTCATCATGTATGCTTCAGGCGTTTGGGGACAAGCGGCTCCGACTAACATCTCCATCTTGGAGACTTTACAAAATAAAATTTTACGGATGATTGTGAATGCTCCGTGGTTCGTGCGGAATGAAGCCATCCGCAGAGATTTGAAGCTGCCTTCCATTTAGCAGTCCATTCAGTTGAGGAATCGGCGAGTTTTAGATTATGCTGAAACTCACGAAAATCCTTTAGTCAGGGAAGCTATAGATTACGCTGTAGACGACCCCTCCCGATATAGAAGGCCCCGACACTCTGTCGTATGAGGCCCCTATGTCCTCCGTTAACAGATGAATAATATCTTCATCTATCTCACCCCAGCCAGGTAGGGGTAAAACGCGAAGGGCGGTATGGATGTCTAAGGGCTTTCATGCCACCATCAAACATCAGTTGTGACCCATTTGTCTCTCTGACAAACTTCAGTTAAAAGGGGAAGGAGGCCAGGCTTCAACCTGAATAAAATCAAGATGGTTAACGTCGTCACATTTTGTCTTCAATCGAGGACCGCCTGCTCGATATTGACGATGCCCAACAGGCTGAAACAGCTGTCTACCGGTGGCTCTTAAAATGAAGTCATAATAGGAATGATCAGAATAGTGCTTATCTATTTATCTTTTGATTTTCATGGAATTATTTCCCAGCAGCTTAACTGCATTAACCTGTCTCGAGATTTGTCTTGTACATTCGATTCCTTCATAACATTATGGAAAGATGCGTATATTCATTGACAAAAAATAATTCACGTAATTTATTATTTTACAGTTTTTAATAGCCATTCTTGGATGCTCTGTTAAAGCCGGAGTTATTACATCTGGAATTGGACTTGGAAATGTTGGAATTGGTTTAGGAGATATCGGACATGTAGCTGTTGCTGCTCCTGTAGCTCAAGTAACTCATATTGCTGCTCCTGTAGCTCAAGTTACTCACGTAGCTGCTCCTGTAGCCCAAGTAGCTACTCCTGTAGCCGTAGCATCACACAGTGCTGTATCATGGCAGAATAGTAATAGTATCAGCTTGAATCCTACAGCTGTTGTGTCAAAAGTTGCTGCCCCTGTAGCTGTAGCCGCCCCCGTAGTAACTAGAGTAGCTGCCCCAGTTTTAACCAAAGTGGCTTCTTTAGGAGTTGCCAATGTCGGATATGGTAAAGTTTTAAACATTAGAAAAACCCGTTTTTGAATGAAATATTCGAACGAAAGAAACGAATGAGTTATTTTTGGCATTTATCGATTTATCTTTTCTTAAAATCGATGAATTTATTGATATAAATCTAATATGAATTGCAATGGTTTCCGTCATGATTTCGTAGAATTCTGTTCTTCAATCAGGGTCATCTTCAGTTAATTGGTGAACCATTTTAATTTTGTATGGATGATACCTATTCCTTTTCAAAAGTATCCACACAGTAGAAAGAGACACCTCACAAACATTCGCGACGGAATAAGTAGACAAATTATTTGCACTTGCTGACCATTTTAGAAGTTGTTGACGTGGTACCTTTCTACTAGTAAAACCGAAAATTAAATGAGAATATTCTAACTGAACAATGATGTTCATTATCGTACTGACATTTTTGTCGTTTTTATGAACAAAAAATAACTTAACAAACCTTATCGGGTTGTTGGAATTGCCACATGGCAGTAAAAAAGGAATATTTCCAGAAATATGGATAATAATGTGTTTGTCTTCAGGAAGTTAATAAATGTTCCGCTATTTAGTATCTAGTAGGTGAAGTTATTGACTTCATATTCTAGGGTTGTGAAGTATTTGTCAGGAGCTTCAAAATGATGTGTCTGTCACAAGACCCCCCTTTCCATTTAATTTTTTCCCAAATGACGCCCAGTCGCCATCTTGAAAGTTTCATCTGTCAATTTCACTTAAAAATAAAGTATTCATTTTAGTTGACCTGTTCAAAAAATAAAAGGGGGGGAACATTAAAGAAATGCACTGTATAATCTGCATAAAGTGCATATGTTATACTTTCGCAAAAAGTATAATAAAAACCAGTAGGTTTTAAATACTTGCAGAATGTATATTTTCATCTGATGTTTTTCAAATTTTAGCTTTCTGTATACTTTTTCAACTATTCTTTCGGTTGATGATATCTTTACACATAACTTCATTCACACAAAACTCAATCAATTATTTTCAAGGTGGCTTCGGACTTGAAAATGGACTAGGCTGGAACAGAAACAGTTTGGGTTGGAATGGAAATGGTTGGAACGAAAATGTCGCTGCTTGGGGAAAGTAGAAATTTCATTGAAATAAGTGCGAGCCTTAATTTCGTATGATCCTTTGAACCATTTATATTTTCACAGTCATTTTTCTCTATTTATTTAATCATGTCATCAATGAATGAAATAAAACTAAAAAATTCAAGTTGACTTTTAATAAATAATATTTTGAAAATAGTAATTTGGCGTGACAATAATTTTCAGAAAAAAAAATACGATAAATTGCCAGCTTGAGCTAGTTAACATTCAAATGTAGATAAAACCGTTTAGTTCAGTAAAACTGAACATGAAGGCATTGGCTATGTGATTATTCAGCGGTCAATAAATAGAAAACAATACTTCTCTATGACTCATATTGAGATTATTTCAAAACTAAATTCATTTATGGAGGATGAATACGAATGAGAGTTGAATCATTGAATTTGATAACTAGAAGCAACCAGAAAAAACCTTCAAAATTATTCTCTGTTTCTGTTATTTCGATAAATTTCAAATAGTTCAAAAATAGTGTGATTGAAAAACCAAAAAACCGTATGTTTTGAACGGACGATCATCAGTTCAACTACTCTCTATGAAGCTTTTCACAAATTAGTGTGATATACTTACGGCTAGTTTGGAACTACACTCATTTCATTATTAAGGGACGAATCTTCAGAAAATATAAATGTCCTCGCCACATCACAAATTTCTGGTGATTCAGACTTGCTTCCACTTTCCGAGTTCATATTTTTCGTTAGAAACTATGTATTTTGAAACAAACTGTCAGTTAGTTCAATGATTGAGTTGAACGCTTGGGAATGATGTTGAAGTAAGTATTTTACGCGAATGAAAAGACTTCAAATTCAACTGAAAAGTGATGATATTGAATCACGGTGGAAACAACCATGAACAAAGCATGGGTAATTTTTCATTAGTTCAAAAAACGAAATAGCATCCATTACAAAAATATCACAAACTCTGGCATCAATAACCACTCAAACAATTGGAAAAGCCCTTTTGGCCTTTAAGAACTTCGCTGCTCCGGTCCGGATGGGCTAAATGCTTACTGGTGAACGAAACTACCAATGGGGAATGTTCCTCAATTTGGGTTATTACAGCAAATGCAAGTTTGAACAAAATAAAGCTGAGTTAAATTGATGAGTTATTCAAATTCACTTCGAAAAGTATTCAAATTGATGTTTCAAATGTTGGGTTTTAATTTTTAAAGGGATTTATTTCTAATTCGCATATTGGCAACAGCGCCTATATCAAGTTGAAATAATTTATACGTACCTAGATATTCTACTTTAAAAAAGGAAAAGTATCTTTATAAATCAACAATCAAGACAAAATATAAATTATAGTTCAATACCACCTCCACAAGCCACATAAACAACAGTTGTTTTGTTATTTATTTAGGTTAGGTGCACAAAATGTCATATGTCTCGGAACTCGGAACATAAGTAAACAGAACAGCACGCCTCTGAAATATGTCATCTTTGTTTGTCTCATACAGGTAACAGATTCATTGTCTTTTATTAGCTATAAACGATGTTGCCAAATGGTGAAATAGAAACGAATCCCTTTAAATGTTGAATGCATTATTTCATTCCTCTTTTTTAAGTATTTAAATAATTTTTTAAAGAAAAAGATTGAAATGATAAGTTTAAAATGCGTTGTTTTAGAGCTCTTTTATGAAAACTACTTGATTTTCGTCAGGAGGAACATTCCCCATTATCCACTACCACCTGGCTTGAACTCACAATTCTTGGCCAGTAGATTCCTGTTTGATTTATCCAGGGGCGGGCAGTTCTAATCAAAAATGAAGATTAGTCTGTTTCAAAGAATTACACACCTACAACATGTTTGAATTTGTGCCTATAAGTTGTTCACCTACATATCTGTATGTCTGTATCTGTAGAGAATCACCAAGATAATTACTTGGTGATCGAAACACCCGTCAAGGTGTTGTATGTATTTATATAGTAAGGAGGGTGAGTGTAGGCTACATGTGACCCACTGTACATCCTCCCGAGAAGTTGCCCTCCTAGGTCATCGTCCATCCTGTTCTTTCCAGGAAGGTGGACAGATCTCTGGGAGACATCTCCTTTTTATCGGCAGGTGTAGGCCAAGACTCGCCGAACACACACTCTCTTATTGACGATAACTCCGGACTTTCGCATAGGACATGCCTGACAGTTTCATCTTCCTGTTCACACATCCTGCATAGAGGTGTGTCCACTAGCCCCATATTGTGGAGATATTTCCTTAGTTGACAGTGACCAGTCAGAAATTCTACTGTTAAGCGTAGAGTTTTCCTAGTCATCGCCAGATATTTTTTCGGCGCCAGCTTCCAGGGTCCCATCTCTTCAGGGATTGAGCATAAGTGTCGCAGTTGTCTAAGTCATCAGGCTGTAGGTGCCACTGGGTCCTAAAATTCTTAGTCCAGCCGCTTCCTTGGCTAAAGAGTCGGCATCGGCAATGCGATTACCTTTACTCCTGTGGTGCTCTTTAATCCACCGGCATATAATATGATAACCGCAAGTTTTTTTATACAAAGCATGAGTTACTCGTGCATTTACTCAGAAGTCTTACGTTACCTGAACAAATATTCAGTTGCCTTGAACAACTGATACAACATAGAGGGTCACGTTCAGAAAGGGTTCAGGGGAATTCCCTCAGACCCCTTCTTTTCCTAATATTATCTTTATCATTATCGGTTGCTTTCAGGAATACTCGTGTATCTAACCGCAAGACATCAGGAAACCAGAGGCAAAAGATCAGACATTTGATTAATTGGAAAGACTTGAAACTTTATGCTTCTGGAGAAAAGTATCTCCATTAATCTTTAAGGGTGGCTAAAAAGTTAAAATCAGTTTTTCCGTTAACCAGCTGTCGCTTCCCTACAAACGACCACTCTTAAAAGTCGAAACTTGTGCGAGCTACGGATTAACGAGGTCTTTCCTTTTAACGTGTGATTTCTAACACGGGTTGGACGATAGGAAGCGAAAATCGATCGTCCGGCCTTGCGGTTCGAACCACCAGGCTACCGTGATGGAAGAGTATTTTTTGGTATGATATTCAGAATAGACAAATGTGCAGAGAATATCATCTGTAGGCTCTATCGAGACTACTCTGTTGAGATGGTTATTCCGATTATTGGAGATATGATTATGCCCCACACTCTCGAAATCTCGGCATCATGCCAGCTTATCGCACAAAGGCGGATATCTTGGCTGAACAAATGCACAAGGCTGTCCTTCTTAGCTCATTAGTTACAATAGTGTTTTCGTTAGGAAATGTCCTTGTAGGACGAAATTGCAGTAACGTTAGTTACAAATACAAGTGGTATTAAAACATAGGAAGTTTCAATTCTCATTTTTCGCAATTTGAATCCAATATTAATTATTCACTATTTTTACTCATTCGTTTCAATATTAGGGATGCAACCCCCTATTAAAGTTCTCAAGTAAACTGTATTTCATTGGTATACTTGAAATGTCTCCTATCCCGGTGTTACTAAGTTGGTCTACAGTAACAAGTGTTATAGCCAATCAGGTGGATAGCTCCTTTCTGGATGGAATCCAGCAGCTTCAGAGTACGTTTGGAAGCGGAGCTCCATAGAAATAGAAATAGTTTTATTCATCACTAAAATTTTCACACATACATAATTACAAGACTAAATACGTGAGAAAACTTATTGGACTAGTCAAAAGTAAAACGCTAAAAGCAAAACAAAAATGTTTGATCTGGAACAAACTTAAAAGAGAAGACTACATGTATAAAATGAACTAAGTCATTTATCTAAGCACTAAAAGCAAGAAATTCATCCATACTTTAGAAGCAGTTATCCAACAAGAAATCAAATAGTTCATTCCTCATTACAGTTCTACTTTTATTGATCCCTATAAAAGTTGTTATTTTATTGAAACATTTGATATCCAAGTATTTTGGGGAATTTTGACTCACACTCAAGCGAGAGTAGGGGTGGTATAAAGTATGTTCACCCCGAGTAGCGTAATTATGTATATCAGAGTTTTTTGGATATAGGTGTTTATTATCATAGATAAATAACACTAGCTGTAATATGTATAAGCACGGCAATGGTAGGATGTTGAATTTTTCAAACAGTGGTTTACAAGAATCCAGTGGACGAAACTTGTCCATACAGCGAATGACTCTTTTCTGAATCTTAAAAATGAGGTCAGTATATGCAGAGTTACCCCAAAAGATCAATCCATACTGTATTCTTGATTGTACCAGTCCATGATAAATGAGTTTTATAACTTCTGTAGAGACAGTGTCTCGCAGATTCCGAATTGCATAGTTTGCACTGCCAACCTTTACACATAAACTGTCGATATGTGCCTCCCATGTTAGCTTTTGATCCAGGAGTATTCCTAAAAATCTAGCTACCTGGCAGTATTCCAGAGTTTCACCACACATATTGATGTTGTTCAATAGATCTGGATTCGAAGTACCGTTCTTAGGTAAAAAATTGATAAACATAGTTTTCTTCATATTGCAGACAAGGTCATTGTCGCTACAGTATTTACTGAATTCTTCACATGCATAATTACCCAAGTTTACCAGACTTCCCAAGGTTTTATGGGCTAAGAGTATATTTGTGTCATCAGCATAAAGTATCATTCTATTTGGTGTGGTACAGGTATCGTAGATGTCATTTGAAAATATTATAAAAAGAGTTGGTCCCAATATAGACCCCTGGGGCACTCCTAACTCAGCACTCTTACAGTCAGATTTGCTATTATTTCTTACTGTCACTTGAGAACGATTTGTCAAATATGATACTATCCAATCATGTGGTATACCACATACACGGGAACAATATTCCAAAGATCTGATCTGAGCTTCATAAAGCATCAAAAGTTGAATATATTATATTGTAATGACTAGGATTTCCTACTGAAAGAATAAAAATTTATATATCTATATTTTGGAAGAACATTCAATAAATATTTTGTTTGTATGTATGTAGAATTTATTTTTTTTGTGTAGCAGATCTAGCGAAGACAACAACTAAGGGCTTATCCTTCAGAATATATCCGTTGGTCTCTTTAACAGCTTTCTGAGCCAGTTCTACACTATCCAAAGTGACAAAAGCTTGGCCCTTCATCCTGCCTTCTTGCATAAGCCTGATATCAAATTGACTTGTAGTATTTCCATCATGAATTCTGTACCTGTTATAAATAAACTCAAGATCTCCCACCACCACCGATTTTGCACAATTTTTTATGTACAGTCGGCATGTTGGTGCCCCTGGATGGTAGTTTTTGAAAACAGGTAAAACTCCAAGATCTTTATGAGAAATTTGGTTGGCAGCCAATTCTTCCGCTGTTATCGCAGTAATCTCGTTTTCTATTTGTTTTGTAGAAGTTGGTGACGATTCTGTTTTTTCAGAGGTTGGAGGTTTTACCAGAGGCAACAATATTCCAAAAGAACCAGTTTTCTCAGGTTCTTGTACAGGCCTTTGTTCTAATGAGTCTGGGGCAACTTTAACTTCTATTTTCTTAGGAACTTGTACATTCACCTGGAAAAAATGCAAGATAGTAATATAGTCAAAATCAAAATCAGAGAATTCTACATCAAGAACAGTTTAGAGCGCTTAGTATATGTTTTGGCAGCGCGTTTTGTTATCGTAGATTCTTCACCTGGAAAAGTGTACATGAGAGAGAGAGAGAAAGCACTCAACTGCCTCATTATTCTATAATATATGGATCTTCAGGCATAATTTGCGAATATTACTAGAAAATATTGAAATGGAGCATTTTGAAAACAAAAATTTGACCAATTCTCATCAATTTGTTGTGAAGGGTCTTAGATCGTAATCATTAGAAAATAAACATTGAAATGGGGCATTTTGAAACAGAATTCGTTAAGCGCTCATCATTTGTTGTCACAAAGGACCTAGATCGTAGACATGTGGTAATTTTAAAGATACTTAATTTGATTGAAAAAGTTTCAATTTTTTCTATACAACTTTTAGAATTTCAAGCCAGCTGTACATAGAATTGATAAATTAATTTGAACGCTTCTAAAGGTCCTGATGCCTTGGGTAAAAAGTTATAGTTCTTTTATATTTATTTCACTTTGAAAATCACTCAGGTGGCTGACTCCCAGCCAAATTACCTTAAAACAATTTTACCTGGTTCAAACCTTGATAAGACACCTGTATAATTTGTACTATTAGAATTCAAATTAGTACATACCTTTTCAAATACATTTTCAGTTTTTTCAGTGGGTTTGGCAGCGGCATTTGAAAGTTGTGCCACAGGAGGCTTAATAAACTTAGGTCTCTTAACAACTTTTTTCTGTGAAGTTTTTCTTTTTAATGGAGTAAATTCTCTGTTCCTGAAGTAATCTCCATCATCACTTTCTAACTCGGATTCTGAACTGCTCTCTGGTTTTTTATCTTCTTCGGGTAAACTAGATGATTTCAGAGACTGTTTCATTACAGGATGCTGTGATGGTGTTATAGTCCTAACAGGTGGTTGTTCAACAGCAAAAGGGGGTGGCAGATTCATTCGGTTCATTAAATGTAGGACTTGAGTGTAAAATCTAGGTACGGTAGCTAGAGCATGAGCAATATTATTGATTGTTGCTCTATTTGGTTTTGGGTACAAGTATTTGAGATGAGAGGGAGGTGGCTGGTGAAATCCAACAGATTCATTGAAAGATGTTAATTTGTTGATGAATGTTTTGAATGATTTCTTATTACTTATATCACTTTCATCGATCTTTTTACACTTAGGCTTACCCTGTAATATATCATTTTCAGCATACTCTATGCACAATCGACAATTAAGTACATTTATTTGATGAAGCCTAAAGAGAACATTTTTTGCCAATTCCTCGGAGTCAAACTTGGCATACACTACTGACTTTTCCTTAACTCTTGAAGTTATTACTTTTATACTGCTTGCTCCAAAATGACGGGCAAAATCTTCTTTCTGGGCGTCAGATAATTCCTTGGGTAAATTTTTTATTTTCAAGGTATCTTTGCAAACCATGATTTCTTGACTAGTCTCCAGTTAATCTGTTATTGACCACCAGAAATAAAGGTTTGTAAAATTTTTATGTTTGTTATTACATACTATTCTGTTATGAAAAATTTTTAATCAAATATGAAGATACCTCTACTAAATTTACATTAGGAAGAAGAGCAAAATGCACAATGTTATGAAAATAAAATTCCAAAACAAATCAGGACAGGATAGCCACTTTATTTTTATTTTTGAAATATCAGAGTCAGGGTTGCCACTCAATCTTTTATTTTTGTAATTTGTATTTAGATAACTGAGTAATAAATTGACCATATTCGTGTAAAATGGTTGTACATGTTTTAGGCGTTTCATGATCGGCATTCGTGATATTAAGAAGATTGTAACTCCAATTCAAAACTTTTAATTTCATCGCTTTCATTGAAATGATTCGGTAATTCAAGTATATAAGAAATATATCTAATGCATACGATGTTGATTTTGTTCACCAATGACAATGAATACTTCAACTGAAAACGCATTGGTAGTTGGTATCGTTGCATACTGTATTATAAGTAACGATATAAAGAAGAGTGGAAATTTCACAGATTTTCATCATCATGGTAGGAACAATATCAATCAACTTCACCTAAAATAGATTTATATGTCATTTGACCAAAATACTCTCTTACTCAATTAGAGGCGATAAATGGACTAATTGCCAGAACTAATCAGTTCTGGCAATCATAAACCACCTGAAAGAGATCGACAACTATTTTTATGTGAATATGATTGATGGACCACATTTCACTTAAATCGGACTAGACATTTCAAGTTATGATGTTGGCTACACTTGCTGTCGAATTTATTGTGAACTGTCAATTGATACAAATATGCATCCATATTGACTTATTCCAACGATCAACCAAGTTTTAATATTTACATAAATCCAGTGTATATTTAAACGATTAACCAAAAATCGAAAGTTTGAAAATGGCGCTAGAATTGAATCTGGATATGTTCCAAAAATAACCTTCTTTCATGACTGTTTAAAATCTGTTTTTCCGTTAATCAGCTATCGCCCCCATACGAACGACAACTCTCAGAAATTGAGAAACTTGTGCGAGCTAAGAACTAACGAGGTCTTACCTTTCAACGTGTGATTCCTAGATTTTTGAGAGCAGTTATCTGAAGAATATATTTTTAGACAACCGTCCGGGAAATACCCACTAGGGCTTACATTTATAATTTATTGCTTATTTTCCATAACAATTCAGTATCATTGGACAATTAATTCGGCTAATCAGATGAATTGGCAATTGAACATGATAACATTTCGCCACCCTCCCTATATAGTAACCCTGGATTGGACATAAAAATATTGTTATGCGTTATCCCTTGAAAAAAAATAACGCCGGGCGCTGCTGGTCTTTGTCAATCAATTGTGATTTGGTCAAAGTCGCGCCCCACTCGACTTGCGTTTCCCGATCGTTCCAGGTGGCGCGTCGTTTCTAGAGACTACCAAATAACTTTCTATCGGTTTCCAGATATTTCCATTACAATACATAAACACTACCAACAGGCAGATCGGGGAAGTCCAGTTCCAAGTACAGTACGTACAGTAGTAGTAATAGGGCGATAGACATTTGAATAGTATTCTGAAGTTTCAGTTGAAGTGTTTGTGTTATTGTCAGTGTAGCAGTAAAATAAAGTTGAGTTTAATTGTACAGCGTAGTCAATTATTGTGGAAGTGGAATAATGGACTGAAAAGTTCCTGTTTTATGATGGAAACAAGGAGTGTCGATTGCGATGGGACGGGAGAGCTTAAAAATATTCTAGGCTTTGCAAACAAACCTGGCGGAGAATGAAAATCGCAGAATATGAATTCAGAAGAGAGAAAGATGATCGCAGAAGAGAGGAAGATGAAAGAAGGAGGAAGGAAGAACGATCACGCCAAAATGAAGACCGTGAATTACTACTGAATATTTATGAAAAACAAGAGACAAAGAAGACGATCGTAAATTATTGGTAAATATTCAGAAAAAAACAGGAAAAAGACAGATACTTGCTGGTGAATATTCAGAAAAAAATAAGAAAGAAACAATCAAATGTACCTTCATCCATTTGAAGAATTAAAATGTTCTTAGAAAAAATTTGAAAAGTATTTCAGAAAACAAAAAGGGAATTTGAAGGAAAAGCTTGAAAGAGTCGACAAAAAATTTGCAGAGGTGGAATAATGGAAATCGAAAACATATCTCCCTTCTAGTAGTAGTTTTATTAAAACTTCAACCTTCGATGGCGAATCTTCATGGTTGATTTATCGCAGGCAATTTTTGAGGCCGCTGCAGAAAATAATAGGTAACAAAATAATGAGAAAGCAAGAGCTCTCATACTGGCACTACGAGGAAAGGTATGGCAGTCAGGTATGGTAGTGAGCACCTTCAACAAGTCCACCAAGCTCAACTGAAAGTGAGAACTCGAAGTCCATCCGAGAGTCTGTAGGAGTTTGGCCGAAAGGTTGGTAAGACTCGCCTATACAGAAACACCCGATAACTTCACTCGTTGGATTGGTATCCATAGTTTTATCGACGGAGTTAGGGACAGGGAGCTGCAGCAGTCTCTGAGGTAGGCAGTTTATAAAAAATTTAAAGAAGCCTTCAGTCATGCCATACAATTCGAAGCTACCAAAAATGCTTCGCGCCAACAACGAAAAGTTCTACTGAGGGCCATCAACGGAAAGGAAGATGAAGGAACGAATTGATTCATTGGAGGTCTAGAGAAACTGCCTAAGGAATATTTGATGTAACTGCACCAAAGGCAAGAGGACGGCCTAAATGTTATAACTGCGGCAAAGAAGGATATTTAAGGCGGGAGTGTCGATCTCTTTCAACATTCAACGAAGAGACTGGCAAGAAGAGACTGGCGTTCGGGATCATTAGAACTAGAGCGTCGGGGTTCAGGAAAAATATATTCAACTAGTGTTAGGTAAGTATATTGGCTGCTGCATCCCAAGCCCCCAAGTATTCGATTTCCTCGATAGGACGCAACAGTAACAGATTTGTTATCGACGTATTTCTAATTAATCAATAGTATCTTTCCACCATTGATACTGGAGCAACGGGGTCAGTAATGAAAGCCGAAATTTCTAACAGAATCAGTTTTTAGAAGGGTATCCGTATTACCCGTTCTGGAAACAGCCATTGGAGATGGACTGGCGGTCTATGGGGAAGCTGAAGTTAGAATCAAGCTTAGAAATTGCGAAATAGAAACTAAGGTATTTAGTGTCCAACATCGTCGAAGAATTTATTTTGGGACTAAGCATCACGTCCCTTCACGGATTCGTGGTGGACATAAGGAACAAACTATTGAAATTGGGAAATAAGGTAATTCTACTCGATATGCTCTCCCAGCTTTATGTCAGTGCCAAGGTGGTTACACTGGAAAATTCCGGAATCTCTCTCAAAACCAAGAAAATCATTCCAACGGAGATTGCCGGACCTGGCGGCTTGGGCTTGCATTGATAGAGCCAAAGGAGTGATACCGGAATGGCAAGAGATTCTCAAGCACGGCCAGCAGAGAAAGGGTTATTGGCCCCGATGTGCATTCAAGATGACTTACTCACTCGGAAATGGGAGAGCCCGAATGAAAGAATCCACAAACTCCAGATAATCATTTCAAAGACATGTATCTCGAATATACTCAGACAGCTCCATGAAGGTCGCACTGAAGGGCATTTCGGAGAAACTAGAACTTTAGCGAGAATGCGTGAGAGGTACTATTTGGTCATTTGCCGCCGAGACGTGGAGAGTGGTGTAAGCGCTGTAGCGCTGTGACCTGGGCTCCTCAAGGAAGGAGTATCTTAGTGGGTGCCATTTCGAGAGAATAGCAGTTGACAATCGGGGGCCACTTCATATGATCATATTCGGTATCAAATACCTCATGGTTGTGATGGCCTGAAGAGCCCAACCAAGAGGCTGAAACAGTGGCAGGAGCTCTGTTGTCGAACGTAATTACTAGACACGGTGTACCCTAGGAATTACACTCGGATCAGGCCCGCAACTTCGAAGGGACTCATGGAAGGAAGTTATGACTTCATTGGGAATAAAGAAGACAAGAACAAGCGCTTTTCACCCACAGTCCAATGGAATGGTTGAGAGGCATAATCGCACCTCTCGATGTTTGTATCCGAAAACCAAATAGACTGGGATAAGTTGGTTCCTCTCTTTCTGTTGACGTACATGAGCTCCCATCATGACGCGATAGGTTACACACATCCATGTTGTTAACTGGTCTAGAACTGAAGCTTTCGATAGACGTAATGTGTTGCAGCCCATCCGATAAATCTCAAGTGGTATCCCTTTCAGAGTATGTGAATGACCTGAAGAAGAGACTGGAAACCAAAAAGATAAACGATCTGGTGTAGAGAAGCAAGTCTAAAGTTGTTTGGTCTTCGTCAATCGATTGTTACTTGGCCCAGGTCACGCTAAAATCGACTTGCATTTGTTGATCGTTCTAGGTGTCACATCACTTCGAGATACTTCCAGAGTCTTCCCTACCGGCTTCCAGAGACTACCATTACGATATGTAGTTATATCGGGGAAGTCTAGTTGAAAGTGCGGTACGAAGTGATCTAATAAGGCGATCGACATTTGAATATCAGTCTGAAGTTTCAGTTAAAGTGTTTGTGTTGTATTGTCAGTGTAATCGTGAAATAAAGTTGAGTTTGATTGTACAGCGTAGTCAATTATTGTCAAACCCACGGGATAAACGTAACAATATGAATGGACTTTTCCTCCATAATGGTGTTGACAACACTGAATGTAAATAGTAACATGGGAGACGGCTGTTTTCTGTAGACGTTAGTGCAAATGGAAAGATGTGCCTAAATTTGGAGCATACAGAAAATGAATAATCAATTATCGAAGTTGAAAATAATAATTTTGTTTAAATGATATGTTTCCTAAGTTCAGTGATCAGAAGTAAAATGTTAAAGGTGTTGTGTCAGTGTCACAGTGGTCAGAATAAAGATTATTGGATGATCTATTTTTGTGACCTTCATAGTGACCCCTTTAATCAGAAGGAAAAGTGATAAATTGGTACTATTCTGGTGTGTGTCCACGGATTTTAAGTATGTCTTATTGTATTTAAACATTTCTTCCAGAAAGTGACTGTTATATGTGTCTTGAGTTTTGAAACAATTTTGTAGTTGAATATTGAAGTGGGGCCTTCACAAAAGAACTTCAAAAACAGCCAAGTAAACTAAAGCTCAACCCTTTTAGCGCAGACTACTTTTTTCATTGCCTGTGTGGCTGATATCATATACATTTTAATAAATTTACTGTTCAGGTGTATCTTACAGCTCTTGATAAATCAAAAATGGGATCAACAATATACATATTGATATTGTGAGGTGCGAAATATACATCTCGACTTGACTTGATGTTAACCCTAAAAAATTAAGTATTCAAACCACCGCTAAGCAAAACCACTTTGAATTTTCACACATATTTTTAGATCATAGTTTTAAGTTAATTTTGTGCTCTATTGTCGATTTTTTTCATTCAATGATATGAGAGGGTTAATGTTTAGCTAGCAGAATCCAATTAAAAGAAAACATTTCACCAAAATTCATGAGAAGAAAAAAACTGGAAAAAATCTTTTATTTAAAAGTGGTTGACAATGTTTCATGATGACTTTTACTAGTTCGGACTTCCATTGTCTATGATACAATATGATTGAGAGATTGAAACTAGTGGGACTGAAGAGACTTGAAATAATTTGATATGAAATCACATTTATTCAGGTACTCAAAAGCCAATAAATATCACTTGATTAGAAAGAATAAAATCTAGGCTGATAGGCTGTGGTCAAGCTTTTCGTCTGATACTGCGGCAGACATCTTCAGTGGTTGACTTTCAAAATGGCTTTTCATTGGCTAGTGCAGGTGAAGATAAATTATGATACTCTGAGAGCATATCTTGGGGTGAATTCTACAACTAGGTAACTACAAATCAGCTGTTTCGGAGAAATCTCAAATTGATGTTTTTTCACGATTTTGGTAGAATGTTGAGGCTTGATTAAATGTCATTTTACTACCACTTACCTAGTTTTACTACTAAGAATTTTTTTTTTATTTTGTAAATATAAGTCAGGCTCGAAAATTAATTGTTTATTTGCAATCTATTATTGTATCAACAATAATGCACTGCAAAAATTGTCTCATTTTACAAAAACAAATTGATAAAAACAGCAAACAAATCAATATGTTGAACAACTAGTTTTTTATGTATTATGTTTAGATAAAGTACATTATTTATGTTACAGCCAAATAGACTCTAAAACTATTAATCTCAACATTGATGATGACAAAATTGAAATAGTGAATTCAACTAAATATCTGGGATTCCAGATAGATAACACTCTATCGTTTGATGAACATTTTGAGTATATTCATAAAAAAATTTCAAAGAAATTATTCTTTTTTTCTAGAATTGCCAATAATCTTTCAACGGAGTCAAGTATCACAGTTTACAAGTCAATTGTTCAGCCACACTTCGACTATTGTTCCTCTATCCTATATCTATTCAATCAGAATAAATTGTCTCAACTCCAAAAACTTCAGAATCGTGGTATGAGAATCATTTTGAAGTGCCGTAGAGATACTCCTATCACTATTATGCTCAATGTTTTAAATTGGCAATCCATTTCCCAAAGACTGCTATACTTCACAATGATCTTCGTATACAAAATATTGAACAATTTAGGACCATCTTATTTTAATCAGTATATTGTATTTCATCACGATATTCACCACCACTTCACTCGAAATAATAATAACTTATATATTAACAGAACAAAAAACAAAAATACTATGAACTCATTGTTTTTCAAGGGTTTTGATCGGTTCAACAAACTACCTAATGCAATTAAAAATAGCCCATCTCTGAACATGTTCAAAAATGAACTGAAGAAATTTGTTTTAAATGAACAAATATGATATGTATTATGTCTTTGTTACCTGTAGCTGTAATTTGTATAATTCCATTCATCTAATGTTCGTTATATATTTCAAATAATTATGTAATTTATCTTTCTACATGTTGCATTGAAATTTTTCGAATGTATAATGTTGCTGTTTTTGTAGTAATGTCTTCAAAAATATTTTATTGAACTTATGTTTGTCATACATTTAAGTCATTTCTAGATGTAACACATACCTTTTTTTTTCATTTCTACCATTCTAGTTGATTTGTATATTATTAGGATATCCTATTTAAATAAAGATCTATCTATCTATCTATATTAGGCTTGCCTATCTGGAAATAAAGTTCTTCTTCTTCTAGTTATGTGAACTTGCCTAGTTGTAGAATAGATTTTTTCTCTGATGATTACCTTATCTAGTTTTGAAAATTCTAAGTAGCACCTGTAAACTGTATGCAACAGTTACCTACTTTTAGTATGTTGTGCACTTAACCTAATAGAATTTTTCCTTGCAGTTATCCATATTTTGCCAAATTTGTAGTTATAGTAGGTTTCACAATATATGTTATTGGCAAAATGATTATAATAAAAGTAATTAGATCCTTGAGTTGTAAAACACCAATCACTACACTACCCTACACAATGAGATTAAATCAGGTAGTTTATTGCAGTTGATAAGCCAATATCATTTAGAGTGAAACATAGTATACCTAGTTGTAGTACTCACCCCACAATTTTATTATCCAGCAGATAAGGTACTAAGTGAGAAAAAGATGTCAGGAAAATGAAGAACAATGGATAGGAATAGAAAATTTATGGTTTATGTTCCTCAATGATCTGTTGTGAATATTGTCCCTTCCAACTATTTTTGAGGAAAGGTACTTGGGTAGTTCAGCCTTTTATTATTGGGTGAAGATGTAAAGAAAGAAAAACCTATATTTGCTGATGTTTATTTGAACTACACTAGAGCTAAATCATCTTCAGCAGAGTTTTGTCTTTCTTGTTGTTAGTTGGTTCCAAGAACTTTCTATAAGCTATCAATTCAACTTGGAAATATACATTCTTTGTAGTATAACCAGGACACTATAATAATTTTATACATAATACCTCTTTATAAGGCTCTCATTTGGTAATTGCTGAATGAAAGCCAACGATAACATTTTGACTCAGGTGAGGTGCATACCCAGTCCCGTTGATAATCAATTTTCTAAAAATATGTTGAAAATATAGCAATGTTTGCTGGATTTAAAAGCTTATTATCCAATAGAGAAAATTTGTTTCTTTGGAATTTATCTTCCTAGTATACTCTAATGATTGTAAATAATTTGCTATCCTAGTTCGGACAAAATTTGATTGAACTTTATAGGGAGAATTGGGTGGAGTCCAATGTTTCTTTGATGATTGCCTTAGCTCTATACGTGCTCAGCAAACTGCAATCATTAACATAATTTGACCTTTACTTTTGTGCAAATGAAGTAAAAATATACTCCTTTCAATTCAAAGTGAAAGGGTGACAATCTCAGTGTCCGAAATTTGCAATTTTTACTTTACTTATTTATGAATGTTTCGAATTTGAGTACAATTTCAGCCTGGCATATATCAGCAGTAACATTAATGAATCGTATCATATTTTAAATATAACTATTTTATAGTTTTTGGCTTCAGAGTGAATGTAGTTGAGAATGAAATATAACATATAGAGTCCACAATGAACAGTACTCTTTGTAAAATATACATTAATAATATTATCAAAGCCTAAATATACATTTTCCTAAGATAATGATACTGTTTTGATAGTTGTTGGAGATTCATGGAAAGAAACATGTCTCAAGATCAAAGAAACTATTTTGTAGTTCAAACCATGAATTTTTTCAAAGAAGTACCTTTTTCATTAGGTTTGCGATACTTCGAAATATAAATTTAATTTCACGCAGACACGTTCTTCATCACAATGACTGTTATTTACTAGGATTTATTTCAATCGACCAATAAAAACTTTTTTCAAAGATATGCTGTTGTTTATGAAAATAATGATATCTCTGCAGGGGTGGAATTCAAGTAAGACTATACCGGATTGTTTTCTGAAACTTCACAGGAATTTATATTTTTCATGATTTAGAACTGAGGTTTTTTTTTCTAGGGTGTTTGGACCTATCTTCAGCTATGCGTGCTGCCCTGTCGGTTATCCCCAGTCACACCAGCAGTCAATGGATAATTTTATAGTAATACCAAAATGTGACACAAGACTGATTCAACTGTCAAATCTCTTATCAATGGGTGCCAGTATGGGCAAAAATGCCTCACTATTAGATGCTCTACCGTCTGGACAGGGTACACTACATGTTGTTATGTTGGGATTAGACTCGGCTGGAAAAACAACAGCTTTGTATAGATTGAAGTTCGATCAATATTTGAATACTGTTCCAACGATAGGATTTAATTGTGAAAAAGTTAAAGGAATGGTAGGAAAGGCCAAAGGTTAGTTCTTCATAATCCAAATTATCTAAACTAGGTTACCTTGTTTGTCATGAATAAACTTAAAAACTACTTAACAAGTGAACCTGATAAAGCCTTTCAATAGACCACAATGTAAGAGAGAGAATACAGTTTCATTGTTACAAGAAGGTAATATTTCAAAATGATAGTTGGTCAGAACAGAATCAGATTCAACATCTTTCTGTCAGATTAGTATTGTTTCTATAATTGCATTCAGCAATCTCATATTCATTTTTACAACACTACAAACAGGATCCATATTCAAAAATTTCAAAAGCTATTTGATGAGAAACAAAATCGTTTTTTCTTTGGTATGCTGAATAATCAATCCTTTGTGGAAAAAACGGCATCGTCAGAAGATTTGAATTTTGCAGTTGCTCCGAAAACAGTGGGAACTTCAGATCTGATTAGTTTCAGAACCCACAGTTCAGAATTCACCTGCAGAAATTGCTGGTGACATAAGATCTGATTTCTCAACCATATCAAGCTGAAAGTAACCTCAGTAAATATTACTGGAGTTTTATCCCAACTTCAAACCGTAATTTTAACACTTCGACACGTGTTTCGATCACCAAGTGATCATCTTCAAGAGGAAGATTAAACTTGAAAATGATCAGTTGGAGATCAAAACACGTGTTGAGGTGTTAAAATAACGATTTGGTGTTGGGAAAAAACTCCAGTATTATTCATTACTACACCAAAGGCTCCAAACACTGCACCACAAGTAACCTTAGTACATTTGAAAGTATTGCACTTAAATCTCCAACATTCGACGGCAATATTAAAAA
Source organism: Leptinotarsa decemlineata (assembly GCF_025532065.1). NCBI lineage: Eukaryota > Metazoa > Arthropoda > Insecta > Coleoptera > Chrysomelidae > Leptinotarsa > Leptinotarsa decemlineata. The sequence goes on from NW_027412547.1 coordinate 3,395,420, forward strand.
CCTTCCTGCAGATAAGGGTAATAACGGGTGATTTTTTAAGAGGTATAATTTTCATAACACAAAAAATTTTAAAAAATTGATAAATCTTCATTGGAGTCGATAGAACGATAAATATAGTTTAATGTTTGAAGATGATTTCTTGCAAATGTTGTCCGCGGCTCCGCTTTAGATGGCCCATGCGCAAGGTCCAATTTTGGCACACTCTAACATATTGACCGGTATTAAATGCTTCAATATTGGCTTCCAGAGCGTCAGTCGTTGCTGGTTTATCCCTGTAGACATGAGCCTCAACATGACTCCACAAGAAATAATCCACACGATCTAGGCGGCCAATTGACGGGCCCCAAACGTGAGATAAACTGTTCACCGAAGGCGGCTCTTAATTGGGCCATTGTTTCGCGTGCCACATGTCAGGCATGTCCAATTCTTTCATTTTGGGCAATAAAAAGTCGTCAATCATCACACGGTATCTCTCGCTATTCACAGTAACGTTCCAGCCATTGTCGTCTTTGAAAAAGTATGAAGTATTTTAAAGAATTCGGATAACATCTCTAGGAATTTTTAGTCAAAACATTTTGAGTAGACAGGACAATCAATCGACCAAGAACTAATTTGCTTCACAAAACAGTCCTGATTTTTTTTTTCAATTCAGAAAAGTATATGATTTGGTGATTCGTCTTCAGAATAAATCGTCTTTTGGCATTTTGTTATTAATTGAGCCGTATCTCTCATATTATCTGTTTAAAATCTAAAGAAATGAACTTTAAAAGTTCAAGTCAGTCTCGAATATACCTACACAGTAGGTTAAATGGACTGACGCCTATCAGAAAACAACTACTCCCCTGGCTAATACCACGAAGGGCATTGGATTATATCCGACAGACGTCAGTGCAGGAATCATCACAGAAAATTTCCTGCATATGCAATTAGCAATACAACTGAAAGAGTTGACCTTCAATTTTGAAACAAGCACACTTGCAGACCGGTTTCGGGCTCATCATCACAGACTGCACTGACGCCTGTCGGATATAATTCAACGTCCTTCGTGCTATTAGCCAGGAAAGTAGTTTGTTTTCTTATAGGCGTCAGTCCATTTAACCTACTGTGTAGGTATATTCGAGACTGGCTTGAACGTTTAAAGTTCATTTCTTTAGATTTGTTTACTGCCAGTCTTCAAGCATAGCCCACTGACTAATAAGAATGTTTAAAATCTGTTTTTCCGTTAACCAGCTGTCGCACCCCTACCAACGACAATCCTTGGAAGTCGAAACTTGTGCGAGCTAAGGATTAACGATGTCTTACCTTTTAACGTGTGATTCCTAACACGGGTTGGACGATAGCAAGTGTAAATTGATCGTTCGGGTTGTTGCTTGAACCACCGACCAACACGGTAGTCAATTCGAGTGAGTGAACAAAGCGCCCACGTCGAACCGCCTGGCTTCCAAAAAAATAATTAAAAAAAAAGGTTCAATAAAACCCGACGTCATTAATGTTTGGCTGCTAGTAGAAAAGGTATCTATTGAATGACTGCTAATTCAATATGGTGTCATCAGAATGACCTACCTGTCACTGAAGAATAGCAAATACTCTGAAGCCGATGGTCACATTGACTGGGAAGAGTTTGTGGAAGAGGAGTAAGCTTCATCCTCAGGCTTTTCTACACTTTCCATTGTTTTCTGCATTAAAAATATTGAGATAATTCCGTTTGCGTTTGTCATAATTAATTAAAATATTATTTTGCAGGTATCAATTTTCTTGTTTGGGATGTAGGAGGACAGGAAAAGCTCAGACCACTGTGGAAATCTTACACTCGTTGTACAGATGGTATATTGTTTGTTTTGGATAGTGTTGACACTGAACGCATGGAAGAAGCAAAAATGGAACTCACAAGAACAGTTAAATCGCCAGAAAATAGTAGTGTTCCTATTTTAGTGCTAGCAAACAAACAAGACTTACCTGGTGCTCGCGAACCATGTGAACTTGAAAAACTTTTAGGACTAACTGAATTGGGAAACGGGGGAGCAGTTGGGAGTCACTTATGGCATGTGCAACCTGCATGCGCTATTACTGGTGATGGCCTCCACGAGGGATTGGAGGTTTTATATGAAATGATACTAAAAAGACGAAAACTAGCCAAAGAGCGAAAGAAAAAATGTAGATGAAGTTCGATTACTGTCAATATGTTTTCGTAGTCAGTAATCATGGTAGAAGCTTACAGTGTTTTTGATAATATTTTCAAAGAAGGTAATAAATCCATGTTGTAGAATGGTTTCCGTAAATTCAAGTAAAACTTCACGAGAGCAAGTTAAATGGGATTATTTCCTGAGAACACTAAATAAATAAAGAATCTGTATCACTAATATAGTCTAAAGTCATATGATCATTGAAACTCCACATATTTTATTTTATGAATGTTACACTAGAATAATTATGTATGCTTTGGTCATCTGGAACAGAGTATCCTCAAATAAATATTTTGTTGAGAATGTTTTAATATTCAATTTGATTTTGTTCTTCCAATTATCTGTCACATGTACCTACAAAATAGAGTGCAAGCTTTGCCGTCCTGCTTCCCTACTAATGGTTTCTATATTTTTTTATAGTTCATCTTGTTAACAATTAGATATATACAACTATAAGTCAGTTTTAAGATTAGTACAGCTGCCGGACTGAGTCACGGCCGGTGAGAAGCCCCTCTCTCAAGATGTGCAGTAGATGTGTAGAAGTCTGTTAGATTATTTGAGCCGTTTACTTGCAAACGAAAGTTTCTATCCCTTTTTTCTAATACTTTCTTTGTCATACACTGACCCAAACTTCACGCAGATGCGATTTATCCCACAGGCCATGACTCAGTCCGATAACAAATTGAACTTCAAGGCGCATACTCAACTTTAAAAGAAGAAGACAATTGCTAGGGCTAAATACTTTCGAAAGCTCACCCTTAGAGGAAAAGGTATCAACATTTACAAGATTATTCGTCGCCCAATGATTGAGTATGGACATATGATTTTCATGAATGGGAAATGTTCCTTCTGACGAAAATCAAGTAGTTTTCATAAAAGAGCTCTAAAACAACACATATTAAACTTATTATTTCAACCTTTCTCTTTAAAAAACGAATTCTTAAAAAAGAGGAATGAAATAATGCATTCAACATTTAAAGGGATTCATTTCTATTTCACCATTTGGCAACATCGGTTATAGTACAGCCAATAAAGGACAATGAATTTGTTACCTGTATGAGACAAACAAAGATGACCTATTTCAGAGGCGTGCTGTTCTGTTTACTTATGTTCCGAGTTCCGAGACGTATGACATTTTGTACACCTAACCTATCTTCCTCTATATAAATAAATAACAAAACAACTGTTGAATAACTTTTTTCGAGATTAATTGACCTAACACCAAACTGATATTTTTGCACTCTACACGCGTTTCGCCAACAAAGTTAGCATCTTCAGGAGACGAAAATTGCTACCTAGTCTAGTCTGGTTGATCCTTGTATACTAAAATTTGTTACCTGAAGTCCAATATGGAATTTCTCGGTAATTAACTACCTGCAAGTTCTTGGTAATTATTCTCTTCCTAACAGAAGATTAAAAAGCGGGTTAAACGGGATGGGTCCCTTATCGCCATTGATGCTGTTCTTACATTTTGCTATTTCTAGACTCTCACATGCATCGAGTAGCCTGGTGTCATGCACATGCTTAATCAATTTCAGATTGTTTTCACCAATTCTGTGGTCCTTGTCTAGAGCATGTTGGGCGACACTGGATTTTTCTATCCTTCTGTATTTCATGTGTGCACAATGCTCCTTGAAGCGGGTTTTAATCGCTTGTCGGCTCTGGCTGATGTATTTGCTGTTGCAATCTTGACAACTGATTTCGTAAATCCCCGACCTTTCTGTGTTTTCTAGTCTATCTTTTGGATTGCCAAGAAACTATTGCAATTTATAAGAAACAACTGTTGTTTATGTGGCTTGTGGAGGTGGTATTGAACTATAATTTATATTTTGCCTTAATTGTTGATTTATAAAGATACTTTTTCTTTTTTTAAAGTAGAATATCTAGGTATGTATAGATTATTTCAACTTGATATAGGCGCTGTTTCCAATATGTGAATTAGAAACAAATTTCTTTAAAAATTAAAACTCAACATTTGAAACGTCAATTTGAATACTTTTCGAAGTGAATTTGAAAAACTCATGAATTAAACTCAACTTTATTTTGTTCAAACTTGCATTTGCTGTAATAACCCAAATTGAGGAACATTCCCCATTGCAAGAACACAGCCTTAAATAATCTTAGGGTTGCAGAAACTACATCTCTACAAAAAATAACAAAGATACACCATACTAATAATCCTACTCACAACCCACCCAAAGCATTCCTATACCAACATCCGTTGATAGCCTATTGATTGGATCATTTCAATTTGGTTCAATAAATATTTATTATTTCATTTCATTTAATAACAGAAAATGTAGTACCTATAGTATTCCAGTGGCAAGCAATACCTGGAAAATTAAGGTCTCACTTCAGTTTTTTCATATCATTCTATTCGAATTTAATTTTTATTATTTTAGTTGGTACTATGTTGCTGTATCGCTGCTATTCCAATGTTTTGACAGAATCAACGAACTTAGGCGTGCGCAGCGTTATAGAACAGTGCTTTCAAAAATTGTTCTACAGCGCCATCTAGTGGCGAGTTGCAGAAAAATTAATAGCCTAAAAACCTTCCCCAATGAAAAATTACTTATACATGTCAAGTTTCATCACGATCGGTTGAGCGATGTAGAAGACTTATAGTAGAAGTTTATCACTTACCAACCAACAAACATCCATTTTTATATATTAGATTATTGAAATTTCACTATTGTCATTCTGATTTTTCAATATGTTTAATTTCATAAACTACACCTTAGGATTAGATCTCTACAAACTTTCAAGTAACGGCCGAATCAATCAGAAAAAAAAAGTTTGATATTTCATTCATTTTCTATTCATTGATTTGAAATCTGTCAACACCTTTTTAGACAATGAAATATTCCGTGAATTATCTACAAACCTCCATCTTATGAGAGATACTCTAGATAAGTAATATCTGCTTCCAGCCTTTCTGAAAAAAATCCGAAATAACTGCTTTGACAATGTGAACATTTTGATGATTTTTGATAGACATTTCCAGAGGCTAGATCTTGGTTTTCGGCAAATAATCTTTTAGTATATTTTTGGCAAGATTGTCTACACATTTACATTTTACAGCAGATACAAAAATGATAAAAACTACAAGAGCTCTATATTTTGATTATGATATAAGCTGTGAAAGTGATTCAAATTCTTTTACAAGAAACTTTTACAAAACCAAAGACGAATACAAAAACCGACATAGGATAGTATATCAGGCGCCCCTTAGGAATGTTCATATTAAATGGATATAAGCAAGTGTATATTTCTCCCCCAATGATTCCAATCGTTTGCATACCTCTGAGAATACCAAATCGTTTTTCTCGTAGGAAGAAAACAAGATTAGGCGCGATGGGAGTAATGTTGAGAATCAAGTTACGAGATGTGCCATTCTCCCATTAACTTCTCAGTCCGGTGGTTTCTTCCACTGTTTTCATTTCACCCCCGAATACCATCTGATAGGCGTTCCTTTGAAAAACATCACAAACCCAGATGTAGAATTTCTGGTTGTGGGCTTTCTTCATATCTGCTCAGTTTGTTGACCGCAAATGTATCCGGTCGACTCACTGATGACAAAGTCAGTAATCTTTCTCTGGCTTTTGTTGGTCTGGGTGAATTTACTGACTTGCAAGTTGATGTATTGAACTTGTCAAGTAATTGTTCAAATCAATTAAAGTCCTGGCTTCTTCAACTAAAGTTCTCATCTCTCAACACCTGGTCTATTTTTGTTTGTCTATAATGTAAATCATGCCCTAAAGAAAGTAACGCCGGCCGCCGCTGGTTGCCTTAATTCAATTATTACGTGACCAAGGTCATGCCCAACTCGACATGCTCCAGCGAGGCCGTTCCAGACGTGACGTTGCTTCGAGAATAACGCTCCCGATGTTTCGCGGATATTCGATGTTCGAGCCGCTTCCATAGAATTCCGAAGAATTTTCTAGCGCCTTCGATTGCCAAATATAAGCGCCACCCACTCGCCTATCGACACAGTCAAGTGGAAGTTACAGTGCGGTACGCAGAGCGATCTAGAAAGGCGATATTTTTTGTTGTATTTAAAAGTAAAATAACGTTAAGTTTGATTATTGTTCAGTATATTCAATTATTGGTCAACCCACGGGGAAAAACGTAACAATAAATTCAGAACTTCTGTCACTATCACAATAAGAGGAAATAAACTGAGTCGCCAACAGCTGCATTGGAGACACTCTTGAATCTACCTCCTTTACATGTGATAATGGAGGAGGCCAGAATGGGCCAATTCAGACTGGAAAACTCACCGAACTACAAAAGATCGGACCGAACAAAAATTTCGGAACATGTGGAGGAGCACATATTTAATATGTGCACGGACCACATGACACCGAAGTACACCTTCAACACAAACTTCACGACCAAAACCATAAGCCGTGAAGAGTGGACGACGATTAGTCATCCCGAAAACAGTTTGAAAAAAACAGATGGATCGAAGACCAAACATGGAACGGGAGGTGGAATATACCGAGCGGATAGAAATCTAAACTACAGCTATCCGCTAGGACTATACACATCCTTCTTTCAGGCGGAAGTGTATGGTATCTTGCAGTGTGCAAGGCTTATTAAATTGAGACCTCAAAGAAATTAGCTGATCAATATTTTTACAGACAGCAAGAGCGCACTAGGGGCTCTGACAAACCCGAAGGTAACATCAAAACTGGTCTGGGAATGCCATGAAGAACTGAATGAACTTGACAGGAACAAATTAACTTTGTACTGGGTGCCAGGGCATTCAGGAATCACAGGTAATGATAAAGCTGATGAATGCGCTAGACGCGGATCATCAACTTCATATATAGGTCCTGAACCAGCTCTGGGGGTACCAAAATCATTGGTACGAAACCAGATTAGGACATGGATCAATAAGAAGCACACAGAGTACTGGACAAAAGTACGTGGCAATAAACACAGTAGAACCTTTATTAGGGAACCGTCTGATTAATGAACCGAAGAACTACTTCAATACCGGTCATTGCCCGCTTAGAGGACACCTGAATAAAATAGGGCTGTGCAACGAAGACCTCAGCTGCAGATTATGCAACGAAGGGATAGAAACAGCTCTACACATCTTATGCAAATGTGAGGCACTCAAATCACAGGAGGCAGGCAATATATGGATGTACAAAATTACGTCCAGAAGGATATGATGAACATCCAACATGAAACCTGTACAAACTAGTACAGGGAACGAGACTGATGGAATGGGTGTCATGAGACGATGGGAGAATAAACGCAATAAGCCCAAGAGGCTGCAGTGTTTTCTGGAGACTTGGACTAAATGGACAAGTCAGACAGCTCCCTAGGGAACAAAAAAAAAGAGTCGCCAATTGATTTCACTTCCATGTGGACTCTGATGTCGACATGGATCATTTCTCCGGTTTTAGAGGTTACCGTCGTAGATTCAGGAAACATATTTCTGGTTTGTTTTCCATGAGTACAAGATTCATACTGCAATTCTTTGATTTCACCTGAATCAATTCTGTAACTTGTCAAACATTTCCAGCATTGATTAACATTTTGATGAACCAATAACTTCTGCAATTTTGCAAATACTTCTTTTCTTCTGATCCAGTATATACCATGTCATCTTTGAAGTTCCATTTTAAGTTTGGAAAAATTTCCTCGCGTTCATACTCAATAGTATAGTCTTGATTTATTTTTGTCTGCAACTACTGTAAAGGCTTCATTAGCAACGGCACTAGCAGAAGATATACTGCATTTTAGTTGTGGAACATGAACATTTTCAATTATACATATGATGGGTCCATTGTTGTTTTTTCTTCTAATTTCAACTAATATGCTTTCTTTTTCTTCAACCCTCAATTTTGAACCATCAGTAGAGGATATAGTCAACCCCTGAGCAGGTCCTGTGAATGACTTGAGTCGAATAAACACCCCAACTGTCCTCCCTGTAACAAAGAAACAAGACGAAGAGCTTTTCAGTTCTCATACTCTTGAACAAACCTAGGACGCTTGGTGATGCAGCCAGTAAGCAGTTCACCACCCACCCAGTTATAGTATATTTCAAGAATCTGCTTCGCACCTAATTCTTGAACAATAAGAAGCAGAATCTGATTTGTAGAAGGAACTAATCTGCCCTTAAGCAAGTCCTGCACATAGTCTACGGAGGTGGACGTCAACTAAACGACCTCAAGTGCCCTTCCTATGTCTCTAAATCTGAAGACTAGAGAGGGTGAGTGTAGATCCACAGCACTTAGGCCACATGTGACCCATTGTACATCCTCCCAAGTTGTCCTTCTAGGTCATCGTCCATCCTGCCCTTTCCAGGAAGGTGAAAAGGTCACTAGGAGACATATCTGCCCTTCCTGTAACTGAGGATCATGAGAGACAGCTTCTCAGTTCTCTAGCTTTTGAGCTGACTCTAACCGTTTTCTCTGAAACATTGGACCAAGAGATCCTCAGTTCTCCAACTCTTGAAAAACCTAGGAGGTTCTTACTATCACTAAAGGAAAACGTACCATGGTTTGAAAACTTTGAGGGAATTATTATTCACCAGGAAATTCAGGCCACGGTAGCAAAACACATACCTTGTGCCTGCCCCACCGTGAACAGGATCAAATTTCCAGCTTTTGGCAGGGTCCTGCTGTTACCAGCTAACCTGAAAGATTACTTATCAAATGAAATAATTGGCTTCATTAAGAAACTTGATTTATTTTGTCTAGTTTGAATAGATATGAGCCACAATAAAACCTCGGGGGTTGCAGTGCAGTCGAATAGACTTAGCTGCTACTAGGTAAATATTTAGAGTGATTTTTTTATGAAAATTTATAAAATAAATATGAAGACAAATTTCGTCCTACCTAATTTAAATCACATGTGTGATCATAAATTACAAAATAACCAACTTATTCAAGTTATGTTTTTCAAAATTGAGATAATTTTTCAGGTACTCGAAAGCAGTTTTCAATTGGAAATGTAAAAAGGCAATCAGTGCGGCACTTTTATTCAATGAGGCACAATTAATTTATCCGTCAGAAGCTCGACAAGCTATATGTTTTCATACGACTTTTCAAGATTTCCAAGTCAACATCCCAGAAAACACTAACTTTTAAGAAAATGAATGTTTAAAATGAATGATATTAAAATGAGTCTTACAAAAGTCGTCCAAGCTGAGAATTCATAATATATAATCGTATTCAATATTTCAAAACGAGATATTTGTAATACTGTAGAAAATTCCTGAATGAAAAATAAATAGTGTGACAAGCAGGTGTTTGCAAAATTCATTTTTTAATAAATTCAGGGTTACTTTTGCTGAAAATTGTGAAAATACCTTAGAATTTCAATAAATCGATGGATGTAGCCGTTGCTGGTAGGAAATCATAATGAAAAGAGAATTGACTTTCTAGGTTTTTACCACTCTTATTTGTAACCAAAATTACTGCAGTTTCGTCCTAAAAGGACATTTTCCAACTTATACATTAAACTTTTAATGTATAAGTTTGAAAATGTCCTTTTAATGTATAAGTTAGAAACTGTCCTTACAGGACAGGAAGTTAGTTACAACTAACTGCAGTAATGTTAGTTACGTTAGAAAAGAGAATTGAAACTTTCCATGTTTGTTACTTTTATTTATAACTAACGTTACTGTGGTTTCGTCCTATAAGGACATTTTCAAACTTATACATTAAAAGTTTAATGTATAACTGCAACTAACAGCAACAACTGCAGTAACTAACGTTACTGCAGTTGTTGCTGTAACTGTTGTTGTTGCAGTAACTAACGTTACTGCAGTTGTTGCTGTCCTATAAGTACATTTTCAAATGTATACATTAAACTGTATACATTATACATTAATGTATACGTTTGAAACTGTCCTTATAGGATGAAAATGCAGTAACGTTTGTTACAACTAAATGCAGTAACGTTAGTTACGTTTATTTGTAACTAACGTTACTGCAGTTTATTTGTAACTATCGTTACTGCAGTTGTTCTATAAGGACATTTTCAAACTTATACATTAAAAGTTTGATGTATAACTGCAACTAACAGCAACAACTGCAGTAACTAACGTTACTACTAACGTTACTACTAACGTTACTGCAGTTTCGTCCTGTAGTTTGATGTATAAGTTTGCAAATGTCCTTATAGGACATTAAAAGTTTATTGTATACGTTTGAAACTGTCCTTATAGGATGAAAATGCAGTAACGTTACTTACAACTAACTGAAACAACAGCAGTTAAGTTACAAAAGAGAAGTGAAACTTTCTATGTTTGTTACCACTCTTATTTGTAACTATCGTTACTGCAGTTTCGTCTTATAAGGACATTTTCAAACTTATACATTAAACTTTTAATGTCCTATAAGGACATTTTCAAACTTATACATTAAACTTTTAAAGAATAAGTTTGAAACTGTCCTTATAGGATGAAAATGCAGTAATGTCAGTTACAACTAAATGCAACAACTGCAGTAACATTAGTTAAGTTAGAAAAGAGAATTGAAACTTTCTATGTTTGTTACCACTTTTATTTGTAACTAACGTTACTGCAGTTTCGTCCTATAAGGACATTTTCAAACTTATACATTAAACTTTCAATGTCCTATAAGGACATTTTCAAACTTATACATTAAACTTTTAATGAATAAGTTTGAAACTGTCCTTATAGGATGAAAATGCAGTAACGTCAGTTACAACTAAATGCAACAACTGCAGTAACATTAGTTACGTTAGAAAAGAGAATTGAAACTTTCTATGTTTGTTACCACTTTTATTTGTAACTAACGTTACTGCAGTTTCGTCCTATAAGGACATTTTCAAACTTATACATTAAACTTTTAATGAATAAGTTTGAAACTGTCCTTATAGGATGAAAATGCAGTAACGTCAGTTACAACTAAATGCAACAACTGCAGTAACATTAGTTACGTTAGAAAAGAGAATTGAAACTTTCTATGTTTGTTACCACTTTTATTTGTAACTAACGTTACTGCAGTTTCGTCCTATAAGGACATTTTCAAACTTATACGTTAAACTTTTAATGAATAAGTTTGAAACTGTCCTTATAGGATGAAAATGCAGTAAAGTTACTTACAACTAACTGAAACAACTTCAGTTACGTTAGAAAAGAGAATTGAAACTTTCTATGTTTGTTACCACTTTTATTTGTAACTAACATTACTGCAGTTTCGTCCTATAAGGACATTTTCAAACTTATACATTAAACTTTCAATGTCCTATAAGGACATTTTCAAACTTATACATTAAACTTTTAATGAATAAGTTTGAAACTGTCCTTATAGGATGAAAATGCAGTGACGTCAGTTACAACTAAATGCAACAACTGCAGTAACAGTAGTTACGTTAGAAAAAAGAATTGAAACTTTTTATGTTTGTTACCACTTTTATTTGTAACTAACATTACTGCAGTTTCGTCCTATAAGGACATTTTCAAACTTATACATTAAACTTTTAATGTCCTATAAGGACATTTTCAAACTTATACGTTAAACTTTTAATGAATAAGTTTGAAACTGTCTTATAGGATGAAAATGCAGTAAAGTTACTTACAACTAACTGAAACAACTTCAGTTACGTTAGAAAAGAGAATTGAAACTTTCTATGTTTGTTACCACTTTTATTTGTAAGTAACGTTACTGCAGTTTCGTCCTATAACGACATTTTCAAACTTATATATTAAACTTTTAATGTATGAGTTTGAAAATGTCCTTATAGGACGAAACTGCTGTAACGTTAGTTACAAATAAAAGTGGTAAAAAACATAGAAAGTTTCAATTCTCTTTTCTTCATCACCTTAAAATTTTGTTTTCAGTTTTTATTATTCAAGAGTGGGCAGAGGTGAGAATCGTGACCTACTGTAAGAACAAAATATTCAACATGTTTTGAAAAATATTTACTGGTCCTCGTCCAATTCACTATCATTTTCATGATATATTGTGTAAAAAGTTACTGACATACAAAATATTTCATTATTATTATATAGTTACATTCCACAAGAGCATATTTCTAGGACTCTGTACTATTCTACCATTGTGGCAGTTAACACTATACTAATCAACCTAAGTGACAAATAATTTGTTATGTTGAAATAAAAAATATACATCAGTAAAGGTACGAGGTGTAATAATATAAGAGTATAAAATGTTTTGATATATTATTTTAAAAAGCATGAGGCTATCTATAATAATCAATATAAAAATGATTTCAATTGAAACATAGACCTAACTACAATTGTCAGTAACTTTACCATGAGTGACTAGTAAAACAAATATCACAAAAACGAATTGTTTCCACTTAACTGTCCAGATGGTTTTTTGATGGATTCTGAATTCTTGACACAAAATTTTGAAAAGCATGAGTATATAATCAACTCTAATAAAAAAAAGGGTTTAGTTAAGCGAATAAAAAAAAGTAAATGAGATCTGAAAGGATACAGTTCAGGGAAAAAGATAAGTTGTGACAAACTTACTATTTCTTAAATCTGAGTTCACTTATGTGTAAAAATTCATTAATCGGGTACTTCCCTGTAAGGAACCTCAGACGTCACATTAAAACCTTCGAAATAATGCGTTAAAAATTCAAAAGTGGGTCGTTTTTCAGGATTAGAATCCCAACAACTCAACATAGTTTGATATATTTCATCTGGTACGTGATGAGATGTGGGCTTTGGCATTCTATATCCTTTTTCAATCAAGTCTATAACTTCCCTTCCATGAAGTCCTGGGTAGGGAACTTGTCCGTATGTGAAAAGTTCCATAAGCAGTATACCATACGACCACACATCGGATTTTATAGAGAATTTTCCATAAATAATTGCTTCAGGAGCTGTCCATTTGACTGGAAACCGTGAGCCCTGTTTTGGACAGTACTCATTATCTTCAATTACCCTGGCTAATCCAAAGTCGCAAATTTTAGCTATATTATTTTCTCCGATTAAGACATTCCTGGCGGCTAGATCTCTGTGAATGAGTTGTTTAGACTCTAAGTACTCCATTCCACTTCCTACCTGGAAAGCTATGTAAACAAGTTCTTCAAACTCCAGCTGTTTTCCTTCATCATTCCTCAAAAAATCTAATAAACTGCCTTTGCTCATGTACTCTTGAACAATGTATATAGGTTCCTCTTCACTGCATACTCCAAACAAAGCTACTAATCTTTTATGGCGAAATTTTTTCATTATAGCAGCTTCTTCAAGAAATGCGGCAGTAGACATAGTACCCTCTCTCAGGGTTTTCACAGCCACTTCAATACTGTCTTTCCATTTTCCATAATGAACCTCTCCAAAGTTTCCTCTCCCGAGACGTCTTATCAAACTAATTTCCATTCTAGGAATTTCCCATTTGTCCCTGTAAGTGGATCCTAAATCCCACATTGTAGGTTGTGGTTTCTTACATGGCTTGGCAAGGACATGACACAAACCATAAGCATTCTCTGAAATAAAAATGTTTTATTTAAATTTGGTTCTCGAAAGGTAAGTATTATTCCGACAATGGAGTAAATACTTGAAAGAAATATATGGAAGAGGCGAATTTATCAGTAAAAATTCTCTGAATGCCAGTCTTATCAATGCCCTTTCTATCAAATCAATAGAACTTAAAAAATCAAGAATGTGATGAAAAAATTCCTGCTTTACCACTGTTTCGATTCCGCAAATAATTATGTTAACATGAAAAATGAGAAATTAAATGTTCTATGTTTTCACCACTTTTATTTGTAACTAATGTTACTGCAGCTTCGTCCTATAAGGACATTTTCAAACAATGAGGAATGTTCCTCAATTTGGGTTATTACAGCAAATGCAAGTTTGAACAGAATAAAGTTGAGTTTATTTCATGAGTTTTTCAAATTCACTTCGAAAAGTATTCAAATTGATGTTTTAATGTTTAAAGTGATTTGTGTCTAATTCACATATTGGCAACAGCGCCTATATCAAGTTGAAATAATTTATACATACCTAGATATTCTATTTTAAAACAGATTTATATAGAGGAAGGTAGGTTAGGTGCACAAAATGTCATATGTCACAGAATGTCTCGGAACATAAGTAAACAGAACAGCACGCCTCAGAAATATGTCATCTTTGTTTGTCTCATACAGGTAACAGATTTATTGTCCCTTATTAGCTATAACCGATGTTGCCAAATGGTGAAATAGAAACGAATCCCTTTAAATGTTGAATGCATTATTTTATTCCTATTTAAAAAAAAGGTTGAAATGATAAGTTTAAATAAAATGCGTTGTTTTAGAGCTCTTTTATGAAAACTACTTGATTTTCGTCAGGAGGAACATTCCCCATTACATTAAACTGCAGTAACATTAGGTACAAATTAAAGTGGTAAAAAAACAGAAAGTTTTATTTCACATAACGTAGTAATAGCTACATCCACCAATTTATCAAACCAAAAATAAAAATAGAAACATTGAAAAATTAAAGTGAAGGGACTCTTACAAATCCTGCGGAAATAGCAGATCATTTTAATTAATTATTCACTCAGTTCAGCAATGAACATAAAGCAGGAAATGATGACGTAGCATATAGCAAAACTACTATCAAAAGATCAAAACAATTAAACCCCCCCCCCGTACAACTTTAATAAGTGGTATTCTATTCTCTCTAGACTACTATGGGCTATAGCACCCCCTAGACTTTCATCCTAGTTACGCCAATGAACTTGACAGTTTGACAGTGCCTTTGTTGTACTTCTTGGATCTTGTCTACTTTGTTAAAAACTATTTCTACCCGTTTCTCAGAAAAAGTAGTCAATATTCTGATAGTAAGAATATTATTACCAGGTATTATAACAAACTGGCTATCCCCAGCCATAACAATTTTCTTATTATAAATAATAGAAGTAGAATAATAATGAAGCAATAACTTGATATTCAGCTCTCCAACCGAGACTACAGAAAGCACCGCAATTGTTGTTTGATTATAGACAAACTGTCATATTTGAGAACCTGATTAATACGTTTATTTGTATCTTTAAATATGATATTGATAACCTTAGTTGAAAGTAGATTCAGGTGGTTCATCTTCCTTCCATTTAGTATATTGTGTAGAAATGCTGTGAATGATATCTGATTTAGTTCCATAAAAAATGTTTGTAATGCAAACTGAGAAGAGAAAAGTGTTTTTTGTATAATTCAGTGTTCATATAAAAGTATTTGTTTTGAAAGAATTTTTCTTTCCGGTAATTCAATGTTTATGTGAAAGTAGCCGTTTCAGGAGGGTTTTTCCTTCCAGTTTGTGTCTAAAAGTTGCTTCTTTGCATGATCTACACATCTATGTATAGAGTTATTTCTTATGAAATTTATTTCTTCCCTTCTTTGGAAAATTCCCACATTTTTTGTATCAAGATAGAGTAGTAGAAAGCCAAAAACTTTCACAAAAATTAGAACCCTTTCAATTTAAACATAATATCCAACATTCTATTCAGAATTTTATAAATATACTTACTGGTATATGCAGTTACTAATTCGGCAAGCGTTTCAAAAGTCTTATTGGTTGAGATGTAATAGCCACCATTATCTAATGGTTTTATCTTGTAATGTTTGATATGAAATCCCCTATATTCTTCCCAATCCTTTACTGACAATGAGTAACCAGTGGGATTATGTTCCGAGGGACGGACTAGAAAAGTGCCCCGACTATTTTCCTCAGACATTAGTAGTTTTTCAGCTTCTTTCCTGGAGATATTTTCAAAAAACCAGCTGAAATTTAATAAGAAAATAAAATAAAAAGTTTGTTAAACCCAGTCAATGATAATTGTATTCAAACATCTTCAAATAGCATTTAAACCATTCAGGTAGAAACCAATTAACAAATTATCTGACACAATAGAGCAATAGTATTTTATTCAACGATCAAAAAATGTGTGCTAGAAAGAATGAAGTTCTTCAAGGGAGCTTCGTAAATCATTCGAAGAAATAGTGACCATTTCTCGCTTCGTAAATCATTCAAACAAGTAATGAATACAATGTTTTCTGTGAGTCAAAAATATTCTTTCATTTTTGAAAAAGTTTCCAAATGATTAATATCATTGAATTGCATAGCAAGAAACAAACTGAAAAATCATTCAAACATAATCTCTATTACTTTTATTTTATTCAACTTCAAATAGTTTGAGAATTAGATCCCAAACATAACGCGTTTATGATTCAATACCAGACAGTGCTGGTATAGAAGAGAGGCAAATCTCGAACCTTACTTCGATATCAAGGTTGGGGGCAGAGCTCCACACACGAGAACAATACTCCAAGGAAAGTCTGATCTGAGCTTTATAAAGCATCAAATTTACCAAGGAGTGTACAATTTTCTGGTTCGGAACAGAGTTCCAAGCTTTCAAGAAACAGCCTTCGCAATTCCAGCGAGATGATATAGGTGCCCATTTTAACCCCCAACTCAGTTTGATAAAGAAAACTATCAAACTCTACAACTGCTCTCATTTTGTTAAGTGATGACCTTTTGAAAAATATCAATTTCTTCACCAAATTAACAATTTCTTGTGGGGCAAACTCGTTTTCACTTTCGGACACGTGTTCTTATTCTTATTTTTCATTAGGAACAATACTTTTTGAAATGAACTGTAAGTTTAATTATTACATTTGACATGTGAGAACATGTTTTGAAGCTAGTAAATTCTTAAGGCTTACTTTCAACTGAAAATAGATGAAACATAACTGTGAAGTAACACAGAAAAACTTGTTTATTTGTGTCGTGGATTGTTTTCATGGGTGTGTTAAATTTAATTATCATATAGTAAGATAATATATTCACATTATATAGTGAATGGTAGAGGGCTCAGACGACGATTGTCTGATACTAGTATCACAAAACTTTCTGGAAATGCACTATTTCATTCTTCTTCAGAAATTTTGGATATCATATAACTGATTACAGTTCTACTTCCCAATTGAAGAATCGAGTTTCTAGCACAGTTGAAGTAGTCAACTTCCTCTAAATCTCTATTTTTACACCATTGTTCAGTGTCCTTTTACTACTCTGTTTAGTTTTGTTCTTTAGTATATCTTTATCAGACAAGGTCAAGTACAATTGGGTATTATCTATATTAGTAATGGATATAAATATAGTTTAAAAAACTAAAAAGAACTCTTTTAAAGAGCATCAAACTAATAAGTTTAAACTTTTTTTTTAATAAGCGCGCAACGGAAGGTTACAAATAAGGTAGCAGGCGCGCGTATTAATAAAAAAATACTTTTTTCAAATGAAGAAATACGTGTAAAGTGGGTTCGAATTATATCAAGGAGGTTACATACAGCGCCATCTGCCTGAGAAGAGATCAAGCAATAATGGTTACGTACAGCGCTATCTGAACGCGAATCGATCAAGCATTAATGTCGATGATAATAATAATAATAATATTTATTCATCCTTAAAGACGTTGACAAACGTATAGGTCAGCATTAAGGACATAAAAATCACATTAAACGATAAAATTGTAGATCCGTAGATAAAAATAATACAATAAAAATGTATGCAATAAAAGTCAGAATTACAAAAATTAAAACAATTGTAGATATAAAAATTGAATATGGCATGCCAAAGTCGCATGAACCCATTCAGTCGAAATGGTCCGAGAGAAATTCACCAATACTATAGTAGGCCTTAGAAAGAAGCAATGTTTTAACTGCTTTTTAAAATGCTACAGTGTTCATCTGTTTGAAATGGTCTGGTAACCGATTGAATAATTTTATTCCCATACAGGGCTTTTCATGATGAGCGTTTTAATTAGCCGTTTCTGGCAAACTATTCAACGGATCAACCTGAAAATTCCACAGTATGCATAAGTCAATATGACCCACACGCCTAAAATATTTTAGACGAAGCGGCGTTGTCGCTTCTACTATAAAGTAGCGGCTTCTTTGATTTTTCAAATGGAACACCCCGTATATAATATCATATTATGATTCATTATCACTTTGTCAACAAATTCATATACTATTTCCCTATACCTATCTATTACCATTTAGAAGATATAAATTAATTTCGATATTTTTTTTACCAAACATGAACTTTTATAAATGCTGATAATCTTGAACTCTCTTGCACTAAAACGATCAAATTTTTCATTTGCCTCATACAGGGTCTTCAAAAAATGCAAACACTTTGATCTCATGAAAAAATGAGTGGAACTCAATTTTTTCAAATGGAACACCCTGTGTATTTCAACATTTTTGAGCTCTACATCCAATTTTAGATTAACTTTGTTCAGATAATACTATTTCTATTTTCAACGGTTTTCGAGATAAACTGTTTCAAACGGAAACTGACGTGGTTTTCTTGCACGTTTTTTTTGAATTCATCACTTATTTTGGATATTCAACATTTTTTTTATACTTAGTAATATTTCTTTTTGTCTCAGATCAGTCAATTCGAAATTGGTATCGTTTTAGTGCAAGAGAGTTGAAGATTATCATTTATAAAAGTTCATATTTGGTAAAAAAAATATTGAAATTAATTTATATCTTCTAAACGGTAATAGATAGGTATAGGGAAATAGTATATGAATTTGTTGACAAAGTGATAATGAATCATGATATGATATTATATACTGGGTGTTCCATTTGAAAAATCAAAGAAGCCGCTACTTTATAGTAGAAGCGACAACGCTGCTTCGTCTGAAATATTTTAGGCGTGTAGGTCATATTGATTTATGCATACTGTTAAATTTTCAGGTTGATCCGTTAAATAGTTTGTCAGAAACGTCTAATTAACGCTCATCATGAAAAGCCCTGTATATTTGGGAGAATGTTATAATTTTATAGTTTTATGTTTAGGAATGCTCAACTCCTCTGCATATCGAGTTGGGTAGCTATGATAGAATGAGTTCTTAATACAGTCTGTTATACATTCCCGAACATATAAAAGTATTTTAAAGATGTAGATGTAGGGAAAGGTTAAAATTTGATGACTAATGAAAAATGTCTTGCATGATTCCCTCCAAGGGATGCCTAATAATTTACTAATAACTTTTTTTTGAGCAATGAAAACCCTATATTTGTCAACACTGTTTCCCCATAGGATCACATTACAACTTAGACGGCTATGGACCAGACTGTAATATACATCTAAAATGGCGCGTAAAGGCATACAATTCTTAATTCTTGAAATTGCATAATACCCTTGATTGGTTTTGTTCACATACAACTGTGATATGGTCAGACCACTTTAAACAGTTGTCTACATGAACGCCAAGGAATTTTGTACAGCTTGTGCATGCCAGTGCCATTCCATTGATTAGTAAGGCAAGAGATTGCTTTTTCAGATCGTTTTTTAAATTAAAATAGATATATTTTGTTTTGGTCAAGTTTACAATCAGATTGTTCATTTCACACCAATTTAAGAACAGTGATATTCATTCCTCTATTTTTGATTTTAATTCCTCCTGACTCTCTGCTGGTACAGCTAATATCAAGCTATATCAGCTATATATCAAGGAGGTTACATGCAGCGCCATCTGCTCGCAAATAGATCATGCAATAATGTCGATAATTCTGTCAAATACAGATCCCGATATGAAATGAAAAGAAGAGTTACAAACAAACATACATACAGGTGAAGCTAATATAAAGCGTGTATTAAAAGGTTTTACTTCTAAGGGATCTGAACGACATCTGTCAATGCCAACTGAATGGAATGGTAAGCTAACTTTCTATCCGATTTTCATCAAACCATTTTATTTCATTACATAAGTGGAGTTGCAATTGAAGGATTGTTTGTTGTCTTCTTTGTTTTCACGGAGTAATGTGAATTAGTATTGTGTGACAATCTGTTTTTCATTTTGGGCTCTCGTATCTGTTTATTGTATTGGTGAATTTCATTTAATTTACATATTCATTTGAGTTGTCTCAGTGTATTTAGGACAATATTTTGTGAAAATTTGAATTCAAGTAGTTGATCGGTGAGGTCGTGAAGTGACTGATTGGGGTTTTTTGTGTTTGAGGAGTGATGCTAACTTTTTATTCTGATTGGCGATCTTGTTGTGACTAACATATTGGGCTTTTTCATGAGATATTCGGAGAAAAGTATTGAAAATAACTGGACGAATTTTTGAGTTTGATAACTGCCCTTGAGGTTAAGTCTGACGTCGTGGATAGACTTTTGGATAAGGGCGAAGCTGGAATGGTCAGAGAAGAAGTGTTAGGATGCTTATTTCAAAAGTTATTTGACATTTTGAAAGATACATTATTAGCCAGTAACACGATCTCGGCCATGTGGATTACTTAGTCTAAGTTTGAACTAATATTATAAACAGATAAGACTTGAATATTTGTACTTTGAAGATGGATTAACTCAAAAACTGTACTGTACTGTATTTAATTTTTAAATGCGTAAATGACAAGAATCTATGCAAGGTATCAAAAATCTTCACATCATATTCATTATTTAGCGTGCACTGTCGGAGAAGGTAGATAATCTAATCAACACACAATCGTAAACATACAAATATTTTTTACGAAGTTTATGTATGAAGATATGCCTTACTCTTCACTTTCCACGCTCAATTCTGCAGCAACATAATTTCCCGGAATATATCCTCTTTCTTTGGTAATTAGATGCACAGCATTTAACCAGTCTCCGTCTGAATCATCAAGAATTTCCATTCGGTCCCCTTTTTTGAATGATATGTCCTGGCTATCCCTTGCTTCGTAGTTATACATTGCGACCATGATGCGTCTCTTTGGTGCTGACCTATTTCTATCTTCAATCACTGGTTGGCGATTTTCATGTAGAGGATTGTCAATCGTAACAGTGACATGTGGCGGACGGGGAATTATGACTGAAAGAAAAGAGTTTATAAGTTTGTAAGAAGTAAAAATTTCAAGAAGAAATCTCAAAGGACCTATTCAATCTAAAAAAAAAACAATCTAAGTCAGATGTACTTATGAAACAATAAATATTTCAAGCAAATGAGTATGACAAAAAATCATATTTCCAAACTTGGATAACAGTCAGATAATCCAGTAGCTTAGGAAATTGTAACCGAACAGTTCAACAAACAACACTATTTCCAGAAAATTATAAAAAATGAGTGAAACTTAAAAATAAGTTGAATGCTCTTTGGAATGTAATGAAATTCCCATGTTTGTCTTGAAAATATTTTGCTGATAAAACCCCTACCTTATTCAGTTACCTAAATATGATGAAAATATACAAGAAAATTACAGACCAGTAGTATGTTTTAGTTGGTTTCAGGGTTTTGCTGAAACTCAGTTGCAGTTGATACGTGAAGAAGAGTATTTCGACCCTGCCACTAAAGATGACTGCCGTAGTTGCAGTTGGAACATTTGGAGATTATAACCAAAGAAGAACAAGACAAAACCCAGAAACCAACCAAAACATTGACGCAAGCCGTGAAAGCGTACATTCCTACACCAGTAGTATTTTAGATATTCAGATGTGCACTATAACAAGGATTTTCACCCTGGTGTCGCACTATCCTATCCCTCAACTATTCTACTTTAGCATTCTCTATCATTTCTCCTCTTATATGCAGATTTCAGAGCTCTCCCCTCATTCCAGACTGCCCCTATGAACAAACCTATTGAATATTTGATGATTGCCAGACCAATGATCATTTACAGAGCATTTGCTTGGTGGCATAAAGCTCCACAGCAAATGGCTCAGGTAAAGCTCTCTGATGTACATTCTGGGAATGATTTCAGGATTAATGCCTCCAACTGTCAACTTCGAAATACCTTATACAGTCCCGTTACTGAGTAAAGAAGGTCGGATCCTCCTGGAGGAAGAAATTGAGAGCGAATTGATTTAAAATTACCTCAAGATTCAAGCGGCAACAACGATATTGATTTGTGTATGGAGAGATTGGCAGAAACCAGTCAATGAAAAGACACTAAAAATTGTTTCAAATCTAGGTTTTTGGCCATACTGGCCTGGAAGGCACTGCAAACGGTTTCATTTGACCAGAACCTATCATTGGCATTGCTTTAGGCTTTGCTAAACGAACACTGAACATTTTCAGGCTTCTGGCAAAATCTACTAGGAATGATCCATTCCAAGGCAAATACCTTGGAAGTCTGCGGACCAAATAAAGTTTTTAGACTTACCATCTGACCTGAATGAGATGTAGGTGAGTGAGTAGAATGTTTGCATGTAAGAAACCATCAGTGATCATAAGATGGTTGAGTTGCAGATGATGGGACTCCCCAAGGTGAGGAAAGTGAAGGTGATGAATATACATGGGGTTCAAAAGGCAGAAATCAAATAGTATATGTCTAACTACTGCCTAGAATTGTTGAGGGATATAGGACTTTGAACAGAAGGCACAGAGCTTCAAGAAAATATGGGGAAGGTATGCAAGATAGCCGTATTTAGAAGTGAGAGGGTGATTGACACCAAGAGATAATGGTGGAACCTGGAGCACAAGGGTGAGAAGGATGCGAAAAGGAATGGTATCAGTTTTGAAAGATCAGATTTGATCTTCCTCTTGAAGATGATCACTTGGTAAAACTTGGTAAAAAGAATCAAAATTTGGCCATTATAATCAATTTAAAAACAAATATGTGAGTGAATCGAATATAAACGAGGCTTTTCAACCTTCAGGTCGAAACAATAGCGGAGGGAGGACGTCCCCCTAGGTTTGTTGTTGGGTAGGTTTGTCAGGAGTAGGGAAAGCACGTGGGCTCGCCTTCTCGACCGTCTCAGTGTCCACCACGACAATGTGACATCCGTCAATTGCACAACGTGTTGTAATTAAGTTTCTCGCCGCACAAGGCGTAAAACCGGCCGAAATCTTGAAGAGATTGACTACCCAGTTCGGGGAAGAGACACTGTCGCGACCCAGAGTGTTTGCATGGCATAAACAGTTCGTGGAGGGTCGTGATTGTGTTGAAAATGAGAGCCATGACCGCAGACCTCGCACCAGCATTACAGCGAACAACATCAGCAATGTTCGACGGCTTATTGAAGATGACAGACGTCGTACCACTTCTGAAATTGCAAGTGAGGTCGGGATAAGTTATGGGAGCACTTACTCCATACTCACAGAGGAGCCAGGGTACCGTAAGGTGTGCATCAGGTGGGTTCCTCGCCTTCTCACAGCTGACCAGAAATTGCAACGTCTTCAGGTGTGTGGGCGTCTTCTTGCACGATTTCGGGAACAAGAAGACCAATTTCTCACTCACATTATCACCTATTATGAAACATAGGCGCACCACAACACCCCAAAGTCTAAACAAGCGAGTATGGAGTGGAGAAAACAAGGAGAACCTGGACCAGTTAAGGCCAAGTCACGTTTGTCGGCTGGAAAGGTTTTGGCTACCGTCTTTTTTAACCAGGGTGGATTGCTGTATCTCGTTTTTTTTGCTCGAGCGCAGGACAATTAATGCGGCCTACTACTGCGACATTTTGTGTGCGGCGACTTGTATATCGCCGCAAAAGACGAGACCTATCGATCAGGGAAGTGGTTCTTCTCCATGACAATGCTCGCCACCATACAGCAGCCTTGACTAAGGAAAATTGGAGCAACTGGGGTGGTAAACATTGGAACATCCTCCTTATAGTCCAGACCTGTCACCCTGTGACTTTCATGTGTTTGTCCTTATCAAGGAAGCTTTGGGAGGCCAAAGATTCGATAGTGATGCTGAGGTTGAAGCCTACATGCGCAATTGGCTGCAGACACGACCTGCATCTTTCTACGTGGAAGGAATTGGAAAGCTGCCTATCCGCTGGGAAAAATGTGTTTCCAAATCAGGAGATTATGTAAAAAAATAAACTATATTTTTTTTTGCGTTTAAAATAAAAATGAATTACAAAAAAAAGTCTCGTTTATATTTGAATTACTTAGTAACATTGAGTGCATCGATAAAATATTTGGTTCCGTAAAGATAGAGAAAATCACTTTAATGAAAATATCATTTCAAAATATCGTTTCTTTTTCTCTTCTTTCTTATACAACTCTTATATAACTCTGGCTATACAGTTTAATGAAATGTTATTTTGGAATTGGTTAACTTGGCAACAGAATCTCTTACTATCTTTCGAACTGTATTCATTATAAATATGTAAACAATTCTCACCATCTACTTCAGGTTTTCGAAGTGGAGGTGGTTCACTGCCGCGGCAGCAGCATTTGTTACCCATGGCGAAAATTAGTGATAGTATCACTAGAAACGGTTTCTTGTTGTCTTATTTCTTAACGTGGTCATCTGAAACAAAAGTTGCAATTAGGTAATGTGATAAAAGGTTTGAATTCTCTTAATGTGAACTTGAATGTACAACATCCATTGTCCCAAAACGAAATAAATATAAATTTTTGTCACAAAAAATGTACTGAAGAAAAGAGAATTGAAACTTTCTATGTTTTTTACCACTTTTTACTTAAAGGTTTGAACTTTAAGTATGAAAATGTCCTAATAGAACGAAACTGCAGTAATTTTAGTTACAAATAAAAGTGGTAAAAAACATAGAAAGTTCCAATTCTCTTTTCTTCATTATGATTTCCTACCACGTAGTAACGACTTCTACAGTATGTGAAAAATAATAAAACAGTCATATGAAAACAACTGCAATCATCACCTGGAAATTTTCAATGTTACATTTTCTAGAATAGTCTATTTTGTAAAAAAAATACTCGTTTCTCGAACATGCTGTATTTCAGTATTATTTTCTCTAGGAGTATCCATGAATAAATCAACAAAGAAATTCAACAGAATATCGACGATATGTTTATATTGTCACAATTGGTCGATTTCGTTGATTGGCAATAAAAAAACGTTATAAAAAATAAACCATTGAACAAAATTATTTTCTTCCATATCTAGCCAGGCCAGTAACAAAAACTACTTATTTTAAACGAGACAGAGACTTTCTACATCGTTTAAGGAAAAAATTGAGTGTTTTTCAACTCTAGCACTTTCCTGTGGGGTCTCTCAGAATCTAGCATTTAGCATATTGAACTGGAGAATATCTTTGGAATTGAACATAACCTGAGGCGCGTCACTGGCTTGCATTTTTAGGGTACTTTGTCCCTTTGTAACACAGACCCTTATTTGCTTGAGCACGGTGCTGATCTCTCACCGGTCATGTTTCAATCTCTGTGCAATAATAATAATAATATCTTTATTCGCCTTGAGAAACACAAGGTTTATAGACATGTCAAAACAAATGGCGCAATTAAAATCAGGCTATATACATCTTAGGATTCCACAATCAATGGTGGTCATGAATTGAAAAATAAAAAATACGAAGACATACTCATTAAAACAAATTAACATACTCATTGACACAAATTACATTACGTGATGGAATTTGAGAATTAGACGGTAATCATAAGGTTGAAAAAATTATATCAATATCAACAAGAATATCAAGATCGTTAAGAAGTTCAGTACAAACATTTGTTTTAAGTTACAATACACATACATATTAGCCAACTGTATACTACACTACAGCTACAAAATGGCGGATTACATATTAACTTGTATTACTCAATGAATCAATCAATCAAACATTTATTGAATCATAAAATCATAAAATAGTGGCTGATTCAACAGGTCAAACAAACATAAAAAAGTCAATATAAAACAATCAATAAAAAGAAGTTAATAAGCTACAATCAAATTAGGATTCAAGGAGAAACTCATCCACAGAGTAGTATGCTTTTTGCAATAGAAAGGATCAGTCAGGTAAGATCCAACCCAATTCAATGCAGAGCCATGTATACCATAAAACTGCAATTTGTGTAACAGTATGTCATAGTTAACGAGGTCAAAGGCTCAGCTCAAATCAAAAAATAATCCTAAAGTCTGCTGTTTTGTTCTCCAAGATTTCCAGCGCATGTTTAATGAGTTGATCAATTGCACCAATTGTAGATTTATTTCTTCTATAAGCATTCTGACTAGAAGAAAATAATCTGAATGATTCAAAGTAATCATATAAACTTTGATACAAACAGTATTCAATAATCTTAGAAAACTGACTAAGTAGCGATATAGGCCTGTAAGATGCACAGTCAGATGGAGAGCCCTTATTTTTGTATATTGGCAAAACCTTTGACATTTTCAGTATATCAGGAACTTCCCCTCAATGAAAGTGGAGTTAACTATATGAGTCAAAGGCTCAGAAATCACATTGGCAACCTTTTTAATAACATGACCTGGAATTTCATCAATACTGGACGATTTTTTCTTACTAACTTTTTTGATAACTTGTTCCATTTCCATTTTAGTTGCTGGATATAAATAAATAAATACTTTGATGGGCAGATGACAAATAATTGATATTTTTAGTGTCAGGTTTGTATATGTTACTACTGACAGTTGAGAAATAGTCACTGAAAAGGTTGCATATCGCAAAATTATCAGAAAGAATGTCACCACCTTTTCAGCACTTTGTAGACAAGGTATGGCATTTCCAGTACTGAGGCACTAAATGAACTAAACAGAATGAGAAGAATTGAGTTAGAAAATTAGAAACTAAAACCTTGAAAATAAAATAATTGTTAAACGGTTTTATTGAAAAAAAAGATAATAATGATGCAGATAATTCGGAAGGTCCTCTAGGTAGCAGTCGTCACACCCCATCAAACATCTACATCTACAGTATTGATCAGATACGAAAATAAGAAAATCGTTGGGAATAGTATTTCCATATTTACGCTACGCCCAAAGATTTTATTATTTTTTCACCTGATCAATACCGTATATTGCTGAGGAGAATGGTGTGATGACTGCTGCCTAGGACCTTACGAATTATTTTTTAGTACATTATCTACACCATTATTTTTTTTTTCAAACCGTTGAACATACTTTTATTTACTTATTTTATTACCAGCGGGTGTTCATTCTTTGGTGTTTAAAGAATTTATTCGTACATTATAAAATTACAGAGCACTAATATCGACAAATACATAATTTATACTAAGGAATAACACGACACGAAAAAATGCTAAGCAAGTCTCGACTCGTGAAATATGCAACACAACATGTCGCGAAGCCCTAGGATGCATTTAAGCTTTGTGGGCCACACGACATATAACAAGTACTTCAAAAAATAAATGAAAGTGAACAAAAAACAATGATAGATTTTCGAAAGGGTTGGCTGTAAATATTGTGCCGATGATAAAATGAATTGAATTAGTTAATAACATCAGCTAGGGCTGTGGGACCGAAAAATCAGATTCTATTGTGTCGCTTAGCGTGTTTTTGTTAATAACAACTGCAATTTTGGTGAATTAGCGCAGTGGCAATGCACCCAACTCACGAGCTTCCGGTCGTGAGTTCGATCCCAACCTCGATCAGATATTTTTCTCGAGAGATCTTATCTAGTTGAAGTTGGGATGATTCTGCAAAGTTACATGGCTGACGGACTGCCAATAGCCATGATGCTCCCTAGGTGGCTCGGAGAGTTAATAACACTGACTACCCAGGACACGAGGCTAATGACCAAATGTAGTCAATGCCGATGACACCCAAGAAAAAAAACATCTGCCTTTTTTGTGTGGTGTCAAATCATTGAAATACATTCTGAATTCAAAGAGCTGTCGCTCACATTTCAAGGAGTTTTATGTTTGTTGAACACGAAATTCAACTTGTTAATTAAAGATTTTACGTGAACTCCTATCCGTTAGGATTAATTTCCTATGAATGATGTTATGTATTTGCGGATACAGAACAAATACTTTTAGATCAAACTCTATTACAAAGAATTATCTGACATTACAACTTCATTCTTATTTGACAGTAAACCGACAGTTCTCCAAACCCGTATTCTAATGTTTTCTAAATAGTGAAGGTTTGGTACTTTTCAGCTTACCTTACATGATTATAATATATAACAAATGATTGCTTATATTAAATAATTTTAACAATATTCGTTTATTTCGTCCTGTCCGTGGGTCTACAATCTTTATAATTGTGTACAGGTATTTAAAAGACTTTATTTTGACATTTTAAACTCAATATATAATTGTCAACTTTTAAACTGACCAATCAAAATATGAAAAAAATTGTATTTATATTTTGCCATTTTCCGGTGAGAGTGTTCTAAATAACGAAGTATCTTTTAGCAAACTGGCGTGTCCCTTAGATTTTCAAGCCACAGGATACGCTAAACAAAATTTTTAGGTTCACATTTCATTTTTGGTCATTATTCATTTGATTTTTGGTCATAATGAATGAAGCACGAATAAATTTGCAGAGATAATTCTCTTCCTGGAGATACCACATAGATAAATTAAATTTAACCGCTCTTTATCTCTACGCTCGTTATATCTCTACGGAAGTATAATTCTCAACATATTTCAAAATTCCCCATATTTTACATATTTCTTCTGAAGAATATTGTAACGAATTGTAGATGTTTTTCAAATAATAATCAGTACTGTAGCAATATTCCTCATTCAGGATGAGGAACTTTGGTATCTTTATATTTAAGAATATAAGTCCGTTAGAAATCATTCAGGATTCTTTTATACAGATTCAGTATAAGTAATAAAATAATTATTAATTTTCCAAATTTTGAGATAAATATGTAGAACTGTCTTTTCGGAAAACAAAATTTTTACCATCTTCAAAAGAAGGTATCAATTGTATAAATTGAAAGGGTATATTTGTACGTTATGTTAAATCATTGAAACTGTAATATTTTCACACAAAATAATTTATTAGGTCTTCCAAACAAATACACATAAATTTCATTAGTGTATGTATTTATGTACTAAATGGGCCAAGTTGGACACTTTTAAAGGGAAACTAGACAATCAGTGGTTCCATCAGTACCACACACGAAACACTTATCATTTCGTATCATTCACTTTTTCACTGTCATCTTTCATATGGGATACTCCTTTGG
This sequence comes from Leptinotarsa decemlineata, assembly GCF_025532065.1. Taxonomy (NCBI): domain Eukaryota; kingdom Metazoa; phylum Arthropoda; class Insecta; order Coleoptera; family Chrysomelidae; genus Leptinotarsa; species Leptinotarsa decemlineata. The sequence continues at coordinate 3,424,457 of NW_027412547.1, forward strand.
GGTAGATCTAGTTACGCGATCAGAGCTTTTCGCATGGAGAAAAAAGCCATGATAATTATAGCTGGAGCTCCATTCGACACACACTGCCAACCACTTTTTAGAAAATTCAGAATAATACATTTGCCCTGTATGTTGATTTTCTACTCGCTGTTAGAAATACATAAAAACAAAATACTACTCTCTAAACACTCATATAATCATAATTATGAAACTAGAAATGTGGAACAACTCAGACAGCCAAGGTTTAGACTTGAAATGTCATTACGAAATTCCCTGGACATTAAATTATTTAACAAACTCCCATATAATGTGACTGAATTGAATTTCAATTCGTTCAAAAGGAAAATCAAAGAATACCTTATACGAAATTGTTTTTATTCTGTACATGATTTCATGCAAAGTACATATTCAGACTAAATAGCCTTACTTTTTCATATTACTTTATTTGAGAATCTCTTTCTTTTTTATAATTCGATTCTTTATTTGTTAACTATTTTGTGAATCATTTTCAAAATTTATATTTAATTATGCTTTTATATTGTTCTCTCTATTTGCACACTAATTTGTACCAATTGTCTATGACTTGTCACAAATGTATATTCATAACGTGATTAAATAAAAATCAATCTATCTATCTATCATTCAGGGGCCATGGAGATCCTTCTAAATCTACCTCCTTTCCACATTTTTCTGGAGAGAGAGACTAGATGGACTGCATATAGACTTGTGCACATTGCCAATTGCACAAATCAATTTAATGCAGATTACAACAGACTGCTGGTGTTTTCAGTTGCAGACACAGGACAGAGATATCAACCTACTTAGGAACCTATGCGACTGTATTTCAAGCGGAAATTTACGCTACTGAATTGTGTGCGGAGAGATTGGAATAATCCAACCTCATATACAAGTCAATAAAACTCACCATACTCACCATACACTCAATCAGCTTCATTGAGAAGCTGAGTTTATTTGGTCGAGTGTGAATAGGTGTGAGCCCTCTTGTAATTCAATGTTTATATAAAAGTAGTTGTTCCAGGAGGGCTTTTTCTTCCAGTTTATGTCTGTAAGTTACTTCTTTGCATGATCTACACATCTTTGTATAGAGTTGCGTTTTTTTTTAATTCTCAATATATTTGTCTCCCACAATATAAAAATTTTTCCGAAACACTATTTTAGCCTCTACCACGTGTGCACAGGTATCATCCAAATATTTAATTCAAACGAGGGGCAACAGCAAACTTTATTCACATTTTATGTAGACTTGATGTTATTTGTGGCTGCCTTACTTGTATCCTAAGGCTCCAAAGCAATATCTCATCTATTCTAGCAACTTGTGTTTCCAATCATGCTCAACGCATGTGTCAAGTAGTTATACCAGGGTCTTCGCAAATTCAATTTGAGAAATTGTCCATTCTATCTGATAAAGAATCAATGGAGTAATGGGTGTGTGTATATATAGAACTAGCTGTTTCTTCAACATTTGGATAAATTCAGTTCTCCCCATTTGAGAAAAAAAAGTAGTTATAGGCAGTGTAAGGCGTGGTGACTTTCCATATTACTAACAATTTGACCAGCAAAAATCAAAGGCTAATTATATCAAATTAATTCCTACTCTCTGAAAATATAAAATATTTGAGAGCATCCTTTTTTATCCAATATTGATGTAGTTCAATGGTTAGGTTATACTACCCTGAAAAGTTTCATTAGCTACATTAGTTAAATAGTCTCATCGTACCTGAGAAGACTTTCCAGGGTGTGAATCTTTTGATCTTTACAATAAAATCTTAATTTACTTTTTTATACAGGAGATCAAATGTTGGAAAAGTAAAAATAAATTTTTATTGTATACAAATAATCTAGAAATGAATAAATACAAACCTTCAAAACACGAAAAAACTTCATCAGTTCCTCCTGAAGATATTATTCATAATTTACCTCCCCGGATTGGTCTTTTAAAATGAAAAATGGAAAACTCAACACTCATCACATACAACACATTGTCTAATATATCTCCGTAAACGATTTTTATTTCAATTTCCTGTATTTCCATGGACAGATTTCTGCTATCACATTACCATCCCATTTACCCCACCAACATATTCGACTACAAATACTGTAAATTGCATTTATAATTCCTATTAGGTTTGTTCTAGCAGCGATTTCAAACGATACGGAATCGTACGAAGCATGCGCATACGAATATAGGCGTTCTAGCAAAGCAAATCCAGGATTCGAACTAATAGTCGCATGTTCTAGCGAGTACGAAATCCAGTTTGCAAACCGTATGAGAACTGTCGAAGTAGCCCAGAGGAATTCGTAAGGATTTTCCGTTTGTGACATGCGCAAATATTCGGAGTGATCGAGTGATCCGATATCACGTTTGTTATGATTTTGGAATATGGATTTGTTGGTTATGTTATGTACTGAAGAAATGACAAACCAAAATAGAAATATTTAGTGGCCTGATATTTGGTTTAAAAATCTTGTTTTTTATAGAACGGTAATCCTCAAAACTGTCAATTTTTTCATATTTGCGTTTGGAAATTCAGGTGAGTAAAATGATTTTATGCTTTTGAATGAAAATCAAACAAGCATTTGGTGATTTTCAACTAAGCATCAACTATTCAACTCCATTATTGCAGGTAGGATTAGCCGAAATGTCATCAGAGTCATCAAGCTCTGAATCAAATTGGGGAAATAATTCTGAATCATCCTATGATGAGGAACTTGTCGAAATGCTGTTAAATCACCATGAGGAAGAGGAAGAAGATAATCACATCAATAGAGATGCTGCAGACCACAGAAATTTTGTAGCTTGACAAGTTTTAAGATAGCAATAAAATTGTAATATTTCTGTTTGTTGATGTTCATTTCATTGTTTGGCATAGGTTAAATAAACATCCATTCAGGTAAAATAAGAATGATTTTTAAAACAGTATAAAAATATAATTTGCTCAAGGGTGGGTACTTTACGACCGGATTAAGAATCCATTAAAATAATCGGTGATGAGAATGACACCACGTCCTGTTATTTGCTAGAGAGACAGCACAGCCCCAGCACTGATTAAATTTGAATATTCTTCAACATTGAAGTATATGAAACACAGTGGATAGTTTATTTGCTATTTATAAAAAAAACAAAGTATTTGCTACTATATAATAAACAAACATGAAACTTTATTTATAAACTAATAACTTCTATCTATATAATATCACATAACAGGAACCCTATGTATGACATAAGATATCAAACTAAATCCCTCATACTAACATTGAATTCAGAATATTTATCAACATCTGAATTCTTATTTTTGCTCATTTGTCTGAGCAAATTATTTCTTGTTTCTAATAATTCCTTTCTCTTCTTTCTTATTCATAACTTTTCTTTTTCCAATTTTAACATTTCTTCTATTTTGAATTTTTCCATTTCGACCAAGCCGATGAGTATTCAAACCATTCATTTTTATCGGTTTTCACCTTCACTTTTCGCTGCACAAAATATAAATTTCAAATTTCCAACTAATAAGTCAGTTAAAATGACAATTGACATTTATCAACACAAATAAGCGTTCTAGCAGGACATGAATCCCAAACTATTTGCAACCAGTCTCACGGCATACATGCGCAGTTGGCCAGTCCATAACACCAGCTTCAAACCATCCGAAATTTCTTGCTAGAACAAACCTATTAATCTCTCTATCTGTCAACTGAAATGTGACAAAACCTAGGGTTACTCTATGGAAAGATATACAAATAGAACAAAGGGGTTCCTGTGGCGAGGGAATTTCGTGACGTCATTGGAGGGAAATTAATAGGAATATCCGATCAGTATGACCAGTATGACGAAAGTTCATAATGATTCCATCAAAGATGCTCAGAATACCTGGTGTTTCAACCGATTCGCTTTTGGTTTGTCGAAAACTCTCGACGAAAAATGTGATCAGACGTATTCTGTTCAGATCTTTGATTTATGGATTATAATGTAAAAAACTATTTCACTTAATATCAATGTATTCCCAAATGTAAACAAAAGCCATATCAATGTATTCCCAAATGTAAACAAAAGCCATTAACATAGAGAGAGAGAGAGAACAACATTGACAAAACGATGGCTCGCATTCTATTCGTCACCGTTACATGACTTCAAAATTTAATTTTATGACTCTTCAGCCAATCATAAAACTTGGTTAGGTTAGGTATATAGGGCTATACTAAGGGCGGTGAAGGGCGGTAAGGATCTCTAAAAACTTTCATACCGCCACCAAATAATCAGTCTTGACCCCTTCGTCCTTTTGACAAGCATCAGTCCTAAGGGTAAGGGAGCTGGGCTCCAACCTGTTTGAAATGAAGATGACGTTCCACCACCATATAGAACGTTAGTTAAGGAAGCTATAGATTATGCTGTAGACGACCCCTCCCGATAAAGAAGGCCCCGACACTCTGTCGAATGAGGCCCCTATGTCCTTCGTCAAAAGATGAACAATCTTTTCATCCATCCCACCCCAGCCAGGTAGGGGTACACCGTAAAGGGCGGCACTGATATTCTGAGAACATTCATGTCGCCATCTTACCATCAGTCATGAGTCATGACCCATTTGTCCCTCTGACAAACATCAGATGAAAGGGTAAGGGAGCCAGGCTCCAACCTGTTTGAATTCACGACGACCAACAAAACACCATATAGAAGTAAACACTTCTATACGGTGGTACTAATAACAGAAGAAAATTACAAATAAAGACGCAACAGCACAATGATATTGTCGAGGTGCTGACGACCGCCAGATAAATAAATTTTGTTGTTGCTTTCCCTGTCCTTCATTGGTTTCATTTCCATGTCTTATTCCGGAGGAACTTCAGACACAAATGACCACACCACACTCTGTTGAATTGCTGCTGACGTTCATGGTTCTAAAGAATAGTATTGGCTGGTATTGGTGGATTCATATCGATGAGGTCCTGCGTTTGGCAGATCGTCACGTATGAATACTCCGCGAAAATATGAAATCTCCATTTTCTTGCTAACACCTTCCTGGAATTCGTTTTTTTTTATTTATTTTTTTTATTAGCACATGACAAAACATCTTTCTCCCTCTTCCTCGTTACTCGTAGACGAAGCTTCCACCGTCACTACACATTTACAGTTTTATTTATGTTCATTTGAATGAATAATGAAAAGTTGATTTTTTCTGTGGAAGATGGCGCTACTAACTATTCCTGCACAGGTATTTTATAACAACCTCATCGGCGAAAAAGAAGTTTGATTTTTTTTCAGTGAGTAGACTACTTGTGAAGAGCATCGTTTTTTTCCAGTTTCATGCAAAGTTGAATCTTATTGGCTATTTTTTCCATTTGCTGTTTTTTTGGGAAAGAAAAACACATTATACCCTCAAATATTTATCAAACTGCCTAACACTTACAAATTCGAAGTGGATTTTTGACCACCCGACATGTAATGTAAAATCATGCTAGGCAGGTTTACGAATGGATGATGCCCCAACCACGCATCACTCCGTATACACCAGTCAACATCATGTGTACTCCGAAGGAAGGGAGGATAGAGGAGATGATCAGCGTCTACGTAATGGTAAAATTATTTAGGAATGATGGGGTAGAGAGAGAAGTAGACACTGCCCCACCACACAGAGTTTTGTGTAGCTACACCAATTAACAGTATGTGTACTCCTAGGAAAAAATTGGGGATATGGACGGAGTGGGGGGTAGTTAGATGAAATGTTCACAAGATGCTTCCACTTTTTTATTCCCCTCAATGATACACTTTGCGTTTTCATCCATATGAGCTTTAAGGGAAGTACTAGGTGATATTATCACTCAATTGATGGTATGTTCTCCTGAAATGAGGGAAAGGGAGAGAAATAGACACTGCCCTAACTATGCAGTGCCCTGTGTACATGCTAACGTAAAAAAAAAGAGGTAAGGAAAAAAGAAATGAAGGTCATTGCGAGTCATTCATTTCATAGACCTTCAAGCGGCACTATTTCGCTGATTCACCCTCAACGTAGTACTCCTCATCGACTCCGACGATTTCTCGACCATTCTTCTCTAGGCCGATCTCCAACTCCACAAGTTCAGCCAGGAAACGCCTTTTCTGTTCGACTATCTGCGCACGACAAACCTCCAGTCGTCGCTTTACGAACCGCAACCTCCGCCATTCTCTGATAACTCCCCCGGATTGCCAACAGATTTGCCTTCCCCTCTCGACAATTCTGCCTAGTTGAAAGTGACAGGCTTCGACTGAATCCGAGCACTTCTGCGACATCGGGAGCTCCATCTCGCTGCCGGAGGGTTGGGAAGAAGTTGCTATCTAAACATTCGGCACAGGCATCGCTGGTGGAGGTATTATGGTACCAGCCATGGAAACTGGCTCAATGTCAGATGCAAAAGTTGCCATCTGGTCGAGGGAACATATGCGATCCACCTAGCTCCCAGTCTGGGATCCGTTGCAAACCCAGCTTCTTCAGAAAAAGGGCAGAGCATAGGTCCTACTTAGAAGTCCGTGGTGAATTCCACGATATCGTCGGTAAGCTCTGCTCGCTATCCTACCTCGTCTTGCAGGACGCTCACGTTACCACGGATTTAACGGCATTACCAAAAGACGACATATCCCACACTAGAATTTCACAAATTACATAAAATCGAACATAGTAATAAACATTAATAATATTTGGGATAATATGTTTTGCATACGACACTGCTGTTTTTTATGAGGCTGATACTTGGCTTAACCTAAGGAAGAAAGTAAAGAAAGACATCAAGATGATAAAAGACTGGTTCGATCACAAACTCCTTACCATTAATCTCGGCGGGTGGCTGTCTTTGTTCATCTTTCACTGCCTGAACCACTGTGTATGCTGTTTTTGGCGAGTGCATTGGCTTGGCATTCCCGCTGGATAAGGGAATGACAAAATCACTTGCGGTTCTGTTATTCCCTAAGTGAATGACATCCCAACGATGGCTTAATCATATGGTGTGTGTATCCGTGCCGAGAGGATGAATGACACTGGTCCTATCAGCTGTATCTACGGAACCTTCAAGATACCAGGCGCCCTCTCGTCGTAGCATCGCCTTGTCACAGTAATGCGGGGCTCTGCCGTGATTGACCTTATTTCCCTAGCTACTCGTGGGACTTTTATGGACAGAGTAAACTTGAAAATTATTTCTGACGCTGAGTGTATAAAGGAGATGGATGTCGAACTTACGACTCTAATTGACCTTGTAAATTTAGTTCAGGAGCTAGTCTACAGAGGAGATGGATGTCGAGTTTACGACTCCAACTGACCTCCCTGTAAATTTAGATCAGGAGCGAGTCTACAGAGAAGATGGATGTCGAGTTTACGACTCCAACTGACCTCCTTGTAAGTTTAATTCAGGAGCGAGTCTACAGAGGAGATGGATGTCGGGCTTACGACTCTAATTGACCTCCCTGTAAATTTAGGAGCGAGTCTACAGAGGAAATGGATGTCGAGTTTACGACTCCAATTGACCTCCCTGTAAATTTAGGAGCGAGTCTACAGAGGAGATGGATGTCGAGTTTACGACTCCAACTGACCTCCCTGTAAATTTAGTTCAGGAGCGAGTCTACAGAGGAGATGGATGTTGAGTTTACGACTCCAATTGACCTCCCTGTAAATTTAGATCAGGAGCGAGTCTACAGAGGAAATGGATGTCGAGTTTACGACTCCAACTGACCTCCCTGTAAATTTAGATCAGGAGCGAGTCTACAGAGGACCAAATTCTTGAACGGCGTACACAGAATTTGTCTTAGGTGAAGGAACAAACCCCTCATGAGCAAGTTAGTAAACTTTTGCACTCAAGTGATGATTCACCAAAACCAGAGGCGAAAAAGCAGTGCACGGTTGAATCTAAGGCATCATCAAGTGTAGCTGACGTGCAAAAACCCTCATATGGGAAGGTTGTCGGGTATCAAGGTTGGAATCTTGCACCTTAAACCCTTGCGGGTTGCGGTGGAGGGTCGAATAGAGCCACTCACTTTAGACCTAACCTAAACTAACCATGAATCTCAAAAAAACAAAATTTCTACCCTTCATAAACATAAATGTTAATATACAAAGTATCCAGTCAGCGAAAGAAATAAAATATTTAGGCGTATACCTAGAACGGCATTTAAGATGGAATAGACATATCAACTGCGTGATAAAAAAATTACAAAGTATAATTTTTTACCTCCAAACATCTGAAAGAGTACCTACCATCGGAAAACTTTGAAAATCTTGTACCTTGCACTTGTAGAGAGTCATATCAGATATGGAATAAAGGTATAGGGCGCCGCTGGGCGATCATACATCAATCCACTTGAAATCCTACCAAAATGTTTTCTGAAAATAATTATAACAAAACCGCGTAGATATTCTACCGAAGATCTGAATAGCACGTCACAGATTATGGGTATTCGTCAGCTTTTCTATTTAAATACTTCTATAACATATCACTTCGGTATTGATAAAGCATCTCATCCCAGTCATTACTACATGACCAGATGGCGCAAACTACTTACTCACCCATTATTTAAAAAATCACTATCACAGAGGAGATGCTTCTACATTGGCTCTAAAATGTATAACTCCATCCCTGGAACCATGAAATCTATTCTCAACAAAAAAAAACTTTCAAATCCCATTTCAAACATTTTTTTTTACTGTAGACTCATAGATTACATTCTATTACCATTCCGTTTGGGATTTCACATGTTCGGACACATTGGCTCCGTCTCATTTAGTTGGAACATCCAAAAATGCAGGTGCTGCTGCCATAACCAGTGAGAAAGCAAAACAGCAGAAATATTCAAATATTGGAAACAACTTTATATTTTATCCTGTGGCTGTAGAAACTTTCGGTGTATTTGGGCACTTATCTCTGAAGTTTGTTAATGCAATCGGCAGAAAAATGACTGAAGAAACTAAAGAAAAAAGATGTACCACCTTTCTGATTCAAATAATTAGTTTAGCTATAAAGCGTGGTAATTCAGCTTCTGTTTTTGGCACCATCCCATCGTCACATTCACTGGATGAAATTTTTCTTCATTCCTTTATTTCCAAATCCTATTTACACCCTAGTCACGATGGAAGGTTGTTTCCTCATAAAACCTCCCATATTCCTTGTGATACTCCCCATAATTTCCCATCAGAAGATACAGAGAAACATGAACAAGTCGTAGAATTCAAAACGCCTGCCATATCCAACTCACTTTTAGGCAGTTTAGCTTCTAATTCCTTATCCTATCGATCCAATGAAGGGGTAAATCATCGATTCCGTAATTACTCACAAGAAGACAGCAGTGGCGAACGTAGTATGGGTTGATGGGGAATGGGTTGAAAAATATTTGAAACACCTGTTTCATGAACAGTATAATCCAATGTTTATCAAATATGAGATGGTTGCTGGAATATTTAAAAACGAATACATACATGGATGATATCAATACTAGTATTTCTAGTATGAAAGATGCTTTAATCAAAGCGTTCGCAGAAGTTATCAAGGAATTGTGGTGAGAAGTTTCATCTAATAAACACTGCCTACTTTAAAAGCCAGATTCAAAGATTTGCCCCTCGATTCATGGGATCTTCCCATCAAGACGCCCAGGAATTCCTTCGATATCTTTTAGAAGGTTTACATGAGGACCTCAATGGAATTACTGAGAAACTTAAACCGATCTTAACGGAGATTGACGAAAAATTGAGCGGCAGCGAAAAAGCGCAAGAGTCCTGGCTGAGATACTTGAACATGAACAACTCTAAGATAGTAGACAATTTCGTTGGTCAATTGAAATCTACTATGAAGTGCACACTGTGGATTCTCATCAGTAACCTTCGATCCTTTCTGGGATTTGTCTCTCCCTATACCACAAAGAACTGGCCAATTGAGTTTGTCACAATGCTTGGATTTCTTCACAAAAGAGGGAATCCTGGATAGAGATGAAAAACCAACCTGTTCAAAATGCAAGGAAAGAAGAAAATGCACAAAGTCCCTATCAATCCATAAGTTTCCCCATATTTTAACAATTCATTTAAAAATATTCTCTCCAACGGAAAGATTCAGAAGCAAATTGAATGTTGTCATTGAGTTTTCTTTAGAATGATTAGATATGAGAAATTATGCAGCAGACAATGTGGCTCCTTCTCGTTACAATCTATATGCACTTTCGAATCACAGTGGAACTACTTACAACGGGCATTACACAGCATATCGCAGACACCCTTATAGTGGCACGTGGAATGAATACAATGATTCACACGTGTCCCCAATTTCACCAAAATTGCTCGTGAGTGAGAAGGCATATGTCCTCTTTTATAAACAGAATGGAACAAAACAGCACTTTTGAGGTGTTTTTTTCCTTCTCTCTTGTAATAAGCTAAATTCTGTTATTTGATTTGTATTTCATGATTCTCCTTTATAAAATATATTCTTCTCGAGTGTCTATTGTATTCTATTGTATTTAACTGTATGACATATTTTGTTTCATTGTATTCTATTCCATATCATGTATTATATTTGTAGTACCTATTTAATTGGATTGGATTTATTGTAGCATTACCTACTATATCTGTTTTTTACATCTTTACATTTTACATATACACATGATTTTTATTTTTGTATCTTTTTCCTCTTCTAATCTTCAATTTTTTGCATAGTACTTTTCATATATTATCACATTTTCTACAATATCCTTACATCTGTATTATTATATTCCCATATTGTTATTTACTTGTAGGTACTTTGTTTATGAGAAACAAAAGTGCTTGCACTTATCCTCACACTATTTTATTCACATCAATCGTGTAGCCTCTTAGCTTTATTTATTTCTCTTTTACTCTGAATACAGTTATTATGATTATTATATATGAAATTTGTAACTGATTGAACTGGATTGAACATTGGAACTATTTTGTTTCAGAGTCTTTTTTCATTGTTAATGAGGAAACAGTATTAGCATATTTTTTCCTCTACTAGCATCTTCTGAGCTATGATGAAACAGAATCATTACTTGGTAGTGGAACCTTATTTTGGGTCGACAGAATATATTGTATTCTACGTATTTTCTGGCAACATAATTCGAGGAATACAGTAAAACGAAAAGCCGAAATAAAGTTTCTGCAAGTCGGCCATGACACGTTCCTGTAATGGAATAATGTTCATCAAAAATTTTGCATGTGAATCAAATAAGACTTCGAAGAAAAACCCAGTCGTTACTTAACTTTAGATCCGTTCCAACTTACAATTTTTGAGTTCTTTCTCAATAGTCCCTCTTTTAGGATGTACCTTGAACTCAAGTTTGTTCGCATATATAGCTCTGTTAGGTAAGAAACCTCAGCGAGTTGGTCATATTCACTCGACACTTGCACTTTCGTAGAAAGTGACTGCGTGCGTCTTCGGCGGAGGGAGTGTATTATAAAACAGAATAACAGTTAGATAATTATTTCAGTGTGATCTGTGGTTTTTGGAAAAAGTGAATTAGAATTAACCAGGTTAGTATTTTGATCGCTACAGCTTTGAGAGAATGTTAATAGTTATTAGGAATACTCTTTATTGGTCGGTTTTATTGCTCATATTGCATTTAATCAACCAGAATGATTTGAGTTTCGCGGTAATATATAGAAAAGTGCGTTTTGTTTACAGTTTACTTCGAGTGAAACTATTTTGAAATTGTTGAGACTTTGAATTGGTCAAAAGTTAATGAAAAAAACTTTACTTGAAAAATTACATTACCTTACATTCTCATCTGTTCTTATCTTCATATATATTTTATTTCTATTCGTAAAAATACACCAACTAGAAAAATAAGTATAATCAGGAAAATTTTTAAACATATTCGGAGTGGTCTTGGGAGTCTTTCGGATTCTATCAGAAGCCAAAAACATGTGACTTATAACTCAATTTTCGATGTCACATAATTTTTCACTTCACAGCAATTTCTGATGATAAATATATTTGAACTTGGTTGATGTGAAATGTATTTCTAATTAAAAGTATATTGAATAAAATACGATTGAAGATCAATTGATCAACTGAAAGAGAAAGTTTTGTAATATAAATGAAACAGATATAGGTCATGTACCTGTCATTTATAGAATTATCTTTCGAATAAAAATATTTTTCTATTTCGATACATACTCATCCCCAATAAAAAATTTCGAATACTTATACATCCTGTAATTCCACTCGAAATAACTTTGAATAAGTTCATTTATGGAATCAATAGATGCGATGTTATATTTACCTTCATAGGTATTATCACTACTAAAATCTACAAATATTTTTTAATTGAACTTCTTTCATTCAAAAATCAAATAAAAGAAAAATTTCAACATATGTGTAGTACAGGGAAATAATATCCAATTTTGATTTTTCACTAACAGTTAGTCTTATTCTATCAATGGAAAGGGTGAATTTTGTAATCCCTCTATAAAATTTCTCGAATAACATATTTACACTTCCTCATAATTTTACTCGAAGTAAACAATCCTGAATATTCTTATTTATGAAATCGATAAATAGCATATGTTGTCTTTATCATGATGTTGCTAAACTCAATTTATTATATACAGTTGAACGTTATTGAATTAGGGTTGAATGAAAATTACACATTCCCGATTGAAGCAAAAGTTGAAACTCTTGACAATACATAAAACAGGATGTTCTTTCGATGAATTTTCCATGAATACTAAGAGTTTTTTTGGGAAAGAAAGTTTTTGTCTTTCTACTACTCCATCTTGATACTCCAAAAACTAATCACTCCTAAAAATATAACCCCTTCAATTCAAACTAAGAGTTTATTGTGAAACGGGTATAAAAATTCAATCTTGAAATTTTTCCTTCATTGTTCAGAAAAGTAAATGTAGAATTTGTTATGTAAAGGCGTTTCTAATGGTTATTTTGTATCAAAAAATTAATAAACCAAAATTCTAAATTAACCTGTAATACATAAGTTTTTTAATACACTGTGGCAGATAAGATAACTATTTGACATTATCTCTGGGATGCACCGAAATCTTCTGCTGAATCCGAAACTATTAATGTACCATTTCAAATAATTTTTTATATATTTTTAAAGTAAATAACAAAAACATTTGGTATCATTCATGTTAAAAGTAAACTATTTCATATGACATATTCAGATATGTTCCGCAGACTCACCAAAACATTCAGTATTACTGATTCTCGTATAAAATCAAATGACGTTTATTGAGAAAGAATGTTCAACATTGAAGAGCCTGAAACACGAAGAAAAACCCAAATTGTTACTTAATGGTCGAGTTCCGCCTCAATATGCAATGAACACAATTCTTAAAAGTCTTTCTCAACAACCCCACACGGAGTACCTTGAACTCGAGTATATTGAATATAAACGTCTGTTGGGTAACCAACCTCGGCGAGTTCGTCATCTTCACTTACACTTGCATTTTCATAGAAAGTGGCAGCCTACGTCTCAAGTGGAGGGAATCTATAAAACAGAATAACGGTTGAAATAATTTCTTCATTACTGTGAGATCATTGGTTTTGAATGAAAGTGAATTGAATTTATACAGGTTAGTATTTTAATCACTTTGCTCTGATTTTTTTAAAATGTTGTGGTATATTTTCATTAAACTTGCACTACAAGCGAGAAACTATTCACTTTTTTATTACTGTAGGAGGAACATAAAAATTGACAATTATTTTGAACCAAAATATAAATTTTCAAAATTAAAATTGTGAACAAAATTGTCTTGGATGGTTTCCGGGTTCTGCCGTGGTCTTCTTTGGTGATGATTTCCAAACGTTTCGACTGCAACTGCGGCAGTCATCTTCAGTGGCAGTCATCTTGACATGTCAACTGAAACTATTTCTATTCTTCTTGGGTCCAAAAATCATTATTGCGGATTTATTAGGATTAAGCTTGAGCTTATGGGTTGTAGAAATGTCAAAGATGGCTTGAAGATCCTTATTTATACATGACTGGGCTGAGATAGAATCACGAGGCGGAAAAGAGAAATATAACTGCGTGGCATTCGCATTTGCATTTTTTAACAAACTGATAAAAATCGCAGATATATAAGCTAAAAAACAAGGGCCCAAGGATAGATCCTTGAGTACGATTTTTCAGATAGTTTCCTAAGAGTGACACTACTTTTCGAGAAAACTCAAAGTAGACGAAATTGTTCTGATAATGTGGCTATTGGAAAACAGTTCCAAATACTAGAAAACATTTTTATTTATATATGAGTACAGCATTCAGTGCAAAATTGAACAACAGTTATCTCCAAATAATAAAACCTGTTTTCACACAATGACAGCGCCATTCATCTTCGTGGGTTACTCAGAAATTATCAATACATATGATAAAAGTATTGATCTCACTAACATTTTATGATAGGATTTCTTACGTCCAATGGTATAATGTCCTCGCACGAGCAAGTAGGCCTAAAAATACCCTACTCATCTGTATTCAGATTTTTTAAATCCAACGTTTCGGTGATGATTTCCATCTTCTTTAGGGCTGCAATGAAAATAATATTTCAAATCTAGAAACATCACTGAGGTAAAAACACTCTGATATTTCAGAAAAATTACAATGGAATACAATTCTGATTTTTCAATATTTCAGTACATATTCTACTGAAAGTACAGTTTTTGAAAGTTTTCATGAAAATTCTGAACGTCATTACTTTCAGTTACAATTAGGGTGAGTTTGCTGATTAACATTGTATTACACTGAAGTTTTTCTAAAATATTAGAGTATTTTACTTTCACTTATGTTCGATTTATTGAAATCGGCTCATGTATAAAATAAATGACGTACTTATTGACAAAAATTTTATGAAAACACTTCTCAGTTGATAAGCCTGAAACTTGTTTGTAAAACTAGATACTTATGAATCAAATACAGGCAAATACAATATAACGTTTCACATAAAAATTGATAGCTATGAAGCTTCTTTTTCAGTTAATACTGCAAAAGCTTTCCAACATAAGACTGCTTCCAAAATCTCTCATCATGACGTTCATAATTCAATAATCAATTGCGGTGACACATACTTTTGTGATGCACTGTTTGGAACCTTTGGTGTAGTAATGCATATTACTAGAGTTTTATCCCAATACCAAACCGTTATTTCAACACCTCGACACGTGTTTCGATCGATCGAAACACGCGTCGAGGTGTTGTATGTATATAGTAGGGAGGGTGAGTGTAGGCCACATGTGACCCTTTGTACATCCTCTCAAGGAGTTGTCCTCCTAGGCCATCGTCCATCCTGTCCTTTCCAGAAAGTTGGACAGGTCACTAGGAAACGTCTCCTTTATATCGGCAGGTGTAGACCAAGACTCGCCGAACACACACTCTCTTTGGCAACCTTGAGGTATCTCACGGCGGCCTCCGCAAATGTTTTGGAAGGTGCAGCGACATTACTGTCATTGCGCGGCTTTTTCAACCTTCCTGGGGTTCCCCTAGTGGAGGTGTTCAAGTGAGGGCGCTTTCCTGCAGGGGCATCCGATTCCTTGCCTTTATTCAAGGCGGAAGGGGGAGGAGGAGGGTGCACTATAGTTGCTGCCACTCCTGCCTCTTTTGCTCCCTTTCTTCTTTTGGCCTCGGCGCCGCAAATGCGCCGCCTTTGTATTACATCACGAGGTGATCTGCTATGTCCAGCTTCATTCCGAGCGGTAGATTGAGGAGGACATTTCTGTTCATCCCCAGTCACCGCCATAGATTGAGGTGAGCACTTCTGTCCAGCCTCGGGATTGGTTTTTGTTGTGTCTATTTTGTTTGTTACATACATGTGTGTTCCCACGAGTAGCAATGGAAGAGTTGGTCACCTCTGGTAGAGCCCCAAATTACCAGAGAAAGGCTGATTACAATGAGGTACCGCCCGGTTCCCCTAGGGACACGATTCCTTACACCTTAGCTTGTGTAGGATGGTCTACGGTGGCGTGTTTCGCAAATGCTTTTGGGGAGTTTTAGTTCCCCTCACTCTACTTATTTCTGCCACTGACCAGGAGTCCGGCGATCCCCTCCGTAAGGCCACATAGTGGCTTCCCGGACAGGGTCCCCAGTCCCCTGGCCGTTCCCCTATCCGCCACCTGGAGACGCGTCCGATAGATAGCCCAACCCACCGGTGTCGAGTTGTTAAAATAACGGTTTGGAGTTGGGATAAAACTCCACTAATATTTGTGACACAATATTTTTCGTGAACTAAGTAATTTTGAACTCAAACTAATTTTTCAGATATGTGGATTACCGTCAACCTGGTGACAATTTTTTGTCTCCACTGCATCAACTCCCTTGAAAATTCATGGTCTTGGACGGATCAAACAAGAGACTCCAATATTAAGCCGCTTGATAGACTGGATCGCGATATAAAAGTGCTTGATGATTTCGAAACATCTCCTAGTGAATTTGTGGAAAGCTCTATTCTATTGAATTCAACAACTATCGAAAATGTTGTCGATGAACTTCTCACGTCTACCAGAGAAGGTAGAGCATTAGATGGATTTGATGAAGTATACAGTGACCCTAATGTACAGATGGCATTGCAGAAAGGAGATGATGGAGAAGCGAGAAACATTATTAAGGATCGTCTTTGCTATCTGGGACTCATGCAGGTACATAGAGATTTAATTCTCAAATTCGCGGCATTTATTTTTTGCATTTTCAGTGTGATGGTGGAGAACACATAGAAGGAAAGCGGCCTTATATCTCTCCAGAAGAACTTGTGTATGCACAACCCGTTGCAATAAACCCTGTTGGAAAACCAATTCCAACAATCCCCTTGAAAGGACCAAGGGGGAGTTATTACGGTTCCTCAAAACCCACTTCATCTCATTTTCCTACATCAGGTGCTCCGGGATTACCAGGAAACTATATTCAACCGGGAAAATATGGTCCTCCCAATAAGTTTGTTCCGCCACAGCCTTCTTATCCTGGAAAACCACCGCGCCGCCATTTCGCCTCGTCTCCTTTTCCAAGCAAACCATTTTATGGTAAACCAGGATTAACTGGAGAGTTCCATGAAACTTCAGAACTATTTTCCGAACCTCCAGGGTTTATTTCGAATACTCCAAATGATTTTCTTAGACCCATTGAACCAGAAATTCCCCCTTATAAGTTTGAGCATGAATCAACTCATCACAAAGACAAAAGGGTAGAGATTACAGTCAATGCTCAAGGTGGTTCTGGTAGTGGATCACCATCTAATTCCGTCGAACATGTTCATCATCACTATCATCATAATATCGATGGTAATGATAAGCCCGCTATTATAACAAATACGAATCAGATATCAGCTGCTGCCGTTTCAGCATCGTCAGGTCTCACTTCGACTTCTTTCAATTCCCATAATTCATTTGGTTCTTTGGGTTCTCAAACAGTGTTGAATAAACCAACATATTCTGGATTCAACCCAACAGCTTCTAACGGACTCGGTTTTTATGGAAATACTTTCGTAAATGGTGGTTCTTCTTTCGGAACAACGCTTGGTGCTGGTGAATCATATGGTGGACAATCTTTAGCCCATTATGGTGGGCCTTCTATTGGAGTAAATTCCTTCCAATCCACCAAACCTGTTAATGAAAACTATGGTGTGCAATCCTTTGAAACCTTTGGATCCTCTGGTTCTTCAGGACCCTACAAGAAGGAACTCAATCTCAATTCTGCTAATAACTATTTACAATCTGGCTATGCGAATAAGTATGGAGGTTCAGGTTACTCTACAAATGAAAAGTTCAACTGTTATTGTGTTCCCTACGATCAGTGTCCTCCGCATGATGTTATTGGAAGGAAAAATGATTTGTATTTACCACTCGATCCAAGAAATTTGAAGACTGATATTGAGGCTCTCGCAGATGACTCCAATAGTACATCCACTGTAGTTCAAGCAAGAAATGAAAATTCATCTAATTCTACAGAAGAATCAACTGAGAAGAGTACAGTGAATACTAGAACTATTAGGAAACGTGAAGCTCCTGTTGAGAAGAAAGATGGCCATGACGCGGAACCTGTAAGTATTTCTTTTTTTTTAATTGGTGGGTCGAGTGTAAATAGACAAAAAGATAATTATGAGGACTAAAACAGCTAATTTCATAAATATAAAATAATATTGAATCATTGCCACCGCTAACAGGTACGCAGTTTATCTTTTAACACGCCCAAGGTGTCGGATAGACTAAAACCCGTTCAAATCGGAAACAGTAAATAAGCTGAATTTTTTCAGCGTCAGTACGGATCAATAGGATCAATAGATATGAAGAAAATCAAACCAACTTTCGGAATTTCCTTTGGTTTACCACAACAGGGGGGCGGTGGATATCCAATAAATCCCCACAGCCCAAATCCTTTAATCAATCCTTATGGTGGTGCAATCGGGGCCACCGGTATCAATCTTGGTTTGGTATCTGTGAATCCTTTAATTTCACTTCAAGTGACGAAAGATGACTATGGCAATAAAGAGATAAAACCCTTCATCAATATACACGTAACTCCGAATAATTATCTTGTACACAAATTTGAAGATCTGTTGTCATACAAAAAATCAGTGATTTTCAATAAACATAAACATTATCATCTGCACAAATTTCCTCAACATCACAGACACGAATCCAACGAGATTTATATTGACCACCCTTACGACATTGAACATTCCCCTCAGTTCGTATCAGAGTATCCTGGACATGTTTCTCATCATGAGGTTGCTCCAAATTATTTTGGTCCGAATGCCGGGTATACCACTGGTTTTGCCGAACCACCGTATCATCATAATCATTTTCAAAAACCGAATTACTACAATCCTATAGAATATGAGGGTAACACTTATGACGGTGATGATATTGGAAGATCTCATAGAAATATTACCAATTCCGTTGCCAATAATGAATTATTCCAACAATATGAAAATCCATATATCAGTGGATTTTCCCGCTATGCTACAAATTTTTTGGAGAATGGTAACACGTATTTCGATGACATGACGTCATCTGACAATATCCCCCATAGGAGTGGTAAAAGTCTAAATCACAATCTCCCATTCAATCCCATTAAATTTCCCTCCAGCAGAAAAAGGCGGGACCTCAGACAAAAAGAATCTGATAGAATTAGTGAGGTAAAGTAATTAAATAGATATTCTGAGTCGAGATATTGATATTGATTTTATTTTTGTTTCACAGCGGCAATTCAGCGGAGATTTTGGTAACTCTCAGACATGCGGACCAAACTTTGTTTGCTGTAGGAAACCATTACTGTCTAAACCGCCTCGTACGAATCGTCAGTGTGGCACACGAAACTCGCAGGGTATCAACGGGCGAATCAAAAATCCCGTATACGTTGATGGTGACAGCGAATTTGGGGAATATCCATGGCAAGTGGCTATCCTGAAGAAGGATCCCAAAGAGAGTGTTTATGTCTGTGGTGGAACTCTCATCGACTCTCTGCATATAATTACTGCTGCCCATTGTGTAAAATCGTGAGTGTACAAATGCCGACATATCGATTATGAATACTAAACCTTACTTCAAATTTCAGGTATACTGGTTTTGATTTAAGAGTCCGTTTGGGAGAGTGGGACGTGAACCACGATGTAGAGTTTTATCCATACATTGAGCGTAATGTCGGGTCTGTTCATGTCCATCCCGAATTCTATGCCGGAACGTTATACAATGACATCGCTGTTTTACGTATGGACACACCTGTTGATTGGTCTAAACACCCTCATATCAGTCCTGCTTGCCTACCACATCCACATGATGAATATACCGGATCAAGGTGCTGGACCACGGGATGGGGTAAAGATGCTTTCGGAGATTTTGGAAAATATCAAAATATCTTAAAAGAAGTTGACGTCCCGGTAGTCAGTAATTCCATATGTCAAAGGCAACTGCAGCAAACTAGACTAGGATACGACTTCAAACTTCATCCAGGGTTTATATGTGCTGGAGGTGAGGAAGGAAAAGACGCTTGTAAAGGTGATGGTGGTGGTCCAATGGTATGCGAGAAGAGCGGTACCTGGCAAATCGTAGGTGTGGTCAGTTGGGGAATAGGTTGCGGGCAAAATGGCGTGCCAGGAGTTTACGTCAAAGTGGCACATTATCTTGACTGGATTAGACAGATAACTCAGAGATACTAGAAAACCATTCCATTATTTTATTGATATTTGTGTGTGTAATTATTTCATAAACAATTATTTATTAATTAGTGTAAGTTTAAATTATTATCTTATTGTAGTGAATATATATACTCGTATATATATATATAAATAATATTTGTGATAATGACTTTGAATCTTGACTATTTTTTGAAATGTGATGAAGCCTTGGAAAAGTCACTGACAAGTCTCTTGAACTGAGGTTGAATCTGATGTGAGCTGAATGGAAATTTGTTTTACCAGTTTAGTTAACGCATTGATTATAAATTACATATTGAACTTTCGTTCAAAACTTTTGTTCGAATACGACAGTTTTTGTTTTCAAAATATTCGATTTATAAGTTTATATTTTGGTGTGCTCCCGTAATTTCAGTTTCAGTCAATAACAACAATAAAAAATCAGAAACTACAACTTGTTTTTTTTTTTGGAAATTAATGAAACTATTTTTCAAATGAAATAACACATGACAATTCTGAAAGAAGACAGCCAAATTCGATTCCTGATACCACTGTTTGACATAGAATAGAATAGAAATGTATTTATACTGAACAACAAACAGAATGGTTTCCATTTACATGATGTACAGTTTTTTCAAAAGTTCCTTAAATATAGTATTATTTGAGTACCATTGATACAGTTAAAATCTAATAAAATATTACAATATAAAACAGTAAATAATAAAATGGCCGTGAAAAGATTCAGACACATTTGAGCATTCGGAGGAGTTGTCCCTTTGTAATACTGAATATATCCAGTTCACAGTTCCTCGCCATTTTGTTAACTGTTTTGAGACATTGTTGAAGAGGAGACAAATTGTTTGATACGAAATAGATTGTCTCTTCTTCTCAATCTTACGTCAGGTACAATAAAATCAATATTATAGAGAATTTCAGGTAGGGGAGACTAGGGCAAGATGAGATAGCTAAGACAAAACTCGTTATACAAGGAAAATTAAACTCTTTAATAACATTCTTTAACAAAAGAGGTAACCATTATACATTTCTCTCTTATAATTAAACGTTGTAGCATGCAAAATCACAGAACTTTTTTTGGCAAATAATGAAAAAATAAACTCGGCAAATTTCCCGTTTTGCCCCATAACTGGGGTAAGATGGGAAACGCTGTGGGGCAAAACGAGTACGCTTTTTAATCGGTTAGACAGCGTTCACAAATGTGTGCCTCTTCATCTTCCTCATCTACTCCGGCACATGGATTATGCGCCCAACCGTGGCACACGCCGCAGATGACCCAACCTTCGGTTGATTCTGAGTATAAGTACCCACAATAGATGCAAGCACAGTCATCATCCTCTTCTTGAGATAAACTATCTTCCGATTCAGTTTCTTTTTTGCACCTTTTGGTTTGACGCTTTTTCTGCAGGTTTTCCTTGTCAGTTGTCTTTTTAATCTTCTTTGCAGTATTTTTTTTAGGTTTCTTTATTTGTTTTTTACCTTTTTCAGTCACTTGATTATTAGTACATAGAAAATGTTATTTTAATCACAAGGGCGGGGCAAAACGGGATAGTATCCCATTATGCCCCGATCGTCTTGCCCCGATCCACACGTAGGTAAAAAAGATGACGCAATTCTAACCTCAAACTTTACCGGCGAAAAAATCTGGTTAGAATTTAATGTTTTGGACTACTATAATAAGCTCGGGATTGAAATAATACATTAACACAGGTACGTACATGTCTGTACATCAGTTTTCGAATCAAATATCGCGTAAAAACACTTGCAATATAACTTTTTTCTCTCTGCAACGCAAAAACGAGTTCTAACCTGTTCGCTCTGCTTGGACACACTAGCGGAGAGTGAAGTTCGTGCAAATGGCGCTGTCGCCGCTCCGAACACGATTACTATTCACGTACACAAGCTTACTTCTCGTGCTGCCCCGAACTTCATCTTTTCCCCTTCTCCCCTACTTTCAGTTTTCTAAGAATGGTAAAAACAAAAATCACTTCCGAGGACTCATGGCGGTCTTTCAATGGTTGCATGTTAAATTCTTGTAATTGGCTAGAATACGATATAAATAAAGGCCAAACATTGTGTTTTATGAAAAAGAGTGTTCTTAATAATCGTTTCTAGACTTTTTCTGTAGTTTCAGAATATAAAAAGGTCTTTGGATTCCAAATGACACAACCATATTCCAGCTCAGAACGAACAATGGAGTTAAAAAGTAACAAACAAGTATCGTGATTTAATTCACGGCTAGATCTTAAGATAAAGCTCATTTTTCTATAACATTCAGATACTAAGTATTCAATGTGCCCAGAGAAACTGAACACACCAGTTAAAATGATCCCGAGATCTTTCATCTCATTGATTCTCTGTAAATTGGTATGATTAATGAAATAGTCCTTGATAGTAGGTGACTTATTTCGTGTGAAACTCATTATTTTGCATTTAGCTTCGTTGAAAGATAGGTCAGATACTAAAAAGTAAGTAGATAGAATATTGAGATCATCTTGAAGCGTATCAGAATCGTTTTCGCTTTCAATTCTTCTAAACAGCTTGAGATCATCGGCATATAGGAGAAATTGAGAATGCCCGATATACCGAGAAATTTCATTAACAAATAACACGAAAAGGAGAGGTCCCAAAATCGAGCCCTGCGGAACTCCCGAAGTAGCGGTGAATTTGAAGGAAGATACGTTGTTAAACAGTATTCTGTTGGATAGATAGCAGTGAAAGAAATCAAGTGTGTTGTGTGTGAAACCGAATGCTTTTAATTTCAGGATCAAAACCTCGTGGTTAACTCTGTCGAATGCCTTGGTCAGGTCAGTGTATATAACGTCTATTTGATAGCCATTTTTTATTCCATCCGTAACAAAGTTACTAAATGCGCATAAATTGATAATGGTAGATTTATTACGAATAAAGCCATGCTGTTGGTCGATTATTACCGAGTCCACGTGATTGTATACTCGATTATATATATTACCCGTTCAAATATCTTCTTCAAAGCTGGTAAGACTGTTATAGGTCTATAGTTTCTTACATTGTTCTTATTGCCGTTTTTGTGTATGGGGGTAACTTTGCCAATTTTGAGAAAGCTTGGAAAACGATTTTCTTTCAGATAAAGATTGAATATCAATGTCAGTGGTTGCTTTAACACCACAGTCACAGTAAGCCTTGAAAAAGTAGACTGGAATGCCATCGATTCCAGTGGCTGCTTTGGGTTTCAGTGTCTTAATAGCATTTTCAACCTCTTGTTCCTTAAATATTACCAATTTCAATGATGTCTAGGTCGTACTCAGGAACTACCCAGCAAACACAATCATTTAAATTTGACATGAATGTTACGTAACTTATAATACGTGTTATGTAACTATGTGACGTAAAATTTACATCCCTGTTATGGCGAAATGTCCGCCACAAATATAACCTGATTTTTATGTAACATTAATGTCATTATCTTACATATATTTTATATAATTTCAGTGAGTAAATATAATCAAATATAACACTCGCTCGCAGAAAAACTTGGAATCATTACCTGGAACAGGGTGGCTAAGATGTGGAATGATACACGATCTGAGCTTGACTGCCGTTTAATCGGTGATTCTCGAGACAGTTGACCGTTGGCACTTAGGCATTTTGTAGCGTACTTATTACAGAAAAAGCATCCTTCAAAAACCAAAACTTCCAGACCAAATTCTGCCTCCACAGTTTTTTTTTGTAAAAACACTCATCATAAAAAACACAAATCTCAATGTATCACGTGATAAGAATGTCTCAAAAACTATAGCCTCTCCCACAGAACTTCACACAGACCAACATATAACTCGAAAACTACGAGAGATTCTCATCTCTCAAGAAGTCGAGTGGGTCTGGACCTGAAAACACAGCGAACGTAATATTGAAGTAACAACTTTACGTCTGAGTTAAGTGAAACCTAATATACCATATTGACGTAAGTTTTCACTTATTAGCTATGACATATTCACATAAATTGTTTATTTATGTGAATATGGGGTGGTATATAGTATCTTAGAAATGTAATGAAGTATTTACATAAATGTATTACATAAACATGTTCCGTTAATTTTATGTCATATTTGCGTAAATGTAACAAGTGTGTTTGCTGGGTAGTGTGGGGTTTACCGGCACACCGGACATTATAGAGCATCTCCCAGATGAAGAAACCCACCTTCATTCAAAACATTCCATGTTACCTTGATTTTCATTTTTCAGGTAGTCGAATAGTTTTTTAGCTTGAGTTACAAAAAAAATGTTTACGTTTCATCATTCACTTAGCCCCCAATGTCTGAATTTTGCAATATTTTTCATTTTATGTTATTTATAATATTACCAGAAAACTTGCTGAAATAATCTGTAGATAAACCAATTTTTTATGTGATTTTTTCGATTAATACATTATCACATTTATTTATGAACTCCCCCGTAAGTCTTTTTCTTAGCTCGTTTTCCCTTCTTTCTATATTCTAGCCTAATAAGCTTCTTATAAAGGACTAAATGTTTAGCATCTTAAATTTAATCCAAGATAGATTTCCTAGTGAAGTTTTTTTTCAGTTTCACATGCTGTGACAGGTCACATATTTCTTTTACTTATATAAATACGATAAACAGATGAGTAAGTTCGATGGCATATTTCCTTACGAGGACGTCATCTATGATAGATATTGTCTATCTCTTGTATCATTTGAGACAATGACTTTGATGTAAAGATGATATTTGAAAATCTACATCAAAGTCTCCTGATATTGTGATTCTGCGGCATTTTTTGAAACAGTTTTCTAGCAAAGACTCTGAATTCGATAAAAAGTTATCAGTATGGCGTATTCCAGATCTGTATAAGTAGATCATTAGAATTTTCATAGGTACAGGGCGGTCCAACAAAAACTTGACCTCCCAGTAAGTCAGAAACGGACGTGTAATCGAAAATTTCAAAGAACACGTCAATTTTTATTTCAGGGGGACTAATTCTGATATGGAAATCATACACGAAACTTCACGCCCCTGCGGTCAGCAACTACCCCCCTATTTTTTTCAATGGCAGGGGGGTCGAGTGATACATCATTTGAAAGGTCCCTCTATTACATCTGTAATTTTTTCGAAATTGGTTCATTCGTTATTGAGAAATTAAATATTGAACGTTTTATTTAAGAAAAAACAGAAAATTCGCTGTTGTTCATTTTAATGAAGGTGATTTTTGAACAGCAAATCCTCGCATGAGGCTTTGCTGGTCAAACTTCTATGCATCTATGCTATGGCTTGTTGGATCATTTTTGTGTATGGCTCTCCAACTTCAGTGGCCATCCATGGATATCTCTCGAATACTTTTACCATCAGCGCTGGTGTTCCCCAGGGATCCATATTGTCTCCAACCCTCTTTTTATTGTATATCAACAACTTTTTGGAATCTAATATATTGCTTTGCTGACGACAGCACACTTGTCTCGCCAATCAATTTGAATACCTAGACACCGGCTGCGGATGCACATCTTCACCAACAGCAGGAGGTTGCATATCTTAATGAGGATTTAGAAGTGATTTTGAATTGTAGTGAAAGTAACCAGATTCAATTCAATGCCACAAAAACCCAGGCATCGGTTTTCTTCAAAAAGATAAAAGTCTCCGAACCGGATATTATAATGTCAAGACAGACAATGTCAAGACAGACTGTTCCGAACCAGACAACTGTACACATCTCAACAACTCTTGATTCTTTATAAAGCACTGATCAGACCTTCTTTGGAGTATTGTTCTCATGTCCTTAAGCATACCCTGAAGCTGCAACTCAATATTTCCGTTACAAAAATCTGTTTCTGAACTCTTCTGGAGTAATATAATATAATGAAAATGTAGTTTTGCCCATTTGAGTATTTGCACAAATTTATTATTTCATGAACCAGTAACTTTTCTGGGCATTGTAAACGAATGAAAGACGTTGCACAGGTGCGTGATGGTTTTACTTCAGCTTTCTGCGCGGCATTACTTATAGCTGGGTTGGTTGTAGTTTTTCCGTCATATATATCACTTTTATGTGAAATTATTCTATCTTAAAGATAGAAACACTTCGCATAACAAGAAATCATGTGCATTAGCACAACATTCTATAAAAACAGGACATTTTTACCGTATGTAGTTAACGAAAATGATACCTTACTCAATAATTCTACTGAAGAAGTAAAAACAGACATTTTAAATCTCAGTATTCTTTAGTAAATTTTAGCGATACCTGCTGAACATCTATGATGAAACCATTGAATTTTCTCATACTCGTAAAAAGTTTTCAATAGTTTTTCAGGTGTGTCTTTTCATTAACGTGCTTTGAGGGTTTATATCTAGATAAAACTATGAATAATATCAAAATTAACACGTTATTGGAAATTATAAAGTTGAAGAAGAACGTAACAAAGTTACAAAATCAAATTAAATATACTTATTAAAGTCATCATTCTTTTTCTATTCGGTTAATTCTTGATAACATACCTATTTGATTGTCAATGATAGGTACTAATTATTGATTAATAGTTGTTTAATTAGTCATTTTCAGAAAATTATTGGACATATATTCTTCAAAATTATTTGAAAACACAATAATATGGGGTTTTTTATCGATACTAGCAGAACTTTACATACAAACTTTTTAGTTCACCTCGATAAGTTACTTGGTAAATTCGAATTGTTATCCTAAAAAAATGCGGATCAGTAACTTGTATTCAATAATTTTATTCTGTCAAAAAACAGCTAAGAAATTTCAGATACTTACTTTAACGTTTCGGATTCATTGTAAAGGGGCGTCCACACTATGCCCCGATCGACAATGTCTAACGACATTGGCGACAGTTGCCTCGTTCACACATAATACTGCTGTGTGGACGTATTTCATCAGTCGACTGTGAGTAGTTGAGTGAGAAGAGAGTGAGTGAGAAAGATTCTAAATAAAATATATTTAGTGAAACAAGCAAAACAAAATGAGTAATGAAGATGCTGTTGTTACTGCTGCTACTGCCATATTTATGTCCGCGCTTGTAAACCAACATGTACATCGTTCCAGGAGGTTTTGGATTCGACCTAGTGTTGTTAATGGGAGAAAAAAGTACAGTACAACTGAATTTATAAAGGATTTATAGTTGGATGAACAATTATTTTCATTCGACTGTCGGAAAAATCCATTTCATTCGGATTACATTCGACTAAGCATTTGTCGATCGTCTAAGTTGATTGACACGTCCACACTACGTCGACTGTGTCGATCAACCGCTCTCGATCGGCACATTCGACATAGTGTGGACGCGCCTTAACAGTTTCTCCACACACCAGAACTAGAGCAGTTTCTGTCGACGTGTGCTCCTAGTCTAATCAACAAGTTCAAATACATGAAAAATAGAGATGAAGGTCCTAAAAATATGAGCGATAGCTCATTCGATTCGGAGTCACCTCTAGAAAAAATTTTTTGAAGGATTTTGGTGCAGGTAAAAAATTGCAATTGTTATTAACAAAATAAGATTTAAAAAAATGGTATTTAGTTTTTCGTTAACAACTCAAAAAATATTAATGTTTAAGCAATTTTGAAAAAAGCTCGTTAAAGAGGAGGAAATTTCCGACAAAAAAGTCCCGGCTCCCGAAACTGTATCTCCATTATTTATAATTTTAATTTGACGTTGAAAATAGAGTTCCGCGCGGCTATTACGGCATGCGCGCGCTGCCGCTAAAGAGAGTTTATCAAAACTGTCATCATCACCATCATCATTAAAAAATGTCATTTTGAAAATTTGAAAAAAATATAGTATCTTCTTAACACATGAATGAATCGAGTTTTATCACCATTTTTCAAAAAGTGATTCAATTGTTAACTAACAAATTTTTTTCCAATCTCCGTTGGCATAAATAATGGGATAAAAGGTATAAATAGTTGGCCTATAAATTTTAAACTTCGTGGAGTCCTTTTGATATATATGTACTTCATACGGTCCTGCGATAAAAGTTCATAAAAATGTATTAATTTGTTAATTATGATTTTTTATAACTATTGCAAAATTAAATATCTAAAAATTGTTGATAATTTTTTTTTTCGAATGATATTTAGCTATGTCTGTTTTCACATTAAACAAATCATATCCTATGTTAATAACAACATAGGATATGATTTTTTTACGTAATTTGTTTAATAAATTGTTTTAAACAAATAGAGAAAATCCACTATTTTGTTGTCTAGAATAATTATAATTATTTTTTTTTATTTTGATTATTAATTGTTCAAAACCGATTTTTTTATATTTCGATTGTTTGAATAATTAGTTAAGAAATAATTTTGCTTTTAAAAATCATAATTTACACTTTTAAATAGTTTGGCAAAAAAAACTTTTATTTATTATTTAATTGATTATTAGTTTAACAATTTGTTATAAACAAATACTAACCAACGTTTTTCTTTTCTGAAGCAGAAAAAAATTATAAAAACAGCTATATATAAAAAAGTGCCATAATTTTTTTTATTCATTATAATATAATTTTTTTGTGGCACTTTTTTATATATAGCTGTTATTATAATTTTTTTCTGCTTCAGAAAAAAAATATAACGTTGGTCAATATTTGTTTACAACAAATTGTTGAATTAATAAACAATTAAATAATAAATATTTTTTTTTTCCAAACTAAAAGTGTAAATTATGATTTTTAAGAGCAAAATTATTTCTTAACTAATTATTTAGACAATCGAAATATAAAAAAATCGATTTTATACAATTAAAAATTAAAGTTGTGAAAAAAATTTTTTTTAATCATAATTATCAAAATAGCAAAAAAAATTTTTCAAAAATATTGAATTTCTCTATTTGTTCAAAACAATTTAATAAACAAATTACGTAAAAAATTCATTTTTTAGATATTTTATTTTGCAATAGTTATAAAAAATCATAATTAACAAATTAATACATTTTTATGAACTTTTATCGCAGGATCGTGTGAAGTATATATATCAAAAGGGCTCCACGAAGTTTAAAATTTATAGGCCAACTATTTATACCTTTTATCCCATTATTTATGCCAACGGAGATTGGGAAAAAATTTGTTAGTTAACAATTGAAAAACTTTTTGAAAAATGGTGATAAAACTCGATTCATTCAAGTGCTAAGAAGATACTAGATTTTTTTCAAATTTTTAAAATGACATTTTTTGATGATGATGATCATGATGATGATGACAGTTTTAATAAACTTTCTTTAGCGACAGAGCGCGCATGCCGTAACAGCCGCGCGGAACCCTATTTCCAACGTCAAATTAAAATTATAAATAATGGAGATAGAGTTTCGGGAATCGGGACTTTTTTATTGGAAATTTTCTCCTCTTTATATGCTAATATATATTAATATTTTTTGAGTTATTAACGAAAAACTAAATACCAATTTTTTTTTAATCTTTTTTGTCAATAACAATTGCAATTTTTTACCTGCACACAAATTCCTTCAAAAACATTTTTCTAGAGGTGATTCCGAATCGAATGAAATATCGCTTATATTTTTAGGACTTTTATCTCTATTTTTCATGTTTTTGAACTTGTTGATTAGACTATTCGCTAACCAAGTTAGCATCACGAGATGAAGACGACTGCAAGTGCTCTAGTTCCACGTGCTCTAGATTGATATCTCGCTTGATGTTCAAATTATATTCTAACATATAGGTAATATGATTTTGGACAACATCCAGAATGTGAAAGTAACTTCAAAAAATGAATTCAAAAGTTGATATTTCAATTTGAAAAGGTTAAACATATATAACTTCAATATCAAAAGCATAATTATGAAAATGGATTCTGGGGATTGGTTGCAATTTTTTTCTCACAAATGTTTTCGAAAAATCAACTGGGTATTTAATGAAAACTTTCGCAAAATTTTAATTTTGACAAACTTTTTGTTTATCGTGTCACTCGTGTTCTTAATGCAAAATTTTTTACAGAATACGGGTTCAGATCACTTTTTTCCTTTTTTTTTTCGTGAAAGTACCTACACAGTTGGTGATAAGAAAAGAAGCACGCTTTATCAGGCACATTATACGACAATGATAAATTGTGTGCACTGATGGTGTTAAATAATCTGAAATTTGAGAAATCCACACGACTAAGAGTCGAATAATCAGAAATGACTCATCAAAACATTGTTCACATAATCAAGTGAACCAACACACCGAGTCGTGTCACTATGAAAGTAAGACCATTACTTCATTTCCTCGAGATTCATGTTCATTGAAGAGAATAATAGGGTTCAAAATAAGATCCGGCTCCGGGAGAAAGTGAACTAAATTACCAAACGCCTCTGCCTTCTCTGCCTTATGCCAATACTATATGATCAGGGGCGCATCATGAGTGCATCTACTGATGATTGAAAAAAAATGTTGAATATGTATATTCAACTCGCACAAGTTTTGATATATGTAATAAAAAAAAATAGAATTCTTGAAAAAGTAATTCTATCGAGATGGCATTGAAAAAATAGGAGACTCTTAAGAGAAAAGACAGATAAAGAACAAAAGTTCAACACAGTATTCAACTTAAACTTGGCAACGAAATCACTGATGATTAAGAAATCATTTCAAGTCATTCTTCTATACGTTTCGGGAAATCCTCGAAGAATGTGATTGAACGCCGTTATGGTTACGGTTACATGCATATTGAACAATAGTAACCCGTTTTTCAATGCACCAGTTCCTCGTCAAGAAGTCATCCAGATTGTAACAAATTACAAAAACTCAGATTCTGTTGGAGTTGATTGCATACCAACAAAGCTCATTAAAAGTATTGTTCATCAGACTGCGGAACCATTGTCCAATATTATAAACATACCAAGCGTAATAAGTAAAATAGTGGAAAAAGCCATATAACAGAATGATGCTATCCAAGGGCGTAGCGAGGTACGGGCAAGAAGGGGTAGCTGCCCCCCTTAGAAGAGCGGACGTTTGCTGGTAAACTGTCATTCTGACGAGCTTCATAGCTTTTAAGACGCTTCTTATAAGACCTAAGATACTAACATAATTTCTTACTTATGTTATAGAAAAATTAATCGTAAAATGTTAAGTGAAAACCCAAAAGAACTATAAGAAAGAAGTAAAGAACCCTAACTAAAATAGACATAGGAGCGGGGAGGGTAAGCGGCATGCGGGATAAGAGGGAAGGCAACTGATCAGCCTATGTTGTGCGCCTTCACCGTTCGCCGCGCCACCAGCATTCTTCTCAGCGTTCCGCTAAGTCCGTCCGAAATTATTTATTCATTTATTCAACGGGTAACCCCCAATTTTTATACAATATATTAACCTTAGAAAGTTAACTATTCTAGTATCTACATATCTAATAAATCAAGCTACATAGGGAAAATTAAAATAAAATTGTAATAAAAAAAAGTCTTATAAATCTAAACCACGCAGAGTATAAGTATCTAAGATTATGAGTCTGTCATTGTTGTGCGTCTGTTTTTGAAAATGAATATAAAAAAGTTTTGTTAAGGGAAGTAATCAAATAATTACGAATTAACAGAAATGTATTTATTTAACAGCTAAGAAGTAAACATAGGCAAATATGGCCCTTGATAGTTCGTACTGGAACCTCTGGCGTAGATTAGATTAGATTGTCGGGGAGCTAGCCCATGGCCTGACCTTTTCAGATCTATTGTGATGCTCCTTGGTTGTTAGAGTTCATTATCTAGCTTGATCTCTTTGATGAAACTCACAGAACTTAAACATAGAGGAGAACGGAAATAGCGTTCTGTGATAGTGTTCCTACAAGGAGAAAATTAAGCAGTAGGAACGCATGCGCATAACGCGTTTTCGGAGATGGTTTCAGATTATTTGCAGCCCACTTTGAAAAATCCGAAAATAAAATTGACACAATATTTGTACTTTTGCTATTTTTTGTTTTATAGGGGAGCTCTCTCAATCTAGCCATGCTAAATTAGAAAAAGGTCTTTTGGAATCTATAGTATAATAGGTTGGGGAGGACTCGCTTCCTTATACCTTGAAAGGATCATTAAAAAACAACTAATTTTTAAAATAACCCTAACTTTTAGAAATAATCTTTGTAAGAAATCAGAATAGTGGACCCACGTCAGTGAAAGTTGTCAAAAAATTGCTTGTTTTCCATTTGAATGAAACCAATGAAGTTTGTCCTACCAACATCAAATGAAACGTTGGTGCTGTGATTCAACTATCTACCTCAAAATTTCAAAAGCATAAGAGAATAAACGGATGGGGTAAAATAGTAAATTTCACAGTCTTGTTAGGTTGACTGATCAGCTCACTCATGACATCATCATCAGATGATTACAATATGTGCAGGTAAAAAAAAATCTCGAGGGCAGCCCCCATGATATTGTAATTTATTACTGGTTTATACACTTTACAATTTAATATTAGATAAAATGTTAGGCAATTCCTAATGTTCACCTACCAAACTTGTGTATTTCCTTGTGAATTGCTTTTATTATTTTTGACAAAATTGCCAAAACAGAAAGCCCCTTGGTTTTGCAGTTTCTGTTGGTTTATTTGCTTTCGTGCTATATTTGATTATTTTCACTATTGCAAGAGTAAACTTAAACTATTATTACAGGATATCATTTAATAGAAAAGTGAAAAAAATTATAACACGTTAATCACGAATCCAAAATATTATTACAAAACATTGGAAAACTAAGACAAAGTGAATCTGGTGTAAATTCGTGAACTCACATGGAAGCGACAGTTTTTAAGGTTTCAAATATGTCAATAAAACTATTAATAGTAATGAATAATTTATTTTAATGTGATAATTACAAATCAATAAAAATAATAATCATGTTCTGACAAACAATATAACTTGATAGTAATTTCCAATATCAAAAACATTGTTATACATTGCAAAAAACTACTTTTTTGTGGTATCATTCACTTAACATACAGAAAATGTCATCCAGCCAAACCAGTTGAGAGTCTGCACATGGAAATTCGAGTGAAATCTAACCAATTTACAAAAAATCTCATAAACGTTACATAACTGTATTCCAATGCATTCTCTGGAATGTCAGATTATTTTGTATGTTATTGGAATTATTTTGATATTCAATAATATCTAACAATAACACATCACAGAATTGTATACAAAGTTGTGTAATGGAATTGTTAATGTCAATCAAGTGATTAATATTTTCATTGAAGTTTATACATAATATACCGAAAAGACAAGAGGTTACTGATGACATCTACAGTCTAGTGGAAACTTAATTTGACCCGAGTCGTGGAATCTAAAATTAGATATTTATCTACTCATTGGTATGTAGACAACAGATTTGTGGTTCTGAAAGATATAGTTATTGAATATGTGGAAGAACAATCAGATATTTACATGACAGGAAGATGAAAATTTACTGATGATTGAATAAAATCAGTTTGCTCAGTTTTTTTCTAATCAAATTGCCTTTAATCTCATTGCCTGGTGGGAGATCTTCTGGTGCTCTTTTATTCCTCAAGAAATATTTGGGCACTGCGTTTTTCTTGAGTGTGGCTCGTCCACTAGGAGTAGCTGGAAAGTTGATATCACAACAATCAAAATGCCTGGAACAAAGCTTATTTCTGGGACTCATATTTTCCACTCCTGAGATTCCCAAAATCTCCAACCATTCCTTTTTCTTGGACCCAAAACTGAAATGCACAAAAATCGTACAAAAATGATCCATCGTTATTCTGGTCAATTATTTTCAGGCCGAGCCTGATGTTTGACCTTGAAGCACTTCAACTTATCTAAAATAATGAACTCCAGGAATATTACCGCTGCTGCTACAGGACCCGATGAAACAATGATCAGGCATACTTCCAATACTTTCAACAACACTTGAGTTGAGGCGAAATAAAATTGGAACAATGAAAAAATCACGTGAAATCGGTTCAATGCATTTACAAAAACGACTTTCTAAACCTGTCATTTGTCAACAATGTCAACGTTTGTAGCCAATGCGCAGACTCTCCTATTGCAAGTCATTTCCCCTTATAGGAACGTTTACATTATCATAAAATGTATTATTTTTCCGTTCTCCTCTTTTAAGTTCTGTGATGAAACTGTGATGAAACTCTTGACACTGCCCCCTTCATATAGCTGGCAGCTTCTGGTTTCTCTTCCCCTCATCTTGCGTGTCTCAGCCTTGCTATCGCTTCGCATTCACAGAGCACATGCAGTGCGGTTTCTTCCTTTTCTTGTCAGAACCTGCATTATTGGATTTCTTCTGTCAGACCCAATGTTTCCTGAGTCGGCTATGCCCTGTTAGTAGACCCACCACTACCTTTATAACCTTACGTTTGTGGTTTAGCAGGTCTCCATCCGTGAATCTGGGCGATGGTTTCTTCATGAACTCTATCGCTTGCCTCATTTCTGCTAGCTTATTCCACCAATCTATCGATTCGGCTTGCATCCATGAATTTATGAATATCTTTATACATGCTTTCGCTACCCCGCAGAAGGGTTCTGGGCCGATAGCCTTGGATGCGCCTTCACGGGCTAGAACATCGGCTTCTTCATTGCCCTTGTGACACTCATGTCCGGGTACCCAAGCTAGAGTGACCCTATTTTGGGTACGTAGCTCCTTGAGTGCGCTCCCACCAGTCTTGAGAAGACTTGTAATGAGCTGAGCGCTTTAATTGCCGCCTGGCTGTCGGAGAAAATGACAGTGGTTTTAGTTGTGACTTTTTGCCCCTATATAGTGTTAGATGGCCGCTACTTCTGCCTGGAACTCAGTTGCATTATGCCCGAGGCTGAGTGCGATTCAAGTATTGCTCTGCCTCGGTAATTACCGGCTCCCACTCCTTCTTGGGTCTTTGAGCCATCTGTATACCAAGTTTCCTCCGCTTTTACCGGTGGGCCGTTTTGCCAGTCCTCTCTACTTGGTATGATGATTTTGAAATCTTTTTAAAATTTGTACTGCGGAACTGTGTTATCCACGGGCATTCCTTGTATTGAATCTGCCTTCAGTTCATTGTAGTTTCAAGTATTCTGCACCGTGTGATTGGCTGACTGGGGTTTGCCCCTGCATTAGCCTGTGTGTCACCAGTCGAGCTTCTCTTTGTATGTAGATCTGCAATGGTGGAAGTCCGAGTAGGACCTCGAGTGCTGCAGTTGGGGTTGTTCTCATGGCTCCCGCGTCACCAAGGCACGCCAGCCTCCGTTTGCCGCCTAATAGCCTAGCCGTACCTGATTGCCTTGTTCTTGTCCGCCGTCAATACACCGTATGTTATGAGTCTCACTACCCTTGTTTATAACCAGAGTGTCATTTTTAGGTTCAGCCCCAGTTTTTCCCGCACATTCTTCTGTAGATTCCCAGGGCCATCCTGGCCTTATGTGCTGTTTTTTGGATGTGGAGGTACACGTGAGCCTGTGATCGAAACTCACACCCAAGTATTTGACTTCCGTGGCGAAAAGGATCTCCATTCCATTGAGTATTGGTGGTTTTAGTCCTCTCATCACTATTTTCCTTGTGAACACGACGACAGTGGTTTTTTTGGGCATTCACTGAGAGGTTCTCATGCTCGCACCATCTGCCGACGATGTTCAAGGCTCTTTGCATGCGACCCGAGATGTCGCCTGCAAATTTCCCTTTTGTGACTGTCACCAGATCGTCAGCATATCCCAGGAAAAATATACCTTCTTCAGATAGCTTTCTGAGGAGATCGTCTACTAGGGTTGCCCATAGCAATGACGATACTTTTTTTTCACTACTATGTTAGTGTTTTCATATGCTAGTGGCCTATAACTACTACCTTATAGTATTACCTAACTACGCCGGTTAGTATTACCTAACTACTAACTGTCATTTTTGAACTCGACTGAATTTGCGGAAAAAGGATGGCAAAGCTGCAGCTAATAGTGCAATAAGCCAACTTGATATAATTCAGCCTGAGAAATGCGAATTTTCAAGATAAGAAATAACGTACTTTGGACAGGTAATCACTAAAGATGGTATTAAACCAAAGCCGTCTAATTTCTCCAGCCAAAAAAACATTATTTTTAGGCTTAGCCGGTTATTATCGAGCTGGCATACCAAATTGTACCAAAATTTCTACTCAACTACTGAAGAGATTATTACAGAAAGATATTACTTCCAGTTCACTTTTGATCTATCCCAACTGTAGGCTGTGAAAGAATATCTATTAGAAAAAAGTTTGAACTTGTCATTAGTCATAAACTCCTTACTTTGGCTTTTTTCGATAAAATACTCAGCTAGTGAGTTGGCACGTTAAAGACTCAAATTAGAAGGGTATGATTACGATAAAGAGTATAAACGTGGCAAAATGAATAAAAATGTCGATGCCCTATCACGTATGAAAACCAATTATTTCAAATAATACGCAAATTTTGATGCAAAATTTTCGATATTCGCTTCAAATGAAAATGAACAAATAGACAAACCAACAGACGAACAAACTCAAGATAAAGAAACACCAGAAAATGAAGAAACTACCTTCGAACAAATTCAACGAGAATTTTAAAATTTCGGTCACTTACATGAATCGAAAATGAAATTTTGACAACCGTCAATTCTCAGATAAACAACATAAATATATCCTTACCTTGATTATATCTTCGAGAAGAACGCCGAACTCAACAATGATTAAAAAATCCAAATAAGAAATTTCAGACCATAAAAAAAAACACCCAACAACCCCCATCAGCCTTAAAACAGATACATCTTGTCCGATCCACAAACTACACATTTGTTTCACTTCATAACATGTGGATCATGCCTCAAAATTTATATAGGAAGGACTTCTAGAAAGAAAATCTGTTTTTTTTTATCTATTTAAAGCATACGTCTGCCCGAATCATTATATAATTGAAATATAGATATACAAATAGATGAATAGAATGTTTCAATTCATACATACCTTGAAGAGATGAGAAAAAAGGTAGACTACTAGAAATTAAAATGGGAGTATCTCTCATTGAACGTGCTTTTTTATTTTTCAATGTTTATGTTCATGATAGTGTGTTACTTTTTTGTTGTTATTATTAACTATTTTTAAATCATACGTGACATGCCGTTGTGGCTGGATAAAAGTTTGTGTTTATTTTTCAAACACCTTCGTTTGATAGGTAGGAATGTAGCTATGAACAAGTACGTACTAGTAATATTAGTCATTTTGTTATTAGTTTATTATTAGTACCTATGTATTATGTATTACCAGTTAAATAGT
Source organism: Leptinotarsa decemlineata (assembly GCF_025532065.1). Taxonomy (NCBI): domain Eukaryota; kingdom Metazoa; phylum Arthropoda; class Insecta; order Coleoptera; family Chrysomelidae; genus Leptinotarsa; species Leptinotarsa decemlineata. Next base: position 3,461,776 of record NW_027412547.1, read on the forward strand.
AAAATAAATACATATAATGATAAATTAACTGTGGATTATTTCATTTACGTTACGTTACGTGGGTAGCTCGCTGTTTATTCCAAAATTAACAAAGTAGCTCAACACATTGAAGAGGTTGGCGACCACTGGTTTAAGAGATTGCAATGTTTCCCAAAGATAATTAATCTATCACACATCGCCATTTCAAAAAGTTCAGAAAATGATGGCAAGACACTTATAGGCCTAGAATTTTCAAACATTCACAATCTCCTTTATGAGATTGTTATGAGAGCTAGTTTTAATTGTTGAGGAAACATTCCATATTTGAATGAGTTATCCATTATATAGCAAATTATTTTGGAAATATTATCTATACATATTTCCATCAAACTTACTGGTAGTCGAGATCCAGGCACACTACTGTCTGTGTCGGATTTTTTCTGCATTGTTGAGAGATTGTACCTTTAAACCGATCTATACAAGACTAACCTATGTCAGATATCTTCCATGTTTGTCGGATATAATTCAATGTCCATCGTGGTATTAGCTGGGGAAATAGTGTTTTACAGCAAGCATTTATCAGATCCTACTGTGTAGGAACGTTAGGAGAGATGATTGTCTCAAGATATCGTTTTAAAATATTTATTTCCTTATGATTGTTTGCTGATACAATTCACAAGCAAGCATTACAGAATATTTTATTTCAAAATTACAAATGCAGCGATCAGCTTATTCTCAACACAAGACTTGATTCAATAGGAAACAAACTATTTCTTCTTGAAAAAATTCATCAAAGTCGGCTGATTCTGTTTGGTGTTCTTCTTTTCTGTCTTCACTTTGGCACTATTTTTTTGCAAACTATTGTCTTTAATAGAAACACTATTTCCTTTTTTTGATTCAACTTTTGATGTCTCTCCATTACCTTCCCTAGGAGCTTCATTTTCGTCTTCGGATGCAGTTTCATAAACATACTCCGTCTTTGTAACTGAAATTAAAATATAAGGGAAATCGAGAACTAGGACAAAAATATCCACCTACTCTTACCTATGAATCCCTCATCATCCTGATACGTTTTATCAATCGCTTTCCTTCTTTTGTTTTTTGGTTCTAGTGATTTTTTAACATGCGATAACACTGGTTCAGGTTCATCGTCAGATTTTTCTATTATATCATCATCAGCAATCTTCTCAAACATATCTGTAATATAGATGTGATAATTGGAACAATATTAATTTTGTAGAAAACATAACTAGTAAACGTTTTGAATAATTCCTCAATCATTTTCAATGAATAGAAACTATCATTTATACTGACATAAACATGAAACATGATACCATTTTGTTGTGGATGAACTCAGTTCATTTGAAACTATTCAAAGTGCATAACATCCTGATGCCAATTTTTTATTCAAAGCTGAAATATGTTGATCAACCTTTAATTTGTTATCCATGAAGATTCCCAGGAATTTGGATTGGTTTTTATTCTCAATAATTTGTCCATTCAAGTATAAAATGTTAATACTACAGCTTAAGGTGAGTAGGTTTGTTCTTTTAATAGTAAAGCACAAGTAGTTTGCATCACACCATTTGTTTACAACTTCTAAATCACTAGAGATAGTTTCTTTCATATTGGAAGTATTTTTACATGCCAAAGGAACGTGGTGTCATCCACAAAGATCGTAAAAATTCCTTGAATTGTGAAAATAACAAGGTTATTTACATATATAAGGAAAAGAATCGGGCCCAGTACTGATCCCTGTGAAACGCCCCATAAGATATCATTAGTGTGTCATGGTTTTTCGTTTGATCTCACTTACTGTCTTCTATCACTTATGCAAGACCTGAACCAGTCATTACACACTCATCTAAAGCCATAGCAGTCCAACTTTTGCAAAAGAAGTTCATGATTTACACAATCAAAAGCTTTGGAGAAGTCGAAGAATACTGCAGCTACGACCTCACCATTGTTAAGATGTGTGTGGACATGTTCAAGAAAGGAAAAGATTGAATCATTTGTGTCTTTTGCCTTCTGAAAGCCAAATTGACAGTTGGTTAATATATTATATTTATAAAGAAAGGCTAATACCATTTTTTTTACCAATTTTTCTATGATTTTTTTGGGTGTTGGAGAGGGAGATAGGGTCTGAAGTTATTTGGATCTTCTGCATTAGCACCTTTGAAAAGAGGAATTACAAGAGCTGTTTTTATTCACGGAGGGAAAAGAATATATTTATAGCCATCACTAGTGTATTCAAAGTGGAATCGGGAAGGTATTTAAAATGTTTACTGAAATTTCGTTCTACTTGACTAATATTTCATTGACCACCAAAGTTCACAGTAAAAAACAACATATCAAAGCATTCACAAATATTTTTTAGTTTTGTTAGTCATTTCAATTTCAAATAGTTTGAATATTGAGTGGTTGAAAAAAATTTAAAAATCCACATTAGAGAGAATTGAATCCAAAACTATCTGCACTCAAGTCCAGCGCTTCAACAACTACTCCAACAAACAGCTTACAAATTGGTGGGACATAGCTATTCAAGTTTCTAGTGACTCTCATTTGATTATTGAGTGGCAAACTTTCGAAAAATATCTGTTGTGGTGCACTCTTATGATAAATGTAATTTCTACTTAAATAATACATAGATACATGATTCAGTGATCTTGCTATTTTGTCTTTCCACAAAAATAAATCCTTGTAAATAAGTACTATCACAATTTCTCACCACCAGTGTTTTAGGTGAAATTTTGAGACGCATTGACAATTGAGGTTATTTCTGTCAATTATTTATCTATTCATCTGACAAACATCAGTGTCATCGCAATTTAACATGTACAAATTGAAAGTGGTATATTTTTTTAGAATAAATTAGTTTTTGGGAAAAAACTTTTGGATTTCACTTCTGCATCTTTTCATCTAAAAATTGTGGCAAACTTCCTAGAAAAGGAAGAAAGCAACTGAGCTCAAAATAAACTATTCACAAAGATCACAAAGATAATATGTAGACCAAACATAAAAGTTACTTTCATGTACAAACTAGAATAAAAAGCCCTCCTGAAACAACTACTACCACATGAATAGTTCATTACACAAAAGGAAATGTACTTTCGAAGCAACTTCTTCGATACGAACATTCATTATGGAAACAAATGAAATATCATTCATAGGAACGCTACACAATCTAATATATGAAAATGGATGTTTGTTGGTTGGTTGGTAAGTGAAAAACTTCTACATCGCTCAACCGATGATGAAATTTGACATGTATAAGTAATTTTTCATAGAGAAGGTTTTTAGGCTATCAATTTTTCTGTAACTCGCCACTAGATGGCGCTGTAGAACAATTTTTTTGAAAGCACTGTTCTATAACGCTGCGCACGCCTAAGTTCGTTGATTCTGATTCTGTCAAAACATTGGAACAGCAGCAATACAGCAACATAGTACTAGTATAATATAAAAAAGTTCTATCATCTTCGATAGCGGACTTCGCAACTTCGGAATAAGACATTTGTTTTATTACCTCATCAGCACCTTTCTGGATAATATTACAAGATGAAACAATCATTTCATTCATTACCTTATGACTTTTTGTCGTGGACGAGATAAATCTACTCATGTCACATACAGATATTTGAAAGATTTTTGCCTAAAAGCTAAAAGCATTGGCTAGAGAAAAACACTTTTCCCACACAGGCTAAAACACATGATGTTAACTACGATACCAAACCCTCGTCCAGAGACTGTGTTTTTGTTCTGGTGTGGCAGAAGTGTGTTCTTTAGATACATTTTAGGCCTGAGGTTCCAATTCTGCATATCAAATAGAAAAGTACTTGAATGAACATTTACTAGAAGAGTTACATACCGTCACTTTCAGAATCGCTCCTTTCAACAATTCTTTTTCTCTTTTTAGAATTGTTTTCCATGTTTTCTTTTCTTCTCCTTTTATTTGTTTTTTCCTTAGTTTTAGATGTAGTAGGCGATACCTGCTGATTTCTAAATTCTTTCTCGACATTAGGAACTTCTGTAAAACTTCTTGGAGATTCTGATGTATCCTTCCCTTCACTTTCAACTTTTATAGGATTGTCCTCTGTTTCCATGGCATTTTCTTCTTTTCCAATAGTACTTTTAATGTCACTGGAATTCTTAGAAGGTACTGCCTTGAAAAAATTGGATATACCACTCTTTCCTTTTTTACATTTATTATCTCTTATAGAAGTAGTTTTTGGTACATCCTTATTGATTAAAGGAGCTACTGCCGTAGTTTTTGGTACATCCTTATTGATTACAAGAGCTGCCGCCTTGTTGGATACATCAACTGTTCCACTATTAGGAACTGCCTGTGAAAAGTAACTGTTCATTCAAATCCAGGTAAAAATAATTCATAAAAAATTTCATGAAATCTATAATATTACATACTTCTGAACAAATCTTCCTCTTTATTTCTGCTGATTCAGAATATTTCGCAGATGTTTCAACCGGAGCCAAACTTGACTTCTTTATCTTGTTTCTTTTTGAACAATTATCACCAACAATACAACCTAATCTGAAAAACATATATGAAGATGAAAAATTCACACAAACATTCACTAAATCTACAAAATTATAAAATACACCAGATTTCAAAAAATATTATGCTTCCAAAACATTTGTAATGTAACTGTTGAAATATACTTCTTTTATATAGATTCTAGATTATAATCAACTTCCCATTGAATCTGAATATAATAATAATATCGTTTATTATGCATACAAAATACATTTATACATAAAAAGAAAAGGGTTAGCCAAAGGCTATCTTCCACCCCTCCCAAAAATTATACAGTGAGTGTAAGAAAACAATTATAAAAATACTTATTTACGAAAGTCATTTTTTATGGAGGTAGTATTCCAGGACCGCTTCTCCAAATGGATGCAATGTCGGCCGGTGCGCAGCGCTGCCGCTAAAGCCGTTACCCAAGCGCTATATAAAGAGGTCATCACACGATTTGGACGTCCTAAAGTCGTGCAAAGTGATAACAAGACCCAATTTGCCAGTCTCTTCGAGGATATTACACAAGGGAACCTTTATAAGCTTTCAGAAATGATTTTAGGTCAACTAGAGCCAATCCATTCAAAGGAAAAGTCGTTAAAATTAACAGCTCGATGTTTAAGAAATCTGATATTTCAGAACATCCAACCTCATCATTCATTTCATTATCCTGTCGTTGAGGGTAGAAAATATATTATTCAGTCTGTGTACCCCATTTAGAATAACTGTCAAGAAGTACTTAAAAGTATAATAAATATCGAAATTTATTCAGAGAAAATATCAAAATAACCCTTGCAGTGACATCTACATATCAGTAGCAGGCTCACTACATTAGAAATATCGGGGAGCAGTCAGGAATTCTTGCGGACTTATTCGCTGGACATGTAGAGGACGTTGAGAGTACCAGTCTTGGAAACAATTTCAGATTTTCAAATTCATGGGAATTTTTATGAGATTATCTGAATTACAGAGTGGAGATGAAAACTTTTGAGAAAGAATTAAGTTAGTCTGGGGCGGTTGGGCCCTTTGGAGAGGTTGCTGGGACTGATTGAAGGGACTGAGGTGCTAGGTGTTTTAAGACATTGGTTGCGAGGGATTCCAGTAATGAGGAATTTTCGCGGTTTATTTGGCTAGTTGACTTGAGGTAAAATGGTCAGGAGCATACGAAGTCAGAAATAGGCCAGTTGAATTTCCTGCAGTTTTGGGAAATACTCGAATAGAATGAAATACGGTTTCGAAAAGTGATCTCGATATTTGGGCTAGTTGACTTGAGGTAAAAAGTCAGGAGCGTACAAACTCAGAAGTAGGTTGGTTGGACTTCCTACGAAGTACTGTGTGAATTCTGGAGGTACTGAAATACGAGGCAGTTCAGGTCACCGTTTTGCGAGGTGTTTCCGGATTGATAAATATTCGCGGTTTAGTTGATTGATTGACCAAATCTCCGCGCAGTCGTGCGCGGAGATTTGGTGAATCCAGTTGAATTTCCTACAATAGCTGGAAATTCTAGAGGAAGTTTTGAGTGAATTGAAATATTGAGATATATCAAGTCACTGGTTAGAGAAGTGATATTGGGTTTTGACAGTAATCGCAGTTTGATTCAATTCAGTTAATTTAGAGAACATTTACGAGTTCCTGGTAAGAGTTTGGGAGAGTTTTTGGGAAAGAGTGGCTTTTGTTGAAGACTTCAGGAGAGTCCCCCTACGTTAATTTGGTGAGCGTATTTAACAAAAAATCTGATCTATATTAATGGCACCTAGGGTATTGTTGAAAATTTGTCATATAGCTACGAATCGGGTTCCCTGCTTCATTATTAGGTTATAGTATTTTCCTATGTTATACAGGGAGGAACGATTAAGTGGGTCTCCTAAAAGTCAATCAGAGTTGTATTTAATTTTGTTTTTATAGCAGATCTAGTAGAATTCAGACAAGGCATACCTGTGTCCTGAGTGATGTTATTTCAATTTTCAGAGGAATAATCCTGTCACTTCTGTTTTAGTGGTTTGTTCATATTTTTCACATGGTTATAATTATATATATATATATATATATATATATATATATATATATATATATATATATATATATATATATATATATATATATACATATATATATATCTTTTTCTTTCATATTGAACACAGTTTAAATAATGTTGAGTAAAACAGATATAAAAATATTCCGCCGACTTTATTCATCAATAAAGTTGGTTTGTGGAAACTGCTAATATTATTTGATTCCCTCAAACCCCTAAAAGACCACGCATTTAAGCCGTGGCCGAATCCAGTCTCTGACGATATAATTGATCGCATAATCAAGCCATTGCTCTATGAAGATAGAAAGGTGAAAAATTCACCCATTGACCAAGTCACTTACTAATTCTCAATCCGTGTGATCAGGACGGATTTCAAACTTTTTCTGATCTGGTGGGGGCAACTCTCGCGCTACCAAAATGAATAAAAAAATAAATATCTTCGGCTGAATGATTTCATACACAGATGGGTGTATTTTTCTGATGCGAGTACACTTGAGATAATTATTACATATCATGTGTATCATGTGTATATAGGAATCGCCAATTCAGACCCGACGGTCATTTATTACAATATAGGAAGTTACTTGCGACAAATATTTCGAACAGGTGCCTGATGGTTTTACTTCAACTTCAAAATAATTTCATGAAAATCAAAAGATAAAGATGAGTACTATTCTGATCATTCCCAATTTGATTACTGGTAGACAGTAGACACCGGTAGACAGCTGTTTCAGCCTGTTGGGCATCATCAGTACCAGGCAGGCAGTCCTCAATTGAAGACAAAATGTGAAGAACCAAGAAAAGTGTAAAAGTACCATACATGTGAATAATATTCCAAAGAAGGTCTAATCTGAGCTTTATAAAGCATCAAAAGTTGTTGGGTTTTGTACAGTTTCCTAGTTCGGAACATTTGTCTTGATACGAAATACTTGTTTCCATGACTATCAGTTCCTTATTACCTTAAAAATTTGTTATGATTTTATCAAGGTACTAGATTGAAGAGCGACTCTCGTCAGTTTAGTTATAAGGTAGAATTGTAACTAGTTAACACATTTCTGAAGTTTTTGGAAGCCTTACTTTCAAAACAAGATAAATGTTAAATAACCTGGTATAATATATATAGTTTTTGAAAATAAAATATTTAGCAAGTACTGAAATTTATTCAAGAACTGCTCAATATTCCCTGATGGTGCCGTGTAGATAGAAACTAAATTGACCCTCATCTCATCTATCAGACAGTCTTCTGAAATGCATACAGATCAGCCTCTATATTGGTATTCCCCTCTACAATAACTAGACACTTGGTTGTGTTCTTTAAAAGAGTGTGATTTCAGTGATTTCTGACCATTTTGTGTTTATTGGGGTTCAGTAATGCATACCAAGGGGCATTTCAAGCCATCACTAATTTTTTGCATCATGTTAGTGCTATTTCCAAGAGATTGGACATTTTTGTACAATAGTAAGGTTTTCACTGAGAGAAAATAGAACAAGACTCGTGTTAATTATTTTGTGTAAATGCTCAAAAAATTCAACTTAGGAGCTTCAGTACTATTACAGGTAACAAAACAAATGAAAATTCAGTAGTACTCAGTTTCCGTATTTCAAGATGAAGTGAATTCACAGAAAGTGTTTATGAAGCACTTTCATGAAGAACATCTTTTAAGGCATGTTCGCCACCATTCCTTTATGGAATTGATACAAGTGACTTTCTTGTACAACCTCTAACTTATCTATTTAATGAATCTCTTAAATGTAAAGTGTTTCCTTCTGCTTTAAAAATGTCAATTGTTACACCAATTTTTAAATCTGGTGACAAAAATCAAGTTAAAAACTACAGGCCAATAAGTATTATGAATATATTGGCTAAAATTTTCGAAACAATCATCTACACTCATTTTAAATTTTAATTTGCAGAACAACAACACGGTTTTCTCCCAGATCGATCTACAGCTACGAACCTTTTTTTATTCACTCAATCTGCTGCTGAAGCTATTAATAAAAAGGAGCAACTTGATTCAATCATGACTGATTGTGCAAAGGCATTTGATAAAGTTAATCATAACATACTATTAAAGAAACTTGGTGATTTTGGATTTTCTGAGGCAGCTCTGCAATTTATAAAATCTTATTTGCTTGACAGATATCAGCAAGTCAGGGTGGGGCAGTCATTATCTGACAGGTTTTCTGTAACATCTGAGGTGCCACAGGGTAGCAACTTGGGCCCACTTCTTTTCATAATTTTTCATCAATGACCTAGCTCACTGCATTTTACACTCATTTTGCCTTATATTCGCAAATGATTTTAAGCTGTTTAAGCTAATAACGTGCCTAGAAGACTGCATGAAATTGCAGGAAGATCTTGATTCGGTTTGCAGGTGGTTTGAAAGTAACAAAATGTTCTTAAATATCGATAAGTGCTCAGTTATAACATTCACAAGGAAAATTAACTATATTTCTGCTTCTTACAAAGTAGAAAACGTTCCACTTATGCGTAAGTCTGAGTGTAAGGACTTAGGTGTTTATTTTCAAAGTAACCTCAAATTCAACACTCACTATGAATATATTGTCAACAAAGCCTATAAGATTCTTGGTTTTGTTATTAGAAATACAAAAAAACTTTAGAGATGTTGGGTGTATTGTAAAGTTATTTAATGCTCTAGTTAGACCTCATCTTGAGTATGCTTCTGTTATTTGGTCACCACAGGGAGAGACCAACGCAGATTTGATTGAAAAAGTTCAAAAAAGATTTCTTAGGTATTGGGTAACTTAATTTATAGGTACTTGTATACATTTTAAAAATTGTGATAATTTATTTGATTTCTTTTTTGTTTCCTTTTATATTTACTGTTTTGTTTTATTTTAGTTAGTAGTTCTTAAGCTTATTTTGTTACTGTAGTTTTATCTCTCTTACTTTTAATTACAATTCAATATTGTGTTTGTAGGAGTAAATAAATAAGTAAATAAATAAGTAAATAAATAAATAAAATGTTTTTCACAAATTTTTCATTTTTGCCCTCCTGTATCAGACAAAAAATACGTGGACACCATTTTTCATAGCCTCAAAAAACTGTTGAAGTTTTCCATAACTATGTTTTTGAAATACGCAAAGTGAAAAAACTGTTTGGATAATTAGTTTGAATGCATACAAAAATGTATCCATCCTAAAGGCAAATGTTTTGAAAAACGATAAAAAAGTTTAGGCTAGAAAAAAATCTTTTCCTACTCTTTATAAAAATTCAAAAGGAGAACCTAGTATCAAATAATTCATATGATTTACTACCTGTTGTCAGAGAAACATCACTTAAGCTCTGAAGTTCGCTTTGAGAAATTAATCAGTAAAGTGCATACCATCTCTTAAAGCAGACAATTTATGTTAAAATGCAGTTATAAGTGTTTCAAGTTAGTATGTAGCTTACAGTGAGCTGCTTCTTGAAATTCCTATACATCCCAAGTTAGCAACAAGGGAAATTACATTGAAGTCTATGTTTTTACTCTTCTGTATACTGAATACAACTTCATCCTCTACTTTCTCAAATAACTTTCTCTTCGCTGGTAGACTGAACTCCGATACTATGAAGACTCCTTTTCCTTTGGAACTGTTGAGAAATCCTCGTAGAATATAAGTGACTGTTATGTCACACTGTTTAAATTTTTTTCTACTGTCTACGAACTCCTCCACAATCTTTTGTGTATTTTGTATTGACAAATGAAAAGTCATTGCTAGATAGGGAACAGTTACCTGGAAAGCAAATAAAATGATGCCTTCAATTTATTGAGTAATTATCAAATACTACAAAAATTTAAACAAGTTACATTCTCACAATAGAATTTGATCACTTAACTATCAACTAACGACATGAACACTTAGTCTAACCTAGTTAACCTATTCCACCCAACTTATAATCCTAGAGTTGTCTTTTCAAGGCTTTCAGGAACCTTCGAACTGTAATACCCAACAAAAGATTAATAAAAACTTCCTTCTTCCTGTCCCGAAAACAAATCTAACGAAAATTCTAGGTTCTATGAAAGTAAAAAACGATACAATCACATTTCTTTTGGGTTTAGATGTGTCACCTGTTATAGAGGAGTTTCTATACATTTTTTGAACATTATGTGCACTATAGTATTTTTTTACTTAAAATCTGAAAAATTAACAAAGCTAAATCAATAGAGAATCTGCTGAATTGTAATAAAGGGCAAACGGAAAAGTTCCTCCCGAAAAGTTACTGCATAATATAAACCACTTAGTCAGTAACTTGTATTCATGAATTCTGCCTACAAATTGAAAAATTAAATAAATTGATTGATCGAGCCATTACTACGTGGTATGAGATCATCGGGAAAAATGGTAAGAAACCTACATGCCAGGTCAATTCATATCAAGTTGAGGAATTCTCTCAAAATACACTCTTAAATTACAACAGTCAGGAAGATACTCCAGAAAAGTAGGGTGTGATGATGTAAATAATTTTCAAATTCAGTTGTCTTGTAGCACCACACATAAATGACAGTTGGAACTCATAGGTGGAATCGGTGAAAATAGCCTTAAGTTAAAACTGACAGGTCCTAAAAAGGAATTTCTATGAACTGGGCCGTTTGAAGCTGACAATATAAATGGTTGCCCCGTTTATGTCCCTATTGAATGTGCTGCTTGTTATTCCAAAAATGTTCCCTAACATTTTCTGATATTTAGAGCATGTCTGAAAGTACTGAGTCGGGCAACATCTACCTACTCTACAACATGAACAAATTCAGTGAAAATCTCATAATTAACTGTTATTTGAATATCTTATGGATTTTCGTTGAGTATTAGCCTATTCCAACACATAACACAAACAAAATTATTTTATAGGGACCCATGAGGAGTTCGAATTGGAGATACCAAACAGGATCTTACTGTTTATCTTTTTCTTGATGGAAAACTCAGTTTGGGGTATATCACTGAACATACAGTTGTCAAACTTTGTGTTTCAGGTATTATTATGATTGTATTGATTTCAGAATGAGAGTTGTGTTACAAATTACTATATTTCATCATTTAAATTGCCAAAGTATTTTTTCAATAGTTTGCCCCATATTTTTAGTTATTTGCTTCAACGGACGAATCGGACATATATCTGTTTAAAAAATCTGTTTTTCTCGTTAATCAGCTGTCGCCCCCATAAGAACGACAACTCTCAGAAGTTGAGAAACTTGTGCGAACTAAAGACTAACGAGGTCTTACCTTTTAACGTGTGATTCCTAACACGGATACATAATTAAGTCATCTACAAGTGTTTTGAAAAAAAAAATACCAATAATATACCTAATTCTACAAATGAAAACCTGAAAAAATTGGTTTCAACACAATTAATAAATGTTCTTAGTATACAAATACTGAAAGTAATTTCAAAGATTGTAATTGTTTAAAAATACATATATAAACAAAAGTTCATAATTGAAGTGGAATATTTTTCTCAATCATTATCCTTACAATTTTTTCATTATCCTCAATCCACTCCTCGATTTTTTTGAAGTAATTATCAACAGGCTCCATTTGAAATTTTACCGATCGATATCACAACACCATCAGTTTTCAGCAGTATCGTTAATAATAAAGTTTCAATAGTAAGTAAGCTGTGTTTCAATTGTGTTCAAATCGAAGAGTACATTAATTGTGTACTCTTTGGTTCAAATTAGTTGGACAATGTGACAATCACAGACATATACCCCAATAGTGTTCAAAAATAGTTGAAAATGCCCTCTTCTTCTTATTTGTGACAGAACCTATGCGCATGCCCAGTTTAGTATTTCTGCTCTACCTACGTTAGTTTCTTCCCAAATGATGGAGTCTTAACGTGTCAAAGGTAAAACAAAATAGTGTCCATTTTTGCACATTTTTACAGGATGCATTCCCAGGGACCCACATTTCCAAATTGTGCCCATTTTGGGAACAGAACGGGATATATTTACATACAATCATAGTATAAAGATAATACTTTATACTATGATATATATGATAGTTTGAAGTAAATCTTTATACTATGATACAATATACAACGCAAAATCCGAAACTCTCATATCAGCACAGATTAAGGATGGATTTTCACAGCCCTTTTCTTCTTCTTTTCTCTCGTGACTCTGCTCTCTTGGTGCCATTAACCAGCTCATTCGAGGGACTACAACTTCGACTAATTGATGATCATGCTGTAAGCCTGAGTGATACTCGTATTTGCAGTATCGTCAATTTTATTTTATTCTTCAGGCATATTTTTTATAGGGAGTTGAAACATATGAGGAATATACTTCGAAGCAGCGACGAAGCATTGCACTTCCCCGAAATGCTACCTCGGATAAAATCCTATGAAAAAGAATGATTTAGAGTGAAAAAAAGGGTTGTAGATCTTATACTTATGAACGCGAAAGTCACCCACTTAATACTCACTCATTCATCTCTGTTTCTCCGTACTGTTGAGAACTAGGAAGCTAAAATTTGGTATATAGATACTTTTTAGGTATTAGATGGATTCTAAGATAATAATCCAACTGGGAACCCCCCGTGGGGGTAAGAGGGGTGCGTTTACATATGAAAATTACTTTTTATCACTGTTTCTCCGTACCGCTATATTTTAGAAGGCTGAAACTTTGTATGTGGGTTCGATTTATGTTGTAGATGTGCAATAAGAAAGGATTTTCAAATATTCCAACTGGAGCGCCAGCTGTGGGGACAAAAGGAGCGTTCATGAAACAAAGTTACCTTTTATCAATGTTTCTCCATACAGGTATATTTTTGGAGGCTGAAATTAAGTATTGACAGCACCAAGTTTGCTTTTTAAAAACACTTTTATTGGTACAGAAAATCAAATATCTGGTCGGTCGGTTGGTAGCCAGGCGGTTCGACGTGGGTTCTTTGTTCACTCACTGGAATTGACTGCCGTGTTGGTCGGTACTTCAAGCCCTAGTCTGAACGATCGATTTTAACTTGCTATTTTCCAACCCATGTTAGGAATCACACGTTAAAAGATAAGACCTCGTTCATCCTTAGCTTGCACAAGTTTCGACTTCTGAGGGGTGCTACAGCTGGGTGTAGCTGTAGGGGTGCTACAGCTGGTTAACGGAAAAACAGATTTTAAACATATTTTTATAGAAATACAAAATGTATGAAATTATACGTGTCATTACTTTGAAGAATGAAATCTGACTGACTTGGAATGCGAAGCTTCGAAGATATCTGCTCCTGTTAGAACTCTCTCGTCAGCATCTGGAACAGGGTGGTGGTACTGCTAGATCAGAGAAAAAATATATATAAGGAAGCCCTCACAATTTTAGGTAAGTGCAGAAGAACCACGTATTTTTATTACTTATTTGATTCTTGGAAATCACGAGTTCAAAACTCGAAATTTCGAGTATAAAGTCATAATTTCTAGACTCTAGTCAAAATTTCGGGTTTGAAGTTAAAATTTCGGGTTTAAAGTCGAAATTTCGAGTTTTTAAATTTATGATTTCCAAGAAAAAATAAGAATACGTGGTACTTCTACGCTTACAGAATTTCAACTTCGAAATTGAAGTCGTTCCTTACATAAACCAGACTTGAAGCATTTTCGATTGGCGTTTGATTTCACGGTGGACGTGAAAGTGACATCAACTTGTATGTTTCTGTAAAAATTTGAGAAATCATAATATAATCCTTTTAGTAATTAGTATTAAGCCAACCGTTGATCACAACCAATCGAGAAAACCTATGAGACTGATTCCTTTGTATTTTAGACATGACATAGACTAACCGATTTTTTAGTAGGTCATGTAAAAGACAATTGTCATTTGTGTTTTATGACATGTCAATGTCAACGAGGCTTTTAAATATTAATGTGAATGTAGTATGTGGTGTAGTTAGTAGAAAATTTTTCTCTCGCGTTTTTTTCCTAAGGCGTGATAAAAAATCGTACACTTCTGATAAACTGTTCAAAAATATAAAGAAACCTTACAATCATCTGTCAAAATTCAAGAAATACTGCCCGACTTTTGTTTGCGGGTATCACTCCTTACAAGTATCAGTTGTGCAAGAGTTTGGATGTTCGAGAAATTATTTCAACTTTGTTAATCAGAAACCCCTGGGAAAAATGTCTGAAAGAAAAATATTCAAGAGGTTACCAGAAAACGTCAAACCCAAATACTACAAGTTATTTATTACACCAAATCTGAAATTGTTGACGTTTCAAGGAGATGTCACCATTGAAATTGAGGTCAGTTTTCAGTACCCTATAATATGTTTATTTTTCAGCGGCAATACTGATGTATCCACAAAGAGACCATCGAATTAATTTGCCAAAGATTCAATAAAAAAAGTAGGTTTAAACAAAGCAGAAAGCTAGGGAAAAGCAATGTAGGTCATAATTACCACTATCAGGGGAAAAGTGAATCCAACCTGAAAACGATATAAATCTTGATTTATTCTGTTTGAACAAAAATATAAAATTGTCCATCAACCCTCCAGATAATTTGAAAAAAGTGTTCTCTTCATGTTAAAGCTATTTTCTAGGTTCATAGATCATGAACCGACTACTTGAAACAGTTTTAGTCATCTCCTGATGGTGATAACTGGATTAGCGAAACGCTCATCCATATATATATATATATATATATATATATATATATATATATATATATATATATATATATTTATGCGTTTCATACCTAGCTGAGCCACCGATAGCAAACCCCACATGCAATCTCGAGCCACTATTTCAAACCTGAGCCATATATATGGCTCAGGTTTGATTTTTCCGTATTTCTCACTCATCCTCTGTCCAAGAGCCAATATTCGAAGGAGGGAGAGCGAAGCCAATATTATCCAATCATTTTCGTAATGCCCCGTCACGTGTTTCTTTTGTAAATAAGCGTTATTTGACAAAGTTCAATGGGTCAGGTTGGTATGAAAGATGTAAAAATTAGTTCAACGAAATTCCATAATGGCGCTGCATATGCTTTCATCATATACAAATGTATACATCGGCAATACCAACTCCTATATGCGAACCTGAGCCATATGAATTTGGCATCACTGTTTCGATTCTTCAACAGGGGACTTCACTAGAGTGTTTAAAGTTGTACTAAAATATGTAGGAACTAGGGCCGTCGTCGTTGAAGCCTCCTCCCTACTTTTTCAACTTGGGAAAAAGTTGGTACATTTTTGGCCGTGAAGATAGAAAAAAATAATACATAGTCACAAAATGAATGAACATCAAAATAATAAAAATAGGTGAAAAGAAAGGGAGATGTAATAAGAAAAGGGAAAGAACCAGGAGAAGGTTGGGATTTTCCAACATGCATAACTTGGAGATTAAATACTTTGAAATTCTGAGCTGTTTGAAAACTTCAAAAAAGTTTGATTTCTCCCAAGTAAGAGAACAGTCCACAAATTTTGTAGTGACAATTTTACAAAATTCCTAACTTTTCGCTGAGTCTTCGACTTGGAAACGTTGGAAAATTTCGGGCCGCGAAGATAAAAAAAAATTATAGTAGAAAACAATAAGCAAAATATTATGTAAGTGTTGTTTCCT
Source organism: Leptinotarsa decemlineata (assembly GCF_025532065.1). Lineage (NCBI taxonomy): Eukaryota > Metazoa > Arthropoda > Insecta > Coleoptera > Chrysomelidae > Leptinotarsa > Leptinotarsa decemlineata. Next base: position 3,477,857 of record NW_027412547.1, read on the forward strand.
TTCATTTGTACTGAATATTCCTATAAATGGTGGATATTGTGGAAGACCAAGGACCGTGGTCCAAAGTAGAATAATTCGCATTATTATTTTTATGATTAACAAAATTTATTTTTGTTTGTGCATACCCTAATGATCATAAGCATTCAGCCAATCTTTGGATAGCTCAGTAAGAAAATTAATTTATTATAGTAGTAACTAATCCCTCGGCTTTCATTTTCATGAAAGTTGGTAAATTTTGCTGTTGTGCTTGGGGAAAATTTGGATTCCCTCCCCCCTGGTTTTTCTTTTCGCTGCGGTCCTGGTAGAAACCACGTCTCAACGAACTACTAAGTTTGTTGTTGTTATTTTATAATTTTTATAATTAGAACAGCCAAATCAATTCTGTGATTCCAAATACCTATCTTATGTGTCTGTGCACGTTTATTTTATTTCAACTTTATGCTTCATATATGATCGACTGAAAATCTACCAGAACACTGTCTCGTCTTTTACTAGTTGTACGGAATGAAACGTTATTCCTAGTTCATGATGAATCCCTCTTATCGAAAATTCGAATGATGAATAATTGTAATCAGTTGACGAATACTGAAATGATTCTTCAGAATCATAAGCCAATTAAAAAATATTACTACGCAATTGGCTATTTTGAGCAAGGAAGGTATAGTCATTCATTTATTTGACAACACTCCGGAGTCTAAATACTGAAATATTTCTGAAAATAATTGATTTATTTGTTTATCGAAAACAGCATTCACTTGGCGGCCAAATTATGGAACAGGAGAATTTTGAGAAAAATCCTGAAAGTCTGTTCTGGCGTGATTTTGCAATCGGTTTCAAACTGGCTTGAAAAACAACAGCTCACAACTAACTAAATGAAAATGAGATATCATAATATATTATTTTTTCCCTCATATTTCCCCTCACATCATTATCACTCCTAGAAGCGCATTTCGAAAACCAAGTTATTTTCGTAAGTAGGGATCGTTATCCCTACTCACTATTACGTTATAGAATTTCGCATCTAGGAGTGAAATTACTTGTGTGCTAGAGGAACAAATAATACTTGTTGTCATTGATTGATAACACAGACGCCAAGTATCCCAGTTTCGGTTACAATTTTTGATTGTTCTGTACAAGCACTTATAGAAAAATAAATCTTGATTTGCAAGAAAAAGGAAATGAATTCGAAAGCATCCTCACTGAAACAGAAAAAATTACTCTCAAGTCTTGTAGTAGAATTGTTATCAGAGGAAAAAGAGAGCGAGGAGTTCTATTTTATTTTCTCAAAAAGTGAGACAACACCTCTATGTTTTAGTGAAAGTGAGGGAGAGATTTGTGAAAGACAATGATTACATATTTCACACTGATGGAAAATCATTTTCAGTACACTGTTACACAGTTACTGCAATTTTTGAAAAGTGAAAGTTGAAGTGCAACTGTCCAGGTTTATGGGACATACCCTCAAAACGCACTGTGATATCTAGTACTTATACTACTTATAGTACTTATCATACAAAATATCCAAACTTCCGCTCCTCGCAACAGAAGGAGGTTTGGAAAAATATACGGAATTATCATTGGATGAAATTAACGTTGATATGAACTCGATCGTTGAGAAGTGTGACTTTGAAGAAAGAACATCTTCAATACATGATGAAATGACCAAGAACACATGACCAAGAATGAACAAAAAAAAAGTGTTCATGCAAAAATGTCATGGTCTACAGAACATAAAAAAATATTGCAAAATATGAGAAACAGGTTGAAAGCGAAAGGGCTCCAAAAGAACACGAGATCACTAAAGTCTATCCAAATCCAAGATAGAGTGAAACAAAATAAAATCGAAGCGTGATGTTCACGTGATCGCCCAGTGTCAGATGGAAAGGGCAACGTTCATTGGTGAATTCGCCTTGTTGATACGAGTTCGGTACCAGCACAGGGTCCAAACGCAACGATCCAAAAAAAAACATTTGAGTGTTGAGATGGAAGAAGTGATTTTAAATATGTTCAAGAAAGAGATGGAAGAAATTGAGACATCGACTGTCGACGAAGTCGTATCGAAAGTTTGCGATAAAATTGCAGTATGATGTGCTTCGATTTACAATGTTTTACGGGAATATAAACAAAATCATACATTTTCCAAACCGAATACAAATCAGAATCTCAAACCATTATAAAATCAATAGATGGTGCTGATAAACATGCAATCAGGAGAAAAGTGCATGAGTACTTTTCCAGAAATGAAATACCCACGATAGACAAAATACTCACAGAAATAAATGAAGATGTTTTACTGCCAAGTTTTAAGCGGTCAACATTCCATAAAGTATTGAAACATTTGAATTTTGTATGGAAAAACGAGGGCGCAATAGTTTATTATTGGATAGAGAGGAAATTGTGTTATGGAGGAGAGAGTATTTGACCAAAATTAAATATTATAGGGAACAACAGAGAACAATTTATTATATGGCTGAAACCTGGGTTAATGCTGGTCATACTACCCCTAAAGTATGGGTCGATGAAACTGTGACCTCATCTAGGAGGGCATTTCTAGATGGATTATCCACCGGATTAACAAACTCATCAGATAAACTTATATTTATATTAAGACCTGCCTCAATATCAATATATAAAAAGTAACCCACGTATTTGTTTTATTTACCTACATACCTCTTCATAACTTTAGGTAAAGGAAAACGGCTTATTATTTGTCATATCGGCAATGAGAATGGGTTTGTTCCTGAAGGGCTGTGGTGTTTCGAGTCGAAGAAAACTGGAGATTATCATGAAGAAATGAACGGTGAATCTTTCAAACAGTGGTTTTTCAAAGTTCTACCCCATCTGGAGGATGATGCTGTGATTGTAATGGACAATGCACCTTATCATTCGCGATGGTTATAGAAGATTCCGACAACGTCTTCAAAGAAGGTTGAAATCCAAAACTGGCTGCGATCAAAGAATATTAGCTTTGAAGATTCAATGATAAGAGTACAGCTACTCAAAATTGGCAAGGAGCGCAAGCTTGAATACCAAAAATATATAGTCGATGAGATGGCAGCAGGCCAAAACAAAATTGTCCTTCGCCTGCCTCCATACCACTGCGAACTCAATCCCATCGAGTTAATATGGGTGGATGTGAAGAATTTTGTAGGTCAGCATAACACCACGTTCAAATTTGCAGATCTCAAATCACTTTTTGATGAGGCTTTGATAAGAGTCACAGCGGAGAAATGGGAGAAGTGTGTTCGGCATGTGATATCGAAAGTTTGAGACAGAGATGAGGAAGCTTGATAATATAATAGAGGCACAAATCGAGCCACTGATAATTCGGATTGGTAAGGATGACACTATTGATGAAGAGACAAATTCATCTAGTTGAATAATTTTGATTAATATTCCTTTTGATTTCACATAAAATATAAATTATCAATGGAGAAATAGTTACGTCTCTTTTCATATAATGCTTGAGTGCGCTGTGAAAAATCTAATGAAAATCATTTTATATTACACATATTATCTGCATTTTTCCGTTCAACTGCAAAACTTGTGCATTTCACTCGTTATTATAAAAAGTTTTTCCTAAGTATAATATAGCATTTGCGATCAACAAGATGTTGGTTCTAAATACGACCCTGGCCAATTTTTGGGATGTTCAATATCACGTGCGTAGGGCATGTCAATGTTAACATCCACTCTATCTTGGATTTGGATAGACTTTAGGTTTGGGGAAGAATATCCTGGTATGTTTGATGATCGGAAGTGGACACCTGTGAAAGCTGTTGTTTACAATATTTATGGTGGCAGTTGACCATAGCATAACTTGGTTGCCGCGGATCAAGCCGAATACGATTTTTCACTTTTAGTTCCCATTAACTTCCAACAATGCTTCGTTTTGAATTCAGTGAAATAAACTACGAAACATAAAATTATTGGTTTGAATTCATATGTACATTCTCCCCGATTTCCCACTTATTTTCTTGCCCCTTTAGAAAAAAATATTAGATTGCGCTTCAGTGAAAAATATTATTATTCATAGAGTGTTTGGACTATCATCCATTTGTCGTCCGTTTCAAGACATGCTGAACATCTGTCTCGAAGGTTTAATCTTTCAACAAACAGCAAAGCTCTTGCACTTGCTGCCCCAGGAGGTTTTCCCCTGAGGCATACAGCCTGGAGAAATATCGACTCTTTTCTACTCTCCACTGGTACCCACGATGTTCTCTGAACATTACAGGATTTTCCTTTTCGTAAGAAACAATCTCTTTAAAAAAAAATTTGTTTAAAATGTGTTTTTCCGTTAACCAGCTGTCGCACCCCTACGTACGGCAACCCTGAGAAGTCAACACTTGTGCGAGCCAAGCATTAACGAGGTCTTACCTTTTAACGTGTGATTCCTAACACGGGTTGGACGATAGCCAGTGAAAAATCGATCGTTCAGACTACGTGCTGAACCACCGACCAACACGGCAGTCAATTCGAGTGAGTGAACAAAGCACCCACGTCGAACCGACCGACCAGAAACAATATATAAAAAATTATACTGATCGTAAAGGTTCACTTCATTTTTCATCTTTACGAATCTTATTGATCAATGATCTAAAAACAATTGTCAGTATTGCCAGAATTTTCGAAAGTCCATCTGAATTGCCATTTCGTTGAAAATGAAGTGGAAATAAATAAAAAATAAACCAAAAATAGAAACTTCATTCTTCAAATCATTCAATGAATAAATATACTTGCAGAATTAAAAGAGATTAAACATATCTATCTATCTTTTTTTCAACATAAAAAACTGGAATTAGATTAGGCAACGTTGTTGGGCTCAGGATTGTGAGCACAGATCAATAAATATGTATATTCTGATTCAACTTGGATAGAAATATGTGTTTGGCTCAAGAAAGTAGGAAAGTTACTTTTGTATATAATCGTAACAATTAATTATCGAAAATTCAAATGGAAAGATAATTATGATGTATATGGAACAAAAGAGCAATAGTTCGACCCATCTAGCAAATATATTCATTGAATACAAAAAAATGTTTAATAATAATCGATGGATCAGGAACGTATGAATTTCCAAATGGCTCAGGTAAGGTAGAAAGATCTATATATATATATATATATATATATATATATATATATATATATATATATATATATATATATAAATAGATAAGTACTCTTTGATCATTCCCATATTGATTTCAATTTAAGAGCCACCGGTATACAGCTGTTTCAGCCTATTGGGCATCGTCAGTACCGGGCAGGCGGTCCTCGATTGAAGACAAAATGAGAAAAAACCAAGAAAGTACTTGATAAAAATAGCTGCGTAAACGCAAGCGAAACATAAGTGGAACCACCTATTGGTGTGACACCCAAGTCAACTTGCCAAGTTTTTATGTCAGTGTTGGTGTTTTGACCAATCAACCGACAACTGCGGTAGCAGAAATTTGGGAAGCTAACCTGAAATGCCATCCGATGGCATTTCAGGTTAGCTTCCCAAATTTCTGCTACCGCAGTTGTCGGTTGATTGGTCAAAACACCAACACTGACATAAAAACTTGGCAAGTTGACTTGGGTGTCACACCAATAGGTGGTTCCACTTATGTTTCGCTTGCGTTTACGCAGCTATTTTTATCAAGTACTTTCTTGGTTTTTTCTCATTTTGTCTTCAATCGAGGACCGCCTGCCCGGTACTGACGATGCCCAATAGGCTGAAACAGCTGTATACCGGTGGCTCTTAAATTGAAATCAATATGGGAATGATCAAAGAGTACTTATCTATTTATTTTTTGATTTTCATGGAATTATTTTCCAGCAGCTTGACTGCATTAACCTTTCTAGATTTTATATATATATATATATATATATATATATATATATATATATATATATATATATATATATATATATATATATATATATATATATATCTATTATATAAAAATGGATGTTTGTTGGTTGGTTGGTTGGTAAGTGATAAACTTCTACATCGCTCAACCAATCGTGATGAAACTTGACATGTATGAGTAATTTTTCATAGAGGCTATCAATTTTTCTGTAACTGGCCACTAGATGGCTCTGTAGAACAATTTTTTGAAAGCACTGTTCTATAACGCTGCGCACGCCTAAGTTCGTTGATTCTGATTCTGTCAAAACATTGGAACAGCAGCGATACAGCAACATAGTACGAGTATATATATATATATATATATATATATATATATATATATATATATATATATATATATCTTTATTTAGTTGAGAAATTTATTCATTTACAATAGTAAATACATTGTCACATTATAAATAAAATATTATCAACATGAAAAAATACAAACATTCTGATTAAAAGTACATATGTATAAATAAAAAGTTGTATGTGGAAGTCTAGTATCGAAATTAGTATATGTAATTTAATTATAATTTCTTTGTTTTATTTTCAGGTTGTGAAAAGTACTGATAATGTAGTACTTAATGCTCTGGACTTATCATTGGAATCTGTAAAGGTAACAAATAATCAAGAGAGTATACCGAATACAGTGGAAATATGTCCAGAAGACGAAACAATGACTTTGAAAATGGCTTCCCCCCTTTCTCCTGGTACTTATACATTGAACATTGCCTTCACTGGAGAAATCAATGACAAAATGAAAGGATTATATAGGTACGTCATAATTTACTGTAACTCCGAATATATGTGAATATTATCACTGTTTTGATTTGGCATTGTTCTTAATTTTCATATTTATAGATTGTCTATTCAATTTTACATAATAAACATGCATGAAATTTGAACATTGGATGTAATCTTCTTTATAGTATTGATTATTTGCATTAAATGCTTCAGTTTAAATTTTTGTCATAAAATTTGAGAGTTTACTATTAGGTGCATAAATGGAAAATTTGATAGGTCTCAAACTGAAGGTTTTTTTATTATTTTTTGGTAAACTCTAAAGTTCTGGAACATTGAAATTACATATGATGTTTTTTTCAAGTAACTTTTTGATGAGTGCATTTGATTTTTGTGCTAGATAATTGATTATATGAATACCAAAATACTCCATTTTAAACCACATTAAGTTAAAAAGCAATTTTTGAAGATGGCTGATATATTGAAAACAATATAGATCACCATGATAAATAGAATATAAAAATCGTCTTACAGTGTTTATTGACACAACATTTGACATTCTCATATTGAATTCATCCATAATCATTGACCCAGGCATGTAACTGTTTTACCTCATATTATATTCCATGTCAAACAGACCAATGGTTCGATTCAACCCCAAATGAAATACACCTCAATCGTCACAATACTTTTGCTTCTCTGCCTAATCACGTTCAAGACTGATGCCCCTTTCAGTTCCTGAAAAGCAAGCAGATATTAATTTTTTTTACTACTAGTGAAATAATTATTCATCTGGAAATTTCTGGGCAATTGCAATTTCTGATTAAAGCACATATTTGAATTGAACAATTTATACTTGGAAACCAGTATATGGTGCGCTAATTTTGAAATCAAAGTCGTTGCTGTATTTGCGACAGTTGAATTTATGCACTCAATTGCTCAAAAAATAGCAAAAAAAAATCAACAGATGAAAACCCAATGAGTTACCTTAGGCATATAGCCAAATCGAACTCGTTCAACAATTCCTCAACCTCTGGAAAGGAAATAAAAGAAATACTCTCTGGCATAAAAAATTAAGTTAATGACAAAAATCATATTTTTCACTTCAATCAATATGGCTTTCAAGCCTCAAAAGCACAAATGATGCAATGTTTGCTTTTTTAGAAGAACTTTACCTTCAACTGAATGTTGGTGAGGCTGACATGGCAGTATTTTGTGATCTGACAAAATCATGTGACTGTTGATCACAAAATATCGCTCAAAAACTTGAAATCTACGAATTTATAGGAAACATCTTATTGTGGTTTAAGTCATATCTATCAGATCGTGTTCAAGTAGTGAATTTCAAAAGTTCATCTTCAGATAAAATTATATGCGGAGTACCTCAGGGATCTGTCCTCGACCTTTTGCTGTTTTTATTATATATAAATGATTTGGCATATATATCGATTGAAGGCAAATTCACAAGTTTTGCTGACGACACGTCTATACTTTGGCATGGAAGAAGCACTGATGCACTAAAAATTAGGGTAGAACATGATATAGACAAAGTTAAACAATGATGTGATGCCTATTTGTTATCTTTCAATACATCAAAGACTGATATAATGTTCTTTAAATGTAATCTGGACCATATAATTCTTGAAGAACACATCATTGATCATAAACTAGAGAACAAATTTTTAGGCCACAACATAGACAACAAATTAAAATTTGGAAGGCATATTAGTATACTATGCAAAAAATTATCCTCAAGTTGTTATGCGATAAGGTCTATCTCTAACTCTTTGGACTATCACTCTGCTAGAAAAGCATACTTTGCACTTCTCGAATCTCACTTGCGGTACGGAGTTTCTTTCTGGGGGAGCAGCTGTCAGAACTTACTGAGTCAAGTTTTCACAATTCAAAAAAGAGCAGTGAGATTCATTACCAGAGCTAGAGTCCAAGATTCCTGTAAGACCCTTTTTTTAACTCATCACATCTCAACAGTCTACTGCCTCTTTAAAGGTTAATATATTGTATAAAAATTAGGGGTTACTTGTTGAATAAATAAATAAAATCTCAACTTTTGTGACAATAAAGCATTTCTGACTCTGACTCTGAGTTAATTCTTTCAAATTTCAGGAGTAAATATATTAATGAAAAGGGAGAGGAAGTTTACGGAGCAGTAACACAGTTTGAATCTACAGATGCCCGGAGATGTTTTCCTTGTTGGGATGAGCCTGCTCTCAAAGCAACATTTGATATAAGTGTCGTCATACCTAAAGATTTAGTCGCTCTATCCAATATGCCGGTAAAAACTAGTCAACCCATGGGAGATCTAATCAAGTAAGTAATTGTTTGTTCTCAGTAGTAATGTATTGATTTGAAAACATATAATGTTATTTCCTAACTCACATATACGGATACAAAATCACTACATTACCGTTGTTGCGCATCAGGTGCTTACCCAGTACAAGATATGTTTACGAAATGAAGAAACTAATATCTCGACAAAAAACCTTGCAAAATACTGCACAATGATAGTCGCGATCCTTTGTTTGCATGCATGTTAGGCGTACACATTATCGAACCATCAGTCCACCCTTTCGTAACTGTGTCGTGAGTGTCATACTAAGTTTCGTCCGAATAGAAAATTTGACGTTGTTCTTGTCTATATTTAGTTATTTGTTCTAAGTATTTGTTACGCAATTTCACTATTCTTCTGCTTTCCATAACTGCTTGACGTTTGTTTATTATTTCAAATATAAATCCTAGTTCATTTATCTAATTCTGAAGAGTTTTGTCACAGCAGCTCACGTTATGGCCGGAAGTATTCAATTTCTTCCTCATGATTTCAGTTGTAGGAATCTCATTGCTTTTATAACAGTCGTATATTGTTTTTTTTTCATGGATTTTACTAGATGAACATCTGAAGGTTTTGGTAATTCTGTATCACATCGCGTCTTGCGTTCATAAGGTTTGTTTTTGACTATTTTACGGTTTTACGTACAGTTGGGAAAGGAATTTCAGTCAAATCTGATGTTGCTTATAATAGTTTGTCTCCCTCGAAACCAAACTTATATACGTTGAAATATAATCTCTGTGTTTCAGTATTCAAATGCATCCGAATCTTATTCACTGGTATCTCTTTTTTTGCATTGTCCATCATCGCTATTAGAATCAGTACACAGGAAAAAGTCTGCGTTGTTATCACACTCGTTATTACTATTAGTACTTGTCCAAGGACGCCACATTTTAAACAAATAACAAAAATTTTAAGTAATAACTGCACCAATATCGAATTTCAACACTCAAATCGCGATCAGTTCCTGAACTGAACATTGACAACACGACGGCTCGCGTTCTATACGTGACCGTAACATGACTTCAAAATTTGATTTTATGACTCTTCAGCCAATCATAAAACTCGGTTAGTAAAAATCATCCAATACGAACCGCCAATTCTTCAGTCCACGTGGACTAGTTGGCAGCAGCTTTATCTCTTTGTGTTGGTTTTTTTTGTCTTTGAGGGCGCCGACACTTTAAATATGCACAATACCAGTTACTTTGACTATACATGGTGATTCAACGGTGATAGACAGATAACTCAAAAGCTGTTGAACGTTTAGAAATGTGATGATTTCATACTTGTTTTTTTATTTGGAATTAATGCTGGGATGGAGAGTTGGATCACATGTATTTTATTATCACTTGTTGGGCTTGTAATTAACCGTTTCTAATTAATTCAGTGTACATATAGGTTAAGGTTAGAAGAATATTGACCCACAATTGACTATATCCAAACCTTGAATGTAGTTTAATTCTTAGGTACATATTTGGACTCCAACTTGACTTGGGACAAGCAAATAGGTAGTGTTTGTTCCAATCTGAATAAGGCATAATATCCATAATACAACTGAAGTTCAGTTTAGTTGAGGTAGCGCTGATGAACCTATATTATGTGATGGCCTACTCCCCTCTTAATCTTAACATTATGATTTGGGGCAAAGCCAGAGATTTCACTGGCACTTTTATTCCACAAAAGTAAAATATTACTAGCTGTACCTTCCATCTATATCATGAAATGCATTTTGTTTGCTAGACATAACTTATCAATCTTGACAAATGCTTGAAACCATAATTACAACACACGAAGTGGTAATTTTTTGGAAATCCCTCAGCATAGATCAACTCACGTTAAAGATTCTTCACACTATAGTGAGTATAGTGCAATATATATAATGCACCGGTACATTCCGTGTTAGGAATCACACGTTAAAAGGTAAGACCTTGTTAGTCCTCAGCTCGCACAAGTTTCTCAACTTTTGAGAGTTGTCGTTCGTATGGGAGCGACAGCTGATTAACGGAAAAACAGATTTTAAACAGATTTTTAAACAACAAAATTACCACAAAAAATTAAGCAGATTACTAGCGATATAAAATTCCAAAATACAGTGAAGTATTTACTAATACAGAGATACTACTATAATTACCAGGAGTTTCACATTTGCCCTATGACCACTGCTCTGTATTAAAACATGCTTTTTATTCTCTACTTTTGACAGTGACATTTTTTTACTTTCCCTTGTGTATCGATAAGCTTGTACAGTTGAACATAACTTAAAGTTATGCGAAGTACATACTTCAAATGTTTTTATATATAAATGCTCATTGATGTATGTATCATTTTATTTAGATATTTTCGATTATTATTTTGACATACCTAGATATGTCTGTATATTGCCTTGAGTGGCATATGTTTTTAATATGAGACTGATTTTACTATAGTTCAATAAATTTTTAGTATATTTGTTTTTATTTATTTATTTATTTGCCACTGAGCTACAGTATGTACATATGGTATATATATATATATATATATATATATATATATATATATATATATATATATATGTATATATATATATATAGTGTGATACGAATAAAATAGGTAGGTATTTCATTTATCATATATGCGTATATACATATATACACACATATACACACCCACATATATAAACATGCACACATACATACACATATATAGACAAGACACGTATATAAATTCCTTAGTAAAAATATGGAACAGGCGTCGAAGATAACACTAAATAATAATAAGAGGAAAAAAATAAGTAAAATCATTGCTCAACGGAAATCATCTTCCAGGAATTCATCACAACTATAGTAACATTTTTGCAGCAGCAATTGCTTTACTCTACCATGAAACACTTTGTCAGAGGTAATTTGTTTGATCTGCTCTGGTAATTTATTATACAGATTTATGGCATTATACAAAGGGGACTTTTTATATTTCGTTGACTTATGACTTGGAATACGCAAAACATCACCATGACGTGTGTTGTAACTGTGCACCGTTGCGTTCGTTTCTAGTTCATGGATGTAAGATCTAGCAAATCCTATACATTTAAGAATGTATATGGAGGGAGCCGGTAATAATTTTTTCCTAACGAATACTGGTTTACAGCTGTCTCGGTGTTCAATGCTGAAAATTAGTCTAACAATGCGCTTTTGTGCTATGAATACTCTCATGAATTCATTACTGCAACCCCATGCTATGATATTGAGGGATATATGTGAATATGCCATAGCAAAATAGATTTCTAGTAGACCTGCTGAGTCCATGCATGATTTCATTTGCCTTAAAGCAAATGAAATCATGCATGGACATACAACATACACATTTATAATTTTTCAATGAACCATTGTCAATGTTCCTGAAGGTTAATGAATGAACAAATTAATTAAGGTGGGAATATAACGGGTCCATTTTATGTCATTTGTAGGGTTTCTGGATCTGGATTTAATATACTTTCTGTTTCAGATATGATTTTGAAAAAACTCCTCTCATGTCCACATACTTAGTAGCCATAGTGATAGGTGAGTATGACTTTGTAGAAGACACATCAAGTGATGGGGTTTTAGTAAGAGTATACACACCCAGAGGAAAAAAGGAACAAGGAAATTTTGCTCTTCGAGTGGCCACAAAAGTGTTACCATATTACAAGGAATACTTTAACATAGCTTATCCTTTACCCAAAATTGATTTGGTTGCTATTGCGGATTTTTGTGCAGGTGCCATGGAAAACTGGGGCCTTGTAACTTATAGGTTTGTATTTTTCTCATAGTTATGAGTTCATCTAGCGATATCATTTTATGATGAGCAAACTTAACATCATGTTAACTAGTGCGTCGTGAATATTTAAAAATAGAACACTAGTAATGTTGGCCATGGAACATGTGGTGTGTCCTACAAGATTGCAACTCTTTTTGTTAGCTGCAATTTCGTCCATGAAGAGTGTGTTACTTCAACCAATATATATCTGATTTGTAGTGTAAGTAGGAATAATAATAATTGTAATTTATTGAACAAAATTACAATTTTGCTCAACTGGCTATCGACCAAAGTCCTTTCACCCGTGTAACAAAATTGATTTGAAATAACATAGCTTATTTTACAATATAAATAAATATATATACATATATATATATATATATATATATATATATATATATATATATATATATATATATATATATATATATATATATTATAGGGATATATATATATATATATATATATATATATTATAGGGATATATATATATATATATATATATATATATATATATATATATATATATATATATATATATATATATACATATATATATATATATATATATATACACATCGGAAAAGTCTAGGGATATTTTTAAAAATGGCAATAATTTTTTTTAGATCGCTTTAGGTAAAAAAGTTGACGGGTGATTATTAAACGAATGTAACTTACAACAAAATTTATTAAATGGTCAAAAATACTGAGTGCGCATATAAGCAAAACTAAAAAAAAATATGGCTCTTCTTTGGCACCCGAAAAAAAATAATAATACAAAAAAAATTGGACTACTCGCAAGTAGTCATATAAATGTTGGTTGTCTATATTACAGGTACCACTAATATTTAAATGGAAATATTCGACAGATCATCAACTCACGTACTGTAAATACAGCTAAATATAGAACTCCAATTTCTCTAACTTTTCCTTTGACAAATCAATGTTGAATTCTATTCTAGAAGTAGTAGATTTGTTCAATAACGTAGGAAATGGTGGTAACTAGTTGTTTGGCAAATTATTTGAATCAAACCGACCACACAAATTTTCGAAAAATTACAAGAAAACCAGTTGATTATGTAAATAGTTCGGAAAACACAAGTGAAAATCTTTCGAACCGAATGCCAGGGGACTATAATAGCAGGCAACGGAAAGTAATTTTTTACCGAATCAGTACATAAATCGAAATATAGTAGTAGTAGTAGTAGTAGTAGTAGTAGTTTATTTGACCAGATTATGTAGTTTATACATTTATGGCAAGTCACAGTAAATTCACAGTCATATTAGTCAAATCAAAATTAAAAAATATATAAAAATATAATTAAAAGAACATATATATATATACACACATCGGAAAAGTCTAGGGATATAAATGAATGTAACTTTCAACAAAATTTATTAAATGGTCAAAAATACTGAGTGCGCATATAAGCAAAACTAAAAAAAAATATGGCTCTTCTTTGGCACCCCGAAAAAAAATCATAATACAAAAAAAATTGGAATCAGTACAAAGTATGACCTCCACGCTGGTTTATTACGGCCCTACATCTATCGTGCATCGACAAAATGAGATTGTCAATGTCTTGTTGAGGTACATTTGCCCATTCAGCGATTAAAAGCTCTCTCAATTGAAAAGTTGTGTGAATGTTCCCCATATGCGGAGTAATTCTTCGTTGAAGCATGTCCCACACATGCTCGATGGGATTCAGGTCCGGTGATTGTGCTGGCCATGACAATACATCAACTCCTTCGTTGGTGAGCCAGTCAGTCACTAGACGCGCGACATGTGGACGAGCATTACCGTGCATTAGGTGGAAGTTTTCACCAACAGCACCAGCAAACGGACGGACGATAGGTAGAAGAATGGTATCGAGGTACTGTCGAGCTGTGAGGGAGCGATTTGGAAAAACGAGATCGGTTCTGCCGTCGATCATGATTCCGCCCCATAGCATTACTGTACCACCTCTGTATGTGTGGACTTCCTGGACGTGTCTCAAACGTTCATTATTTCCAGGTCGTCTCCACAGTCTTACTCGACGAGAATCTGGCTGAAATCCAAATCTGGATTCGTCTGTAAACAAAACTGTGGCCCAATCATTTGCATCCCAGTTTTGATTTTCTTGACACCACTCTAATCTTCTACCGCGATTGCCTCTCGACAAAGGTGGACATCTAAGTGGCCTTCTGTTGTGGAGATCTGCTTCATGCAGTCGATTTCTGACAGTATCACGACCAATGGTTACCTGGTGCGTCTGCTGCAACACGTTAACCAACTCAGGTGCTGTGATTGTCGGTTGTCTTCTTGCGGTTAAGACCAAAAATCGGTCTTGAACTGCAGTTGTAGCGCGTCCTCGCCCTGGATGTTGTTCGGCTGGACTGCCAGTTTCACGGAAACGCCGCCACAATCGACTGATAACACTTTGGGAGACCCCCAAACGAAGAGCTACATCATTTTGTTGCATGCCACGTTGAAGAAGCCTTACAGCTCTATTTATCTCAGCCAATGGTAAGTGATGGCGTTCCATGGTAAAGCACAATATTTCCAGTTTAATTGCTGAGCAAGAACGGCATAGAATGTACAAACTCGACACTTTCAGATTATTCATTTTAGCCGAAAACCTACAGTTTGTAAAAAACTTGATAAAAGATTAGTTACCGTTTTTGCAGGCTTTGTTCAACCCATAGAAATCTACAGGGTGGTCGAGTGTACCAATTTAATCGAAATTAAACGACCTCATGCATATATTTTTATGATATTTAGTATGTTATAAAAATATCCCTAGACTTTTCCGATGTGTATATATATATATATATATATATATATATATATATATATATATATATATATATATATATATATATATATATATATATATATGTTATGAAAAGACTCGAAATACAACAGTGTATGGGAATTTTAAAAAACATCACGAAGGAATTCAGATACAATAATAATGTATCCTATAATGAAGATTACTTACTTACTAGATATTTGCCCGTGGAGTTTTATATGAGACACCCTGTATAACTGTATGTATATATTTTTTTCAGAGAAACCTGCCTTTTAGTAGATCCACAAAATTCATCAGCTGTAAGTAAACAATGGATAGCACTTGTGGTTGGACACGAGCTTGCGCATCAGTGGTTTGGAAACTTGGTTACAATGGAATGGTGGACCCATTTATGGCTCAATGAAGGCTATGCATCATTTGTGGAATTCTTATGTGTCAACTTCCTCTTTCCAGAATATGACATATGGACACAGTTTGTTAATGACTCTCATATAAAAGCTCTTGAATTGGATAGCCTGAAAAACTCTCATCCCATCGAAGTACCTGTTGGTAATCCAGCTGAAATTGATGAAATTTTTGATGATATAAGTTATCACAAGGGAGCATCTGTAATTAGAATGATACACCATTTTATTGGTGATGATGATTTCAGAAAAGGAATGCATTTGTACCTGGTCAAACATCAATATAATAATACATTCACTGAGGACCTTTGGGCTGCACTGACTGAAGCAAGTAGTAAACCAATAGCGGAAATTATGTCGACTTGGACCACACAACTGGGATTTCCAGTAGTTAAAGTAACAAGCCGACCAGCAGGTAAGAATCGCCTTTATTTCTTATATAAGAACATTTTCTGTGATGTATTTCATTACGGACGATGAACTTCACCCTTTATTTCAATTGTAGGTTGAATATATAAGTTATGTTGTGTTTTGGTTATGAAATAATAAAGGCAATATTATTATTATAAAAATGTACGTATAATGTAGTAGATTGAACAAAGGAGTAAACAACCTGGAAGTCAATAATGGTCCAGATAGTCTTCAATTCTTGGCAAAGTCTACCAGAAGCGAGTTTTCTAAATCTTACTATTGTAAAACTGTTAAAGTACCACAGAACAAGTCTTGATAGCAATATCTGTACGAAGTGCTTTTATTTATTTGAAATAACACAAGAATTTCATCTATTTCGAACCTTCGTAAAAGTTTGGTGCTTCCGTCAGAGGTTGAGTCATGTTAGAATAGAAAAGAATAGAATATCCTTTATTTGCCATGAATTGTTTCTGGTATCAGTGATATTTTCGGAATTTCGAGCCCAGTAATCTGTTGACCAGAGAATACAGTGAAACTAGTAGTAGACTTGAAGAAGGAACTTTAATGCATGTATCAACTGTACAAAAACAAAACGTGACAGCATCGTCTAGGTCACAAACAACAGCTCAGTCACAATCACCATACTTTTTTGTACAGAGTATTTCTGTAGTAGGAATGTTGAGCTATCAAAGAGAATGAAGTTTATTCTTATTTCAAAGTCACTTCACTACTTTCTGATTGTATCCATATTTGTCTTCGGTATGGAGTATGCCAAAATCAGCTCATACAGGATTATCCACGGCTCCTTTTGGTCCTTATAGTTTATTTATTGTTGTAGTATTGAAATCCATTGATATTTTATCTGAAATATTGATAACGATTTTTATTTTTCAGAGGGTGAGAAAGGTGTCATTTTAACGCTTACTCAGAAAAAATTCACAGCAGATGGCACAGATGAGAATGAAAACCACTTCTGGATGATACCACTTTCCATATCTACCTCTAAAAACCCTTCCAAAGAAGCAAAGACCATAGTTCTCAAAACTCCAAGTGCTGAAATTTTTGTACCTGGTGTTGAGCCATCTGATTGGATCAAACTCAATCCTGGCACCATTGGTTTTTACAGATCTCAATACACATCGAACATGTTGGAAAAATTCATACCTGCTATTCAAAATAGGTCTCTTCCTCCATTGGATAGGTTAGTATTCTTCAGTTGTTTTGCATTCAACTATCAACTTATTTTTGACCGTTCTGACCGGATAAAAGAAGAAACAAGGGGATGAAACGTTCAGTTTGAGTAGAACCTTGAAGATGAAAGCACGACCAGCTGTCGAAAGTTCTCGCATATAATAAATAGAAGTTATAAAGCTTCAAATCCTTATTCGTGGACACAGTACTCCAAAAAAAGGGGGCAAACCGCGGACACGTGTTTCTGGCTATTGGCCTCAACAGCGCGGTGCAGCCAAGTGTAAAGATGGGCAACACTTGTTTGCCGAAAGCAGAAAACAACACATACGCACAGAGTCAACAACAGGAGCCAACCGCACATTTGTGGTTCCAGTTAGAAGACCTAGAATTCCCAGGTTACATCTAACATGACCACGTAGGCAGCTATAGCTACCTGTGTAACATCCGGGTCCAGGATATAACAGATTATCTGTACTCTTTGCAGATGACGCTTTTCACAATCAGTATAGAAAGGGATGAATATCTCAAAATAGCCCAGGATGATGTTAGACAACAAGCACATACATGCTTCGCCAGCAATGAATTCGTACTGAATGAGAGTAAAACTGTAAGCCTAAAATTTGATTGTAGGCTAAATAATTCTGTTAATCAGGAAGAAATGTATGGAAATGTGAAATTTCTAGGTGTACAAATTGACAGTCACCTCCAGTGGTCACATGTGAATTTTTTGTATACTAAACTCCCCAAGGCTGTTTTTGCTATTAAAAAAGTTCAAGACCTTGTAAATCAAACAGCAGCGCTAACTTTTTATTACTGTCAATCCCATTCACAACTTCAGTATGCTATGAAACTTGTGAAGAGATACATGAATATGATACTAGGTTCAAAACCAGAACAGTTGAACCAAAAACAAGGCTTCAAAAAACTACCAAAATGGATATGGGACTCTGTAACAGCTTATCACCTCAATTTCGAGATTTACCTCCAAAAAAATTCAAATCCAAATTGAAATGTATCTTATCTAGTAACTGTATTTATAACATCCAAGAATTTACTCAGTTGATCGCTGAAAATCGGCATCTGTTCATGGATAATCACAGTGATTGAATATAATTTCCCATTTTATTGTTACGGTATATATTCATACATTTTTCTATATTTCATTCATTTGACATTCTATACATTTCACATTATATATTTTTTTTCAATTTTATACATCATACTTCATATATTTTATACATTTACGTTTTATATATAATCCATACATTTTATATATTCCTATTTAGTCATCTCTTAAAATGTATTTTATCTTGTATGTAGATCATATATGTTTTTATTCTTCAATATCCCATATCACAATTATTGTCAACCTCGATTATATTACCAGGACTACAAATTATTCTATCATCTATCTTTAGTTATTTGGGTTAAGATTTGGACATGTCTGTAAAATTTTTTTGAGACATAAAAATTAAATGAAATGATAAATACGGATAGAGATTTTATCGAGTGTGCAAGATACAAATCAAAAATGAAACAATTCGTAGACAAACACTCCAAAAAGGGGGCAAACCGCGGACACGTGTTTCTGGCTATTGGCCTCATCAGCGCGGTGAAGCCAAGCGTAAAGATGGGCAACACTTGTTTGCCGAAAGCAGGAAACAACACGAACGCACGGAGTCAACAACAGGAGCCAACCGCACATTTGTGGTTCCAGTTAGAAGACTTAGAATTCCCAGGCTACATCTTACATGACCACTTAGGCAGCTATAGCTACCTGCGTGACATCTGGGTCCAGGATATAAATACAAATGGAGATTTTATCGAGTGTGCATGATACAAATAAAAAATGAAACAATTCGTGGACACAACACTCCAAAAAGGGGGGCAAACCGCGGACACGTGTTTCTGGCTATTGACCTCATTAGCGCGGTGCAACCAAGTGTAAAGATGGGCAACACTTGTTTGCCGAAAGCAGGAAACAACACGAACGCAAGGAGTCAACAACAGGAGTCAACCGCACATTTGTGGTTCCAGTTAGAAGACCTAGAATTCCCAGGCTACATCTAACATGACCACGTAGGCACCTACAGCTACCTGCGTGACATCTGGGTCCAGAATATAAATACAAATAGAGATTTTATCGAGTGTGCATGATACAAATAAAAAATTAAACAATTCGTAGACACAACACTCCAAAAAAGGGGGGCAGACTGCGGACACGTGTTTCTGGCTATTGGCCTCATCAGCGCGGTGTAGCCAACTGTAAAGATGGGCAACAACTGGTTACCTAAAATGAAAAACTTCACATATGCGTGGTGTCACCAACAGGACATGGATGTCACGCAGGTAGCTATAGCTGCCTATGTGGTCATGTTAGATGTAGCCTGGGAATTCTAGGTCTTCTAACTGGAACCACAAATGTGCGGTTGGTTCCTGTTGTTGATTCCATGCTTATGTGTTGTTTCCTGATAAATAGATAAGTACTATTCTGATCATTCCCATATTGATTTCAATTTAAGAGCCACCGGTAGAAAGCTGTTTCGGCCTATTGGGCAGTGTCAATAACGGGCAGGCGGTCTTCGATTGAAGACAAAATGTGAATAAACAAGAAAAGTACCTGATGAAAATAACTGAGTAAACGCAGTATATTGTATACACCTCTCCGGAATATATTTATTGTTCTGACTACCACCCCGAAGTATGTTTTTGTGAAGTATCGCTCTTACTCCAAATGTTAAGTATTACAAGACAGGGTCATAAGTTGGAATCCTTATTTGTTGAAAGAAAGTTTCATAATAACTCTCAACTCACCTTGAATAATAATTAATTGTACAAAGTATTATAAAAACATACAAAGCATGTTTGTTTTGTTGCCGAAACAAAAAATTTGTTCACTTGAAAACATTTCACTTCATGTATATTCATCCTTAGTTAAACCAAGGTCTTCATCATATTATTTCAAATATTATTTTTTCATATATCGTTAGGTTTTCTGATTCCTGATGTGTTATTTCCTATATAAAACAGTGAATCAAACAATTTTTATCATTTTCTAGACTAGGACTTTCGGATGATCTCTTTGCTATGGTGAAAGCTGGCCATAATAGTACTGTTGAAGTACTTAAATTGCTTAAGGCTTATGAAAATGAACCAGATTATAATGTATGGACTTCAATCAATAACATACTTGGTAGAATTGGCCAACTTTTAGGACATACTGATTATGAATCGGATTATAAGCGGGTAAGTAATCTTAGAAACCCTTATTGAAAGTTTCTTCAAAAGTTAAAAGACTTGAATGAATCAACTCATTTCATAGATTATTCGATCTTATATAAAAATGATCTGAAAGTATACCTAATAGTTTGTTTTCTAACAAATCAACTTGAATAACAATCTTCTTAAATATATATATACAGGGTGTTAATTAAGTATGTACCATAAATTTAATAGACGATTCTTTAGGTAATTTCAAGACGAAATGTTCATATAAACATAGGTCCGCAAATACTTTGTTCTCAAGATACAGGGTGTTAAAATTTAAAAAAAAGTTATTCGTAAATATCTTAAATATCCTTTACCTAATTTTGTTGTAATTTGGCAATGGTAATTATAACATTAAGGAGCTAATTTAGCCCGAACGTGATTCAATTTATTAAGTTCAGTGGCGTCTCGAGCGGGATTTGAACGAATATTTTTGACTTAAAAATGTACGCCACTGACTTTTGTGCAATTTTTATTATTTCCTTGGATTAAGCAATTAGGAATATAACTTTTTGTGTCTTGAATTTTTTTCGTATCTTGCTTAGTTTTTAAGAAAAAAAAAGACGACCTAATTGCATATCCCTGGACCTCACAAAGAATAATATGGGGAATTGAATGTTTCTTTTGGAAATTATTATTTTACGCCATTTTGAAATACTCAAGCGCGTCAGTTTAAGATATAATAGTTCTTCATCTTTATGTTCTAGATGTGATGTCTCATAATCTGACGATTATCTAGAGGGATTCGCCTTATCTGACAATAAATATTTTTTTTATTCATTGAAATTAATTAATTGAAAAGCTCAGGAAATAGCATGCAAATAAATAAGTGTATGTTTTTTAAATAAAATACTTGTATTTATAAGAACATATTTTTTTTTATGCTCAAAAAAAGGTAGTTTTTTGTAATTAATTGATTAATTAATCACCATCTTCATCACGAACGAGTCTCTGTGATCAGCTGTGATGGCGTCATGGTAACAGAATTCAGAGTGAGAACGGAGTGAGTGATAGATAGAGAAAAAGTGAAAGAGGAATAGAAACGCGAAGGGAAATATAGGTATCACACAGCTGCACGCATTAATCTTTATCGACGATTTTTTGTTATTTCTGCTTGCGGAAATCGTCAGATTATACAGGCTGATTCACGGTGGATGGCACATTAGACGTTTCTGGTGAACCAGACAACGGATCACTTTGAAAATTTAATGGAGGGCATATTCGGACATTCTCTAGCCAACTAAAATATTTTCGACAATGTGGTGCTGCTGCTTCTATTAGAAAGCAGTAGCAACTTTGATTTTTCAAATGGAACACTCTGTATATAATATTATTTTTGGAATCTCCAACAATTGCCCGACAACTTTTCTTGATATTTCCCTATACCTATCTGTTACCGTTTTCGAAATAAAAATTAATTTCAATTTTTTTCTTCGAAAATCATGACTTCTAAAAATGCCGAAATCTTTTAGTTAAGAAGTACTATGATATCGAAATTTGGTTTGGAGTTAGGTGATACTTGGACACTTCCCACACGTCAGCCTAATCTCCGTTACTTCAATACAGGGTGGTAAAAAAATACAGTTTTTTCGTTTGCTTGAAAAAGTTGCTGAAATTTGATTATTTTAAATGGAACACCCTGTATATTATTGAAAATTCGGAAAGCTGCTGAAATTTGCTTTCTACCTATACCTAACTAGTCAAGTTTCGGACTTATGAACATTTATTTGTGAAAATGTCCCTTCAGAATGGTATTTCCATTCGGTATTTGTTAAGCAGGCCATGATTACTATTTGACAGTAGCGTTGTGACATTCTTATAATAATATCGACATTTTCGTCACTTCAGAAGTTGCAAATACCTTCAAAACGATGGAACAAAACTATTCAAACGAAGTTCTTATGAATTTGTTTATTATTTTTGGACAGTGTGACAAAATTATCAGCAGAACATGTAGAAAGTTCAATGAATTGTATCCGAATCTACCGCCAATGAACCTCAAGAAATTTATACGAATTCAGAACAATTTCAATGCATTTGGATCAACTTTAAAAGCACCAAGAAACTTGCCTCGACCCGTAACTTTCGAAGACAACCAGATTAATGTCTTAGCATATTTTCACGCATTTCCCGAGTCATCGATAAGAAGTGCTGAAGAAGATTTGGGTATAAAATATTCATCGGTTCAAAGAATCTTGCGAAGACATAAAAAGCATGATTATAAATTCACCAAAATTCAAGCAATGAAGCCTCAAGATCCTCAACAGAGAGTAGAATTTTGTGAAATGTTGTTGACACGCATTCAAGAAGATCCACTTTTTTTAAATAAAATTATTTGGACTGATGAATCGAAATTTTCAAGAGAAGGGATTTTCAATAGAAAAAATCGTCATTATTGGTCCAGTGAAAATCCTCACGTCACAAAAGAAGCCGGATTTCAAGAAAAATTTAGTTTTAATGTCTTCTGCATGTTGATGGACAACAAATTGAGGTACGTGATATACGAGGAGTCATTAACATCCAGAAGCTACCTGAATATTTTGGAGAATACTGTAGACAGTTTCGTGGATAATCTGCCACTCGAAGATTATCGAAACTGTTGGTACCAACTAGACGGAGCTCCTGCACATTGCACAAGAGAAGTGAGCGCAGAACTGGATAGACTATTTGACGATCGGTGGATGAGGCGCTTGGGACCATGGAATTGGCCAGCGAGATCACCCGATCTTAATCCATTAGATTTTTATTTGTGGGGAATGTTTAAAGAAAAAGTTTACAAAATACCCGTGCGTTCGAGAGATGAATTGTTAGAAAGGATTGCCCAAACATTTGAAGATTTGGATCCCATTGAAATCAGATCTGCCACCACGAAAGCAGTCAACACCCGCATTTTAAAGTGCTTGGAAGTGAACGGCCAGCGATTCGAACATATTTTGAAATATTCCACATGATTGTTTTACTTTTTTATAATTATTCATATCAATATTTCCAATTTCAAGTTTCTTGGTGCTTTTTTAAAGTTTATCCAAACATATTGAAATTGTTCTGAATTCGTATAAATTTCTTGAGGTTCATTGGCGGTAGATTCGGATACATTTCATTGAACTTTCTACATGTTCTGCTGATAATTTTGTCACACTGTCCAAAAATAATAAACAAATTCATAAGAACTTCGTTTGAATAGTTTTGTTCCATCGTTTTGAAGGTATTTGCAACTTCTGAAGTGACGAAAATGTCGATATTATTAGGAGAATGTCACAACGCTACTGTCAAATAGTAATCATGGCCTGCTTACCAAATACCGAATGGAAATACCATTCTGAAGGGACATTTTCACAAATAAATGTTCATAAGTCCGAAACTTGACTAGTTAGGTATAGGTATGATATACATAGAAAGAAAGCAAATTTCAGCAGCTTTCCGAATTTTCAATAATATACAGGGTGTTCCATTTAAAATAATCAAATTTCAGCAACTTTTTCAAGCGAACGAAAAAACTGTATTTTTTTACTACCCTGTATTGAAGTAACGGAGATTAGGCTGACGTGTGGGAAGTGTCCAAGTATCACCTAACTCCAAACCAAATTTCGATATCATAGTACTTCTTAACTAAAAGATTTCGGCATTTTTAGAAGTAATGATTTTCGAAGAAAAAAATTGAAATTAATTTTTATTTCGAAACGGTAACAGATAGGTATAGGGAAATATCAAGAAAAGTTGTCGGGCAATTGTTGGAGATTCCAAAAATAATATTATATACAGAGTGTTCCATTTGAAAAATCAAAGTTGCTACTGCTTTCTAATAGAAGCGGCAACACCGCATTGTCGAAAATATTTTAGTTGGCTAGAGAATGTCCGAATATGCCCTCCATTAAATTTTCAAAGTGATCCGTTGTCTGGTTCACCAGAAACGTCTAATGTGCCATCCACCGTGAATCAGCCTGTATATTTTTCGTTATCCTTGAATCATTTCCTTCAAAATAAAAAAAATAGCTATGCTGTTGAATGTCGAAATGACGTTATTTTTTTACAACTTTGCTGTGCTCTCTTTTCTTTACGTCACTCTCAAATTGTCAGATTACTGGAATATACACTTTTTAGCATGTAATTAACTCACCCTATCTTAATCTGACGCGCTCGAGAATTTCTGATGATCAATTTTTTTTTACTAATCTGATCCTTTATCCTTCACGAGCGCCCTTATATATGGGGCTCATATTTGTTGGAGGTACTTAACCGGGTACAAGGTATCCCCCTGTATATGAATCTGCCGCGCTTTAGTGAATCCCGAAATCCCCCCTTGGGCTCCCCTATTATAAAGTATATTTTGATTTGATTTGAAACATTGAACCTCGCTAAAACTTATTACACAATTAGAAATAATATGGTGAAAGAATGCTAGGGCGTTCAAAATTAACAAAATAATTCATTTATGTACAATAATCTTTCTTATGTTTCAGTATCAAAGGCAACTTCTGAGTAAATTATATCAGAGGCTTGGTTGGAATCAGAAACCAGGTGAATCTCACCTGCACAAGTTGCTCAGAGGTTTAGTTTTGGGTCGATTTGTTTGGCTAGATGACAAAGATTCAATATTAGAAGCACAAACCAGATTTTCGTCTCATCTGAAGTCTGAGCAAATCTTGTCAGCTGACGTCCGTAGTGCTTGTTATAAGACTGTTCTTAGAGCAGGAGGTGAAGAAGAGTTTCACAAATTATTGGAATTATACAGATCCACAGATTTGCATGAGGAAAAGGATAGAATAAGTCGATCTCTTGGAGCCGCCAAACATCCAGAGTTGTTGCAGAAAGTTCTTGAATTTGCTATGTCGGTAAGTTTTTGCCAATCAAAAGTTAGGAATTCAAATAGAAGATCGAGGGACGAATGAAAATGAATTATAAATGAGTTTTCGAAGCACACCACCAATGGGATAGAACCGAACACGCAAAATAATAAAGTACGCGCCAACTGAGATGAGATTTTGATGCTCATTTAAAACCAAATTGTACCCGCCCTAGAAGATAGCCATTGGTCACACAGAACTGCAGATTATGCCCAAAACCCCGAACGATAGCTTTAATACATGATTATATATTGAAATTGAACGGGATATATTTTTAGAAGAGAATTCTTCATACATTCCCTCTGACAAAATATTTTCTTAATCACGACTCTTTCTCTTCTATATCTTAGCTCAATGGTTATTTTCGAATCAGAAAGTTGAAAACGAAAATAAAAGTCATCAATACTGTAGCAGTTCTTTGACAGAAGAAGTTGCTTCAGTCTTGATTTAAAAATGTGTACATTTTCAGAATTTCTGATATTGTCGGGGAGTTTATTAAAAAGTTTGCAGCCTTGAAACTCAAAACTTCTTTGGAAAAGAGCAGTGCAATGTTGACTAGGTAATAATAAGTGGGCATTCTGAGTAGAGTGATTATGATAGGCTCTGTTAGCAGCTAAAGTGTTTCTGTTTCGATAGATATATGTGCAAGCTTCCATTATGTATACTTCTGCTAGCGTTAATATTTTCAAATTCTGAAAAGTTTCTCTACAAGAATCTCTATAGCTCAACTTAGCAATGATCCTAATAGCATACTTTTGTATACAAAACACACGAGACACGGTAGAGAATGTGCCCCAGTTAAGGATGTCATATCTAAGATGCGAATTGAAGTTTGCTTAATAGACAGTTAATAAAACCACAATGGTGGGATAGAAACCTAAGAGAATAACAGGCTTTTCTAAGTTTATTACATAAGTGGTCAATATGTATCCTCCATTGAAGTTTGTCATCAAAAACAACACCCAACATTTTTGTTGACTTGGTTAGGTTCAATTCTAAAGCAGTATCAACAAACAGATTCAACCCATATTGTTGCCCAGTATTCATCTTGAAATTTAACAAGTTAGTTTTGGCTTCATTCAACATTAAATTGTTTTTTTTTGGCCACATAACTTTTTTGGAGGTCTCTAGAGCTGTGTTTTTCGCGGAGTCCATATCGTTTTCAATAATTAATATATTAGTATCATCAGCATAACACGTACAGTGAATGGCCGAGTTCTTATTGACACTGACAATGACACTGACAAGTCATTGGCAAAAGCTAAATACAAGAAGGGTCCTAGAATGGATCCCTGTGGTACCCCATCCTCAATATTTCTTTCAGTACTTAGACTTTTCCAACTTTGACTACTTGCCTTCTCTTATATAAGTATGAGTTTAGTATGGATAGGGGTGTTCCTCTTACACCATATCTTGAAAGTTTGTCCAGCAAAAGATTATGGTTCACACAATCGAAAGCCCATGAAAAGTCAATAAATAAAGCTAAAACACATTTCTTTTTGTTTAGAGCACTTACTATTCGATTTTGAAATCACACAGTGCCGTATCAGTACTTTTTTTCTTAGTGAAACCATGTTGTGAGGGCGATAACAAGTTATTTGCTATGAAATAGGATTCCAATTGTTCTTTTATGTTAATTTCATAAAGTTTAGAGATACTTACTTGAAAGAATACTAATCTGTAATCTGTATTGTATCTCTGTTATAAACATTCTTGTTTCTTGGGGACATTATTATATATTCAACATGTTTTTTTCAGGATGAGGTCAGATCACAGGACACTGTATTTGTGATTGCTTCAGTGGCTCAAACAAACATAGGAAGGGATCTCGCATGGAAATTTTTCAAAGATAATTGGTGTCAATTAGAGGAACGTTTCAGTGGATATCTTCTCACAAGATTGGTGAAATACCTCACAGAAAATTTTGCAAGCGAAGAAATGTCCAAAGAAGTAGAAAACTTTTTCCAGACCCATAAGGCTCCTGGTATAGAAAGAACCGTTCAACAATCAGTAGAGACAATCCAGTTGAATACGGCTTGGTTGAAAAGGGATTCAGAAGCCATTAAACAATACCTCAGTTCTATTTGAATTATACTTAATATTATATATTTTTTTGTTAACTTTCAGCTACTGAATAATTAAATAAAATATTGTTTCAATTTACAATCGATATCAGAATCAGTGGGTGTTGTTTTTTTTAAACAACTATGTTATCATGAAACTTATCCTATACACAAGCAACTTTCAAGATGAAATTGTTCGAAGCACCCTAATATTTTTATGTGGAAAATACTTCATACCGTTTTTATATGTGATTTGTTCAATGTCATATAATTTGTCTCATAGTTGACTAAACATTGTTAGAATTTCATTTTAACACATCAAGGAATGCTTGCCTGTAGACAATATCATCTATATTTTCTTATTAGTCAGTGGGCTATGCTTGAAGACTGGCAGTAAACAAATCTAAAGCAAATGAACTTCAAAACATTCAAGCCAGTCTCTATATACCTACACAGTAGGTTTAATGGACTGACGCCTATCAAAAAACAACTACTCCCCTGGCTAATAACACGAAGGGCGTTGGATTATATCCGTCCATTAAACCTACTGTGTAGGTATATAACTAAATATATATATATATATATATATATATATATATATATATATATATATATATATATATATATATATATATATATATATATGTATCGAATAGACCCACTCACTTGTTACCTAACCTAACTACTTATATATATATATATATATATATATATATATATATATATAAAATATTTTGCTAACTTTCTTCAAAAGCTTTTGATAATTCCTCTTCCTTATTCTCTGTTTCACTATCGCTGTCGTCATTTAAATCAATAATGAATTTATTTCCGCCATTGATATGGAAGTGTTCAATCTCAATATTGTCTTTTTCAACTAAAATTACTTTTTTAATCATTTTCTGCCCGTCTTCTTCGGTAATATTAGATACTTCTTCTTTAACTAGCTATATCACCTTCCTCTCAAATTTTGGAAAATTATTGTTACGCCTGATGCTTTGTTTAAATTTTCCCCAAATCAACTCGACGGGATTGAAAACACAAAATAGGGGGGAAGTCTCAATATGGTGTGTCCATACTTTTCAGCAATACTCTCAAGGGCATACACTTTTTTAAATGTGTTTGTCTGTAAAACTTCAAGAAGTTGGTTTTTGGTATAGTTATCTTCAAAAAAAAATTGTTATCCACTAAAAAACTTTCCTCGAATTTTTATTCGGTACTTTGATGAGCTGTTGCGAATGATAGGAAGCGTTGTCAAGAACTGTTACACTATTTGCATCCAAATTTGAGACCAATGTGTTTTCAAACCATTCCCCAAAAATATTAGCTTCCATGTTCTTATGATATTCAACATTGCAGTCCTAAAGTTTTTTCCTCATAATTTCAAAGAATTCGGAACCCATCCTTTATTCCTCCGCATTGCACAATGATTAGTCGCGATCCTTTATTTGCAGGCATGGTAGGCGTACACATTCTCGAACCATCAGTCCACCCTTTCGTAACTGTGTCGTGAGTGTCATATCAAGTTTTGTCCAAATAGAAAATTTGCCGTTCTTGTCTATATTTAGTTATTTGTTCTAAGTATTTGTTACACAGTTCAACTATTCTTCTGTTTTCCATAACTGCTTGACGTTTGTTTATTATTTTAAATCTAAATCCTAGTTTCTTTATCCAATTCTGAAGAGTTTAGTCACAGCACCCGGAAGTATTCAATTTCTTCCTTATGATTTTAATTGTGGGAATCACATTGCTTTTGTAACAGTCGTATATTGTTTTTTTAATGATTTTATTAGATGAACACCTAAAGGTTTTTGATAATCCCACATCACATCGCGTCTTCCGTTCATAAGGTTTGTTTTTGAATATTTTACGTACAGTTGAGAAAGGAATTTCCGTCAAATCTGATGTAGCTTGTAATAGTTTGTTTTCCTCGAAACCAAACTTGAGATGTAGATTCTTATATATGTTGAAACATACTCTCTGTGTTTCAATATTCAAATTCATCCGAATCTTATTCACTGGTATATCTTTTTCGCATTATTCACCAGTGCTATTGGAATCACTACACAGGAAAAAGTCTGCTTTGTTATCACACTCGTTATTATTATTAGTACTTGTCCAAGGACGCCACATTTTAAACAAATAACAAAAATTATAACTTCACCAATATCGAATTTCAACACTCAAATCGCGATCAGTTCCTGAACTAAACATTGATGACACAACGGCGGTACTCATCGCAACATTCTATTGGTCACTGTAATATGAGTTCAAATTTAATTTTATTACTCTTCAGCCAATCATAAAACTTGGTTAGTAAAAATTATGCAATACAAACCGCCAGTTCTTCGGTCCACGTGGACTAATTCGTAGGGGCATTATTTCTTTACATTGGTTTTTTGGCCTTTGAGTTCGCCGATAGCTATAAGAATTACTATATCAGTTACTTCGACCATACCAAATTGAAAAAAAATTCAGGTTGGAATTAAATATCCTCAGAAAAAGAAAGAATATGCAAGTATCGTTAACTGGATGCACTCAACTTTTGATTAGGTTAGGTCAAAAGAGTAGATCTATTCGACCCTCCACCGCAACCTGCAAGGTTTTATTTTGGGTCACATCTAATCACACTCGACCAAATAAACACAGCTTCTCAACGTACATTGATCAAATATTCAGTCACTTGTTGGGAGGTAGACTTTTTGTAATTCTTTAGGTAGTTGACTCTCATCGACTTCTCCAAATATAGAATCAGTGCCTTGGAGAGTGCTCACTATAGGCATTCTAAAAAGGTATTTTCATTAGAAATCTATTTTACATATCTTTTGATTTTGGTTATCAGATTGGTGCGTGACAGGCTATGTAAGTCCTGATGAAACAAATCGAACCTTCCAGAAGACAAATATACCAAAACGTTCTGTTGGGGCCTCGTGACGACCTCGGCAGAAATTCGGAAGTTGTTTTAAATATAGTGATTGACTATAGATTGATTGATTAGATTGACTGGTGCCTCAGCTATACGTTTTCTTATAATAGTCAGTTAGTTTGGCAATACAGTTTATCATCACCTGTTGGAAGTTTCATTTTCAGATGATTTAACAATAAGCTTTGCACAGAGGCCCAGTATGGGAATATCGGGAACTGTTGCATTTACCAACCAAGATACAAAGTCGGTTAAATTAGAAAAAAGTTGCTCATTTTCGAGCTTATTTACTTGACTTTTCAAAATATTGAAGATTATATGTGAAACAAGTGAAATTGTCGCCGAGAGCTAACTTATAATAGGATATTCTTTTTTTTTGCTGCATATAAAAAGTAAAATTGGTGATGGACGAAACAATGCATTGAAAATCTGTAAAAGCCATCTTGTATAGCTTGAAAAGTGGGTATTAAGAAGTGATTTTTGTTATTTAATATCTCTTTAATCAAAGTTTAAAAAAATCAAGCGAAAATGGTGAATTTCGGTTTTTTTTAGAATATCTATAAAACAAATCGGAATTTTTATAATTTGTAAACTTCATTTGAATAAGCTCCTTAATAGAACGCAATATTTACCTAAGTTAACCAACTTTGTATCTCTCACGATTTCCAATATATCCAAGGAAGCTCCTCCTTATCTCGACAGTCAGTATAAAATATGATTCTACTATATTTTAATGGAAACATGTTTCTCACCGGGTTCCATACGGTCATACGATTTTTATATATGCAATCGGAAATATAAAAAAGAAACTAAAGAATATTGGGAGCTGTCAGGAATGCTTTTTCAGATGTATATTTCATTTCACAATATTTGTTATGCTTAATGATGGTTTCATAATTAAGTCCCAGCTCAACCTTCAACTCACTGATAATTGCAGGTGGAATTATCACTCGATTTTATTATTATATTATTACTTTTTATTTGCAAATAATGCTCTTCATAGTACAGTCAGTCACTTATAAAATACAAAACAAACAAAAAATAAAAATTGAGACAAGTCACATTTCAAAAACAAGAAATTGGAAAAAAAACGAAGTATTGATGACTATTACTTGAAATATATTCACTACATTTTCTTTTGAATGAATGACAGCTTTTTATACGACTTGGCAAATTATTAAATGCAATCAGACCAGAATTATACGAGTCACAACCTATATGTTCTCTGTTGATATACAAATTTCCTATTCTATTTCTAGTAGAGTGTGTATGAATACTACTTGTGTAGGTTAACTGATCACTTAGATAATTTGGCAACATATTGTGTTTCATTTTAAATATTAGCATATTCAGTGTTATCCTTTGTTTAGCAGACATAAGAGACAATGTTTCCAACGTTCTTCTGAATATAACCACAGTGCGCATTGAGGTTCAATTCTTGATCTAATTCCGAAACATTCAACAGTTAAAGTTGTTTGTTATTAGATTTCCGAATTTCTACCAAACAGCTTGAAGATGCATTGGTCGGTCGGTAGCCAGGTGGTTCGACATGGGTGCTTTGTTCACTCACTCGAACTGACCGCAGTATTGGTCGGTGGTTCAATCCCCAGGCTGAACGATCGATTTTCACTTGCTATCGTCCAACCCGTGTTAGGAATCACGCGTTAAAAGGTAAGACCTCGTTAATCCTTAGCTCGCACAAGTTTCGACTTCTAAGGATTGTCGTTCGTAGGGGTGCGTCAGCTGGTTAACGAAAAAAAGATTTTTTAACAGATCAGGAAAGCTGCTTGGTGATACAAAAGTAATGATGAAAAAGGAAGTCGTGAAATAAATAAAAGAAATTTAATAATAAAACGAAATAATTCTTCAATTTTTATGGATACTTTACTATCAGGTATCCATATGAACTGAAGTAATCTTGTATTTATTTTATTTTCAATAACTTTACACATATTGGCGTAACATAATATTTACAAAATAACACAGTATTTATATCTACACTTCCACAGAATCAATGTTAATTGACAATATAAAAAAAATCAGTTATATGATATTTCTATGTTGCAAAATTAATAGCTCATTCGATTATAGTCTATTTCATGTACCAACTTACAGAAATGGGTTTCGATAGCATAAAATGTACAGGGAGATATTTATTCAATGGCATATGTATCAAATTTCAATAAATTGATGGATGTAGCCGTTACTACGTGGTAGAAAATTATCATGAAAAATAAGAATTAAAACTTTCTATAATTTTAACCACTTTTATTTGTAACTAACTTAACTGCAGTTTCGTCCTAAAAGGACATTTTCAAACTTATACATTAATGTATAAGTTATAGGTTAATAAATAAGTTTGAAAATGTCCTTATAGGACAAACAGCAGTAACGTTAGTTGCGAATAAAAGTGGTAAAAAACATAGAGTTTCAATTCTCATTTTTCATGTATCAAATGTCATCAATCTAGATTTCATGTATCATAGAATGTTCACAAAAATATGGGAGGGGCAAAATTTTTCGTTTTCCATGGAAAATGATTGACAACTCAGTATTTTTAGAATGATAGGAACTTGATACCATAAGTTTCCTAGCTGATAACTCTCTGACGTCACTTTGTTATCCAGACGGCTAGTTGATACCTGCAGTTCATTACCTGCCTACATTTCATGGCCAGGGGCGAAACAGAAGCTTTTTATTTTTATTTCAACATGAGTCCAACCCAAAAAAATTATATAAAATATTGATCTCTAACAAGAGGAGAGTTCGTGTACTTGAACACTCAAAAGACAGGTATACTGCAGACACGTGTTTCTGGCTACTGACCTCATCAACGCGTTACATCCAAGTGCAAAGATGTCAATCAGTGGTTAAGCTTATGGAATTATGCTTTGCTTGATGAGAAATTAATTTTAAGAATATTTTCAGTTTTTGAAAAAAAAGTTGGTCTTAGCTGTGAAACGAAAACCATTTTATTTCAGATGTTTTCACATTGTTCATGTTGTGTCAAAATGTTACTTAGAAAAGTCGTTGGGAATGGGGTTAATAGGAATTTCACTAGTTCGGAATTCCATTGTCTAATATATAAAATGATTTGAAATCCCTGAAACAACAAGGAGAATTAAAGCAAAAATTATTATTTTTGCTTAATACAATTGTTATTTTCAGCTATTCATTTTTAATTCTCCTTTTTAGTTGTTTCAGGGATTTCAAATCATTTTATATATTAGAAATAGAAGTCCGAACTAGTGAAATTCATCAAGAAACATTGTCAATCGCCTTCAAACAAAGGGGTTAGTTAATAGGGTTGAACATGATAAATTGTATTTACTCACAAATTCAGCTCATATATTGCTGGAAGGTACTTTCAATAGGTATATAGTAGGTAAAGTAATGATATTATTACGTTTTGTGAATGTTATTTGTGAAGAACTACAATTTATTTTGTTCAATCTAAAAAAATTGAAGTAGTTGAATCTTCCTAAAATTTTGTATAGAGCCATAGTTTCCCATCCCGGACAACTTTTTTCAATAACATTTTGACATGTTACGAGCTTCATCATCAAGGCCAATTTGTTTTTCAAAATCAGAACATATTTATGAAATTCACTTCTCACCAACAAAGCTTAACCCCGCAATTTTATAAAATACATCTATATAAATCAAAGTTCACATTTTCATATGACTTTATCATTTATGGTGAAAAATTCGAAAAAATATGAATATTTTAACCAGCACAATCATTGTTGATTTTCAAATGTTTGTGAATATTCGAAAATAATAATCAAACTTGTTCAAGTTGAAATTCATGCACAATTTCGAGAACATATAAATATTATATTTCAGAATTCTGCACGATGCGAGAATTTATCTGAGGTATGTTTTCAATAGTAATAGATCATTCTCCACAACAAATTACGTGGTTTCTTTAAGATTTGTTGCAGTAGTTAGTCTAAGCAAATTCCCTCTGGTTGAATTCTATAATAAAGAATTATGTAATGAACTTGTTATTATATGTGACCTCCACAAAAGATGACTTTTCAAAAAATAGAGCATTCGTTCACAACAGGAATCACATATAAATTTGATTTTTTAGGGGATGAATCGACAAAGTTCCTAATTGACTGTTTTAATGACATTCACATTCACCAGATCTTACTTCTAAAATTTTACCTCCGACATAATTTTGAAAAGCTGTATAAGCACAAACCATCAACTTTTAATGAGAATTGTAAGGAAGAGGATTGTAAGGATCTGTATACTTTGCAACAAAGAATACTACATTTTTTAATGAAAAAGCCTGTTGACAACCTAAATGTATTATTACTATTGTTATCATTTTTATACACTTATCGAATGAGCCACCAATTTTTACAAATATAATGTCTAACCAGAATAGCGAATCAGTTTGAAAAAATGAAACCTATAAACTCACAATTCTTCGTTATGAATAATATTTTCAGTTTCCCTTTTTTCTTTAAAAATTTGGCTAGACTAAAACACATTCAGTATTCCCAATGATAGCTTTGTATCTGAAGGTACTTTTTTGTTCTCTCGCAAAAGTCAATGACTGGTATAAATTAATAAATTATTACCAATTGTACTCCAGACTGTTTTCAAATATAGTGAAACTGTTTACAGTTTCCACCAATTAATAATAATAATCCAATTAACTAACAGGTTATTAGCTTTTCAGAATATGGAGTTGATTCTTTAGTTTCAAATGACTGTTGAGTGTTTCGTATATTTTCTAGAAGTTTGTCTTCCACACTAGCCGGGGATTCACTCTCAATTTCCCTGAAAAGGTCATTCTTTAATTCTGGTAAAAACTTAGTTATTCTTTCCCACGTAGCATTCCACAAAATACTTCTACCTTCAGGCCCATCAAATACTTTAGCGGAATCCATGACCAACAGCATATTTTTCAAAGACTCTGGAATAGCTTCGTACAACAAATCACTTTTATCTGCATGCATGTACTTATCCATAAAATCGAGTATAATCAACCATAAATTACTGAATGTAGAGAGAGATGATAAAGGAGTTAGATGGTGAAGGAAAACTTTCGATAAAAGAGTAGCTGCTCTCATCCTGGTTTCTTCCATTGAACCAGCATCTTTCGGCATTGTTGGCTGTAAAAGGT
This sequence comes from Leptinotarsa decemlineata, assembly GCF_025532065.1. Taxonomy (NCBI): domain Eukaryota; kingdom Metazoa; phylum Arthropoda; class Insecta; order Coleoptera; family Chrysomelidae; genus Leptinotarsa; species Leptinotarsa decemlineata. Next base: position 3,513,641 of record NW_027412547.1, read on the forward strand.
AATTCAGCAAAGGAAAGAGGACTCTCTGGAAGCACTGTTCCCATTCTGGACCACTCAAAGTTTGCAGATCATGAACCAATAAGGCTCTTTGTAAGTATGTTATGGCACTTGTTCTGACTTGATATCTAGAATCACAACAAAGCCTAGCAATTCCTTGTAAAAGAGGACACCAACCTTGGGACCACAAGGATGTTTCTTGTGAAACTTCTCCACCTTCTTCAGCCCACCACTTGAAAATTTGAGCAGTTCTAGTATGTAGTGTATGCATGAGATCCAGTAACTGTATTGAAATTTGATGATAGCCACTAGGTACCCCCTCTTCTTCACTTTCTTCATCCTCATCTGGGCTGCTTGTCGGACTTTTTCTATTTCTGGAAACCCTCAATCTCGTTCGGTTAGATTTGATTCGTGGCCTAGATTCGTGATTAGCGAATCTCTTAGTTCCGTTACAACTCTGTACGTTTGCCTCAACAAATGTCCTGATACAATGAACACAAATATCAAAATTATACGGTGTTATATGAGCTACATCTCTAACTAAAAATGCAAGGCTTTCACAGCACTTCATCATACTACGAGGATCATGAATTCCCAAGTTCTTTTCCAAACAAAGTTCATATTGGGTTGGTGGCACAGTTCTGCCCATGACGGGTTGAATTTCACCTTCGTTACCAACCAGTATCCAACCTCCAGTACTGGGCGTTCCAAGTGGTGAAACAGGAACAAAACTTTTTTGATGCTCTTGGTCATGTTTGGTACTCTTTGTTAGCTCTGAATCGGATTTGTATCCTCTATCAACAATGGCATCGTCTTCTCTAGTATTATCAGGATATTCCTCGCCAGATTTAATCTCATGGCTAAGCAAAGATGAATCTTCTGTAATAGGCTTAGGTGGTTGGGCTCCTGCTCCGACACATTCAAGAAGTGTGAATATAATCGTCCAGTCAGTATTAGTATGTATATTCTGGGCAGAAGTTTTCAATAATTCAAATAATCCAAACGAGATCTGTCGGGATATTCTGCTTAATGTACTACTTTTCAGCAGAAGAAGCATTCGAAGTGACTGCAGAACTATATGACTCATTTCTTCGTTTCTCATCAAACGTATAGCTATTCGTAATAATCCTATTACTGACCTCTCCAGAAGGAACTGGTAATCAAAGAGAGATGCATTCATTACAATAGTATATATGTGGTCTCGTACATTCTGCCATATTGACATTACTCGATCTCTATTTTGCATAACAATTTTTATAAGGAGTTCCAAGAAAAACACTGTTACATTCTGATTATAGTTGTACCCCAGGCTTTCTTGAATGTCAGGTCCTCTGGATAACTCTATCAAAGTTTTAACCATTTCCAGAAGAGCATTTTCATGGAGAAATTTAGAGTCGGTTATCAACTGATCCAAATTACAATCTTTTATACATTCTTTGGTTATTTCAATAAAATATTGTTCCTCAGGTGTTGGTACTTTCGAGAGATTTTCAGCTGAAACCATGTAGGAATATAATGAGCTTAAGAGACCTGTATCTTGTTTTTCCAAATTGGGAGCCTCTTCAAAGTGTAACACAAATTTTCCACTTGGTTCAATGAAATCTTCAATTTCAGTGAAAGTTTTGGAGAGCAAGTCATTGGTGTATAAGGACAACATCAGATCAAACAAAGTTTTCCAACCTTCTGTAATGCTATTGCCATGAAGATGGAACAAGGCAAAAAAAGTTTTCAATGCCAACTGTGCTTTATTATTTGCTCCAAACTGAATAACAACATTGTTTTGTCTTCCCCCATTATGGAATAGAGAAAATTTAGAGATTGTCAAAAGAAGCATGTCTAAACTCTTAGGAATATTCAGATTAGAAGCTATAAAGGCACACTGTTCAAATCCCTTCATTATTTTTTTGTATATACTTGGATTGTCACTCTTTTCAAAACCAGATGATAGAGCAGACACAGCTGGACCATATAGAATCTGGAATAATTCAAAATCATATGTGCCACTATTTTCATGAACATACGAAGCCTCTTTTGATTGACCTTTCCGTAACAGTAACTTCCAGAGGTAATTATCTCTGATGATACCTGCTTGTTCTGCAGGCATGACAATTTCATCATTTTTTATTGTATTATAAATTTCATCGAGTAGTTCTTCATCAAAGTCATCTCCACCATTAACACCTTTCAAATTCTTTTTAAATGCAGAAGCACTCATTGGCACAGTTTGTTTTTTTGCATTCTCATTATGTTGATCCACATTCAACATAATTATTGCATAGGCCAAAGTAAAGGCTGAATCAACATCAGCAAAAGGTTCCCCGTTACTTTTGTGCCAATGATCTGCAAAATGTTCCAAAATAAGTGAAATTGTAGGTGCTTCACCAGGTAATCTGAAAGATTCCAAAAACGCTCTCAAAGCTTCATCTATTCTAACATCTGTGAAGTTGAATGTCTTCACAAAAGCTTCTAAAATCTTCAGATTGCTCCTATTGCTTATGTATTCACCAATCATAGCTTTACTTAGACCAGGATTTTCTCGCAAAAACATCACAATTTCTTCTATGTCTAATACAGGTTTAAGAAACCCATGTTCTTGAAGAAATTCTATACCTTTTTTAGGTTTTTGGTTGAAATACTCTGTACCCTGAGGTAACCATTTTTTCAAAAACTTTTTATGTGCTAGTTCTTCCTTATTTGGCACATTATCAGCTGATTTCACTTTTGAAGATCTATTATAATTATATATATTTTCTCTAGATCCACTGTCATTTAAGCTTATTTCATTATTTAATATTTTTTGTTTGCTTTTCTCTTTGCATCGCTTTTCGATTCCTTCAATAGTGATAAGAAGTGCATCCAATGACAACAATTGTGTTTGATTCAATCCATTTGTCGCAGAAAACGTAAATTTGGCTAACAACTTTGTAAATTCTTCAAATAGATTGAGGCAATATAGGTCACAATCATAATTTAAATATAACTCAGTATGGAAACCAGGTATTCTCCACAACTGGAGCAGGTTTTCCATAGCAATTTCCCTATGTTCGTGGGTTATCTTAGTTGAATCGCTCGATAAAATGTCCATCAATTTTTTTAAATAGAATTCCAACTGATATTTCAAAAAACTCCTTTGAGATTGGAACATCAAAAATGCTACTTGTAAGTCTGCAGCAAACACCGAGAGCCGTTCAGTACTCATTAAAGAAAATAAATTTCTGCATAAATCATCTTTGACTAAAAACTGTAAAGTGTTGTATCTTCCTATACTTTCAGCACCAACTTCAAATGCTACGGTTAATAAAATCAATCCTAGATGAATCATAACATCAGTATTTTGTTTATCTAATAGATTGCAAAGACTTATTAAAAATCTGAAAAGCTCTCTGGCACATGCAAGGCCGTATGGAGACAATATTAGTTCTTGGTGGAGTTGTGGGGTAAACCTTATACCTCTTTGATTAACATACTCTTGACTAGAATCATTTGAAGAATCACATGTGCCATCATTGACGGTTTCTTTTGCTTTTGTTATATCATCCTGTGAGTTAATTTGGGATACTTCAGTCTCAACATGATGATTGTGTTCAGTGGTATTTGAAATTTGATCGTCACATTGAACATTTTTCATTTCTGAATTATTAGATTGAGTACTAAAAATACCTGACTCCAAATCAGATATATAACCTTCATTCTGAACAGGTGATGGAAACGAAAGTTCACTTACTTCAATGGTATCACAACTCATGGAATGAATATTTTGTAAAATAGAACCTTGTAAATCTACTACATTACTAACAGATAGGGTTGTTAATGGTGTTGACGATATGGAACTTGGAGTTGAATCTTGAACTACTTTTGGTGGAACAAAGGACTGAATACCTTCAGAATCAACTTTTTCTCTTTTTCGGTATGTCTGTTTATTTTTTCGTTTTGTTCTAGTCTGGTCCAAAGTTCCCGTACGCATTTGAAACTGTTTTATACTGGTTGTTCTTAAATCCTCACAAAACTGTGGAAGTCTCATAAAAACTAAGTGAACCATATCTTTCAAATAATGCTCAGCAGTTTTTCTCAAAAGTTCACTGAGTCTTGTTTCAAAACATATCCTGAAGCATGACAGCATAATTTCACATAAACTTTCATTTGTTAGATTAACCCCCTCGGGAGATAAAGTGAGAGTTCTCAATACCTGAAGGATTCTCATTAAAACTACACCATCTGAGGACTGATCTGTTCCTACAAATCTTGCATGTGTAACAGCATCTGCAATGTTGTGTATAGCTTGTGGTATCGAGGCGTGCATAGGATCTAAAAATTCATTTAATTTACACATATGTTCAGTATACTAGTGGAGTACTTACCTATGATACCATATGATAGAAACTTGTTAACAGATGATAATGCTAAACTGGTGACAGGACCTGTAGTTTCTTCAGATCTTATAACATTTAAAAAAGGTGACAGAAAAGTGATGGGTTCAACAAATCTCAAGTCATCTACATTATCAAGTATTTCACGGAGTTCCTGAAAATTTTTCATAAGGGCATCATCTTCTTGATAGGAGTGTGAAGACCATCTTGTTCCACGGCGCATTGCTATCATCAAAACAGATATTTCACCTTTTACTACAAAAATTCCATTGCCAGGTAAATTCATTTTGAATACTCTTTTGAAAAAGTGTTATCATCTGAATTTAGTACACGTTTTAAAAACTACTTCATTGAAGTATTTTTATTTTGACATTCCATCAACCCATAGTTCATAATCGTGATTTGGCAATTTGGCACCTGTCACTGTCACTGTTGCACTCTCAGAGCATTAAAAGTTGTCTTTTTCGCACTGATTTGCTCTCTCTCTCTCTGTATCTATCTTATGACCAAATTTCCCGTAGAGCAGAGGTTCCCAAACTTGTTTTGATCATAGACCATATCAAAATTTTGCTGGTTCCGGTGGACCCCCTACAGCTATTCACAGCAAAAGAAACTAATCAAAAATCGCACACACAAAAGTTGTATTTCGTTCCATTTGCGCACGGTACTGAAGAGCCCTAAAGCAAGTGTCTTAAGGGGCAATTCCACTGAGGCAACAGTGAACGACATGTCGCATGGATACTTGTTTCCTAGTGTTGCCCATTGTAGGCGTCCGACAAGTTGCCCGGACACATGTTGCATGTCGCATGCGGATTTTGTTGCCCCATGTCGCATGCGCGTTGTCGTACATGGGTGTAGCATGCGGCATGCGTGATTCCATTCAAGCAACTCAGTTTGGTCAACATGTCACTACAAACAGTAGCGGCGGCTGCTTATTTGGTAATCGCATTACGAAAAGATCGCAAAAGGAAAAGAAAAACACCCCAGTATTGGAGAAAAAATTTATATGTCGATGGACAAGAAATTCAAATTAATTTGTACAACAAGTTGATTGCTGACGATGATGTTCTATTTCGAAATTTTACGCGGATGAGTAAAGAAGATTTTGAATACTTACTTCAAAAAATCTCACCTATAATAAGAAAATGTGATACCAACTTTAGGGAAGCAATTACACCTCGCGTGAGATTATTAGTGACATTAAGATATTTGGCTACAGGTGATAGTTATCCATCGCTTATGTATCTATTTCGATTATCTGAGCCAAGCATTTCTCGAATTATTCCAGAGGTTTGCAGAGCTATGATGGACGTTCTACAAGATTTTGTCAGGGTAAGTAAAAATATTAATATATATGTATAACCATTTTGTTATTTGAAGCAAAACATAATTAAATCAATATCACATGTCAAGTGAATAAAGTGAATAACTTTTCTTATTAATTAAAAGTAACTAAAAACTATAAAACTTAAACTTTAAAAACATAACTTAAAATACATAATAAACATAATTATTGAGTAGACGAGGATAATGATTCGTCTGAAAAGGAGCTATAGAACGACAGTAATTCGCTGCTTCCCATTTGGGGAGATGGTGTAGTTTCTGGATGAACAACCGTCGGCGTCAGTTGTTGCAATGTGCTTGGGTCGTATTTCCCCATGTCTGCTTCGAACAGTATATTGTTAATAGCATGTTCTACTAAATTTTTGGTATAGGCACTATACTGCCGATGCTTAGTGGCGACATACTCCCCAAACACGGTACTTGCATCCCTTGGCTTATTTACAGATTCCTTCAAAATGGCATATGCTTCATCCGCACGATCATCTTCCACTTTTCTCTTCCTGTTTACCTTAAGGGGAGATTGAAATAATTTTTTTGATGGACGAGATGGGGACGGAACTGATGAGGAATGAAGTACATCAACAGTTTCATCTTCACTGGGTGCAACCTGTAGATCAAAAATGAATTTAATTTTTTTCAATAAAATGTCATAAAATAATTGAAAATTTATTCAAATTTGAAATAGAGATTTATAGATCAATTAAATGTTAATAATTTTTTTTTCAGATGCCACGCTCAGAAAACGAATGGAGAAAGATAGCAAATGATTACGAAGTTTCCTGGAATTATCCTCATTGCATAGGAGCTTGTGACGGAAAACATGTTGTCATACAAAATCCCAAAAACAGTGGCAGTATGTTTTTCAACTACAAAGGGACTTTCAGCATTGTTTTAATGGCCGTTGCCGACGCAAATTATAATTTTATATATGCTAATGTTGGCTGCCAAGGCAGGATATCTGACGGAGGTGTTTTTCGAGAAACATCGTTTTATCACAAGTTGGCCAAAGGTACGCTAAAATTACCTGACCCAGAACCTCTTCCTGGTAGCAATAAATTATCGCCTTATGTCTTGTTGACGGACGATGCGTTCCCACTACAGGAACACATAATGAAACCCTTCAGCGGCCACCACGAAAAAGGCTCTTCACAAAGATTATACAATTATAGGTATTCACGCGCGCGAAGAGTAGTGGAAAATTCATTTGGGCTGCTGGCAAGTGTATTTCGTGTATTTAGAAAACCGCTAATGATTAATTTGGAAAACGCTGAAATTGTCACAAAAACATGTATTTACCTCCATAATTTTTTGAGAAGGAGTAAAACAGCGCGTTCATTACATTGTCCACCAGGAACTTTAGATAACGAAACGCAAGATGGAACAATTATTCCTGGATCATGGCGAGCTGTCGTCCAAGGCGAAACTGGTCTGCAGGATTTGTCACATAGAGCAAGAAGGGCAACTTTTGAAGCTAAAGAGGTCAGGAATGAATTTATGAGATATTTTCAATCGGCTGAAGGCCGTGTGCCTTGGCAGGACCATTATGCCTAGCTTTTTACTACTTTATGTCACGTTTTACTTTTTATATATAAATACTAACAGTAATTTTATATATATATATATATATATATATATATATATATATATATATATATATATATATATATATATATATATATATATATATATATATATATATATATATATATAGAAATAGAATAGTAGTTTTTCGGGGATTCGGTCTGATTAGATCAAAATTAAAGAAAACAATATCAACAAAAAGACAGACATCGACAACCTCAGCAAAATTTATTCATTTTTACTAACAAAAAATATAAATCTGAATACATCCTGTAATAGTAACACAGTATAAATCCCCATAATGAACGATAATAAAAATTTGAAAAAGTATTTCACATTATTCAATGTCAAAAAGTTGTCATTTTGATGTTGAAGACTTCTTTCAGAATTGAAATTTCCAAATTGAATATTCTCACATAGCACAGGTATTCTGTTTTATCCGTTATTATGTTTTATATATATATGTATATATGGATATATATTTATATATATATATATATATATATATATATATATATATATATATATATATATATATATATATATATATATATATATATATATATATATATATATATATATATATATATATATATATATATATATTATATATATATTATGTCCTTTTTATATTACAGCCCTCGATAAAGCTAATAAACATTAGCGAAAGCTCGGGCAGCTAAAAAGAGTAAATATTTATTCTAATCAGACCGAATCCCCGAAAAACTACTATTCTATACATACATACGGTCGTTACACTATCAATTATATATATATATATATATATATATATATATATATATATATATATATATATATATATATATATATATATATATGTATAACAAATAGAATAACGTAAAATTAAAAAAACCCACCTCTTCATCACTACCACCAGTTGATGATGTTGATTTGGGTTCATCTACATCCAATAAAAATTTTAATAGCTCATAGGTAAACCATTTGCTATTTTTGTTTGGAGATGAGCCACTCTTTTTTTCTTTGAATTTCTTATGTTCACGATGAAACGCTGACCTGAGATTTTTGATTTTTTTTTTCACCTCCAACACCGTACAATTGCATTTTTCTAGAAATAAATTAATAACATTAATAAATAAGACAATTTATTTTTCACCTCCATCACCGTAGTATAATTATATTTACCTGATAATTCCTTCAACTTATCATTTTTAATTTTGTTGTCTTTATAATATGGGCTTTTAATATCCCATAACTCCGGGGAATTATGATATGATTCTATAAAACACAATGTTGTTTCATTCGTCCACTTCATTGTCGCATGCCACAAGCCGCACCGAACCGAATCAAGTTGGATAGCCGACGACACTATTCGACACGTGGATTCATGACGCAAGATGACGCAATCGTCAGGCAACACCGTTCAACCTGTTGCATGCGGCAAGACGACACATTTTTTGTCGCCTTGTGTTCCTTCAATAGAAAGACAGTGTGTAGCATGCGTCAGTGCCGCATGCTCCATGTTGCTCAAATGTTGCCTCAGTGGAATTGCGCCTTTAGGGCGAAACGTCGATGTCAGTGAAATTTTTCCTTTCATTTAGTATATTATGTAGAAATCCTGTGAATGATATCTGATTCAGTTCCATAACGAATGTTTGGAATACAAACAGTAGAGAAAAGTTTTTTTCTAATATCAGTGTTCATATAAAACTATTTGTTTCGAAAGAATTCTTCTTTCGTGTAATTCAATGTTTATATGAAAGTAGTTGTTTCAGGAGGGCTCTTTTTTCCAGTTTGAGTGAAAGTTACTTCTTTGCAGTAATTTTCACGAATCATTACACATTTTCTACAACGCCACCGACGACGTCTCCTTCAATGTTTTTTATGTTTTATTATTATTATTCAACCTCATGTTTTAGAATAATTATCATTATCAATCATTATTCAACTCTCATCTTTCGAGTTCAATTTCATTTAATACGACCACCCAAACGATATTCACTCACGAGGACCTTCTTCGCCGATCAGCTCGAATGACCTTGAAATGTTTCAAAATAACTAAAAAGAAGCACCATAAGAAAATTATGGAATTCTGAGCCAGAATCTATATATTACCTTCACTACAACGCATATTTCTATTGAGAAAATTTTAGAAATTGATTTGTTACACTGTGCTGTGACGCAGTTGCCAAAACGCTGTGAAATATAATAATATGCAAAAGTGACGAAGTGAAGTCCATATTATTACGTCTGTGGACATAGATAACCTATGCTGTGCTATGGGTCTAATCGCTAGAATTTTTTCCAATTTTTTTTCCCTTCGATTTCAGTTGATGATAGGTTAAATAGAAATGGTCGGATACAAGAAACATAAAAACTTAACACAACTGGATTTTGCCATAGCTGGAGGACTTTCGGGATTTATAACTCGATCTCTATGTCAACCTTTGGATGTCCTAAAAATTAGATTTCAGCTTCAAGTAGAACCTATCTCTAATAAATCACACTCAAAATATTATTCTGTTATCCAGGCTGTGAATGTAATATTTCATGAAGAGGGTATCAAAGCGTTCTGGAAAGGACATGTTCCTGCACAGTGGTTGTCTGTAACCTATGGAACTGTCCAGTTCTGGTCTTTTGAAGTATTATCAAAGAAGGCCCAACACTATTACAATTCAAGCAATGCACCTGTTGTGAATTTTTGTTGTGGATCTATTGCAGGTAAATTTAATTGATGGATATGCCTATAACTGAAATAATAATTGATTCTATCAAGAAAGATATCAGGGCAACTGTTAACTATAAAATTTTTGAAAATATAGTGAGAAGACTAATCAGTCTATAATTATCCATATCTGATCTATTACCACTTTTATTTATGGGGATCACTTTACTCACAATACTAGTGGTCTAACTACATTACCAAGTGTTTTATATAGGTTGTCAACATATAGTTTGAACTTCCCTGAATTAACGAAACTTAGGTCAAATATTAATTAAAAGTCACTAGCTTTGTTTGATATTACTTGTCGTATCTGCGTTTCTTGTCGTCTTACAGTAGACGCGACGCGTACTGGCTGACTGCGTTGCGTCAAGTTAATCTTATTGTGATAACTTTTAAATGATTCGTCCAAATAACTTAGTGTAAAAAATTTTTTTATTTATATTGAAATTTTGAAACAACAATTATTATAAGAATTTGACAGATATTCTAAAATGTGCATTGTAAAAAACTCCAATTTAATTGTATTTATGGCTCAGTGTTTTACATATAGTGGCTACCACATAAGAAGTAGATATATGCTATTGCGGACTTTTAATTAGGACTATTTAAGATAAACAGTCTTACGGTACACCAACATGATACAAGAAATAAAGCAAACCTTGTTCCTACAGCTAATAGGTTGAAAAGAACAGATAATATAGGAATTAAGCTATACAATGCCTTATCTGCCGAATTTCGAAACTTGTCATTTAGAAGATTCAAAAACAAACATCCTTTATATGAAATTGATCAATTTTTCGAAGTTATCCAAGAAGAAAGAGACACTTTTGTGGTCACCTCCCGAACTTTTACTCAATTTTGAATATATATAATCGTTAGCTATGTGATTTATAATTTGTAAAAGCTCATGGCTTTACATTTTAGTCAAGTCTTATAAGATTGGAATTTTATCTTGTTAACTTGTATTTTTTTTTGTAAATCTAATTTATATCTACAAGCATTTTTTTAAAACTATTGATAAATGTTAACCTCTCAAACCTATTTTAGAAATTGTATTGACGTGTCTGAAAACTGTGTGTTTCTTGAGACTAATAAAAATTATTATTATTATTAGTATAGAAGTGTAGATTAGTATATGTGCTCTGCGTATAGTTTCGGTATGCCAGTTCCTGAAAAAAAAAAATGATCACTTGAAAGCAATATATTTTATAAACTTGTTCACTGTGTTATATTTATGAATTTCATGTGTTGGAGTTCAAACACATGAAATTATCCCCCGAAAAAACCTCCTCGTAATAAACAAATAATTCTTACTTTTTTACGAAATCAAATGGACACGTATTAGCAGGTTGTCATAAAAAGCAAAAATTTATTTTTTTTATGAAAGTTCTGAACGTAAATTGTACCTTAAAAACAATCTGATTAATTTTAAAAAGAGTTGAACTCAATAAAAATACCTTTAAATCTTCAAATTATCTCGAAAACTAATCGTTACAAAAATTTTCTTTTAACAGAGATGTAAAGGTATTCGAAAGACCTTTAAAACAAGGTGCCACTCGACCTACTTTCCCTATCTAAATAAGGGTCGTCGGACGCACCCCTCCGGGGGGTGCGTACTACAAAAAATCTGATTAGTCTGAAAGGTGTCCCCCTTTAATTAGATATCGACGCGTCCGAGTTTTTTTTTTGATCCTATTTGAATCCCTGTTAAGTTTTCGTTGTTACACACTGTATATATATCTTGCAATAAATGTACTATAGTATGTAAAATGGACAAATAAAGGACTCTACCTCTTGTAAAGAACATAGCAAAACTGAATTATCAGTTTTCAACTTATATACGAAATATATTAATGTAATGTGATGTATTCTTCAATCTTTCATATTAGGTAAAATATGAAATTGTAACTTCGACTTAACATTCTACAAATGCTGGGAAAATATTCAACTCAAAAATGTTTGGCACTTTGTGTTACGTGTCATTTCAGAAATATGAAACGTCTTCTATTTTGTTATTCATTAATATCATTTTTAGCTTCAATAAGATTTGCAAAGTTTTATGGAATGGAAAATGATGGGGGTTAGAAAGCGACTTGAACAAGATAAGTTCCACCCACACATGTTCGATTGTCAACAGGATAGAAAACAAGGTTCTGAAACTTTCAAGAATGAAAATGTATCAATACACCTCATGTACCTCAAAAGAAAACTTACTGATATGTTACTGGCAATCAAAGAAAGTAGTAGATGTGTTACTAGGAGATACTTTACTCGATAGTTACAACATATCAAGAGGGGACTTGCAAACAGAGGGAGATCAACCATCAAAGAAGAAAGTAGGAGAAACTGATAAGTTGGTGTCCTCAGGAGCATAAGTTCGAATAAAGTTAAAACATTGAAGCAAATCAACCCAGTGTTCCAATTCCAACAACTTCAATGTGTTAAAGCTGTTCAACTATAACTATTCCAATTATAAAAGTAGTCTTTCCTTCAATGAAGATTAATTTTTGTGCCTAACAAAAAATATATCAGTTGAATCAAGTCTAAGTAGTAGCAATAAAGTCTTCTTCAGGTGCATCTGCCACTTCCAGCTATTCACATTTTACAGAAATGATGGATAAAGAAGAATATCTGAAATATTCAGATTAGACTGTTTATCTCACTTCTCAAAAAAAAATCGTCCAACTTTTGCAGAATTGGGTGATGATTTTGGAATATTTGAAAGCACTGCTGGCAGAACTTTGGAAACCCAGTTACATCTGATTAGTAATCTGATCAGAATTGATTGTTCAGATACCAGGTAGAACATTTAGGATATGTTTGCTTGTACCTTTCATCGCACACAATTTAGTTCCGTTTATGAAAATTGAAATTCATAATTTTGACCACTCTGTATGTATAATACAAATGTTTGATAGGATACGTAACAAAAAAAAAAGTTACTCCTGAAGTAGTAAGTTCATCTTTTATGTATTCATTCAAATAAAGTTTAGCTCTCACTTTTAATATTGAGTGTGTACCCTATTACACTAAGCTGAACATGATAGCTTCATTGCACATAGTGAATTTCATAAAGTATTAATAAAAAACGTAATCCTCAATGTATACTTTAATTTAAAAAATGTTATACATTTTAGGTAAAACTAAATATATATATACAGCGTGACTCACGTTCGATGGTAGGTTAGACGTTTATGGTAAACACAACGCAGGAATGGCAAACCGTGGAAATTATCACTACAATCATAGAGCAAAACAAAACAAATGATAAAAGTGTGACGGACCTAAAGAAAAAACAAGTAACAAAATATTATAATCAAGAAATTTTACATTGATGAATTCATCAAATTTCTATGAATCACTAATACTATTCAATAATATTTGAATGTTCCTTGATAATACCTCAGAGATTATAAGTTCCTTTTGGCTTGACCGGTCCTATTGGCCCGTATTTCTTAGTGTTGAAAAACCTTTGTGGAATCAAAGGTAAGTACACTCGTGACTGAGGATAGTATAAGTGCTTACAAATATTTTTCTTATATAGGTTATTTTGTGTTATAATTGGAAATCGATAACCTCATTACATTTTATAATTGGAAATTAATCTATCCATATTGATATGCTGAGAGAGCTGTACACTATTTCTTTTTTGATATATGGATGTTTGCTCTCTTGTTTGTAACAAGTCTGGAGCCCCAGAGAGACCTGTCTGTGGCATTTGTACTCATACCTTCCACTACAGTAAAACAGGCGACACTAACTACTTGAAGATTAGTCAGGGCAGTGTGCTGTCGTTTGTCGAAAACATCTGGACTTTGTAGGTAGCTATGCAACCTCAGGCATAAAATAAATCTAATGTAAACACTTTTCGGGTTGGACGATAGCAAGTGAAAATCGATCGTTCAGCCTGAAGCTTGAACCACCGACCAACGCGGCGGTCGATTTGAGCGAGTGAACAAAGCACCCACGTCGAACCGACCGACCGTAGCACGTAGGTGCTTTAACGGCCATCGGCCATTGTGAATCAAAGTAGACACTATCCATCAAGTAGTGAATCATACTTTACATCAATATGTCACTTGAACAACTTAGTTCGAGGTGTTATTGATAATTTTTATTGACAAGGTTAATAACGTGTTCTGATGTTCCTGTCGCAGGTTTAAACACCTTGAGAGGAGGCTGCAGATCTGGCTTAGAGGTCCAGAGGTGGTCGTGGAGTGACAGTACCACTGCTTATGGACACAAATACAGCCGGAACAAAATACGGAACAGCTTTGGCTCCATTCTCGGAGCCAAAGCTGTTGTAAGATCTTACATACTTTTTGTTTGTTACTTCAATATCAACTGTTCACAAGTACCTGACGAAATGCTAAGCTATGTTAGAAGTTAAACTATATTTTGGACAAATCAAAAGTTTTTGGTATACAATAAAGTGATGTATATTTTTCACATCTTCAGAAGGAAAAATGTTATGTTCTAACATAGATTCTTGATATATTCCTAAGGATCGAACTTATTCCAAAATGGTTTCTTGTTTGAAGATGGTTGACAATATTTCGTGGCGCATTTCATGAGTTCGGACTTCCATTGTCTAAATATAATATAAATTGATTCGAAATCTCTAACAGAATCTGTAAAAAAATAAAAAGGATAAGAAGGATTGGGTCCAAGAACAACATCAGAACTTGCTTCAGATCTGGGAACACTATCCGTAGCAGCCTCACGAAAACCAGGCCACCAAACGCGGACTGCCATTCCAAGAATTACATTTACCGGATACCCTGCGAGCGTAGAGATACGTAATATATGGAAACCTCTATTCAAGCGGAACACGACCAACTCCCGCCAAACGGTCAGCTCCCGCTAAAACCGATGAAGTGGAGAGAGGGAAGAGGGGATAGGTGAAAGCACTCGAATGACCTATAAATAGTCAGATCTCGAAGGAATCACACGAATACGATTGTGGATACTAACAATCGTAACGTCGTGAAGTAACTTGGTTTGTAATCTTTTAATTCTATATTTTGAATTTTCATCGCGGCTTCTTCAACCTTCTTGGGGTTCCCTCCGTGGAGGTGCACAAGTGAGGGAGCTTTCCTGCAGGGGCAGCCGGTTCCTTGCCTTTACTCAAGGCGGAGCTCTTGGCGCCCGCTGCAGGAAGTTCCCCTGCTGTTGGAGGTGGAGTGGGGTGCACTTATAGTTGCTGCCACTTCTGCCTCCTTTGCTCTCTTTCTCCTTTTGGCCTCGGCGCCGCAAAGGCGCTTACGCCTTGGCCTTTGTATTACATTTCTGTTTATCCCCAGCCACCGCCTTAGATTGAGGTGAGCACTTCTGTCCAGCCTCAGGATTGGTTTGTGTTATTTCTGTTTTTGTGTTTGTTTCATTTGTGTGTGTTCCCACGAGTAGCAAGGAAAGAGTTGGTCATCTCTGGCAGAGCCCCGCATTACCAGAGGAAGGTTAATTACAATGAGGTTTCGCCCAAGGGGATCATTCGTAACTGCATATCACCCTGCGGCCATTCAATTGTCGGCACGATTCCTTACACCTTTGCTTGGGTAGGCTGGTTCACGGTGGCATGTTTTGCAACGGCTTTTGGGGAGTTTCTGTTCTCCTCATCCTACCTAATTCTGCCACTGACCAGTAGTCCGGTGACTCCTTCCGTAAGGCCAAATTGGCTTCCCAGACTCCAGTCCCCTGGCCGTTTCCCTATCCGCAACCTGGGGACGCGCTCGATAGGTAGCCCAACCCACGGGTTGCTTGTATGTTATTTCATTGTAATTTCAGTTTCAGTTCTTTCAGCTAATCTTTTTTTACAGATTCAGGGATTTCAAATCATTTTATAACATATTAGACAATGGTAGTCCGAACTGATGAAAACGGTTTCTATTACTCACACCCCTCTCAGCTTATCTAACTGTTAAATATTCATATGAAAAGGCATAATCGAAGTTATTGTTGTTTCAGGATGCACCGCTACCTTAGTATCTTTTCCATTTGATGTAATTCGAACGCGACTCGTTGCTCAAAGTGAACAAAGAAAACTGTATAAAGGTGTCTGGCACTCATTTCAAGACATGGTCACGAAAGAAGGATTTCCAGTTTTGTTTAGAGGGCTCTTAGTCACCATCGGTCAAGTAGGCCCTCATTCTGGTATACAATTTATGTGTTATAAAGTGTTTGATGATATATGTAAGAGGGTGATTGGTTCAGATTCTACAAGTTTTTCTAGTAGTTTAGTAGCTGGTAGCTTGGCTGGACTCTGTGCGAAGACCTGCATTTATCCATTTGATTTGGCAAAAAAACGACTTCAGATTCAAGGGTTTGAAAATGCTAGAACAGTTTTTGGGAAACATTTTCGATGTAGTGGACTTACTGATTGCCTCGTGAAAATATACCAAAACGAAGGAGTACTAGGATTTTTCAAAGGACTATGTCCAAGTCTCATCAAAGCTTCCTTAACAACAGCTCTACATTTCAGCACTTACGAAATGGTGTGCCGTTTCTTAGTCTCCTTGAAATGATGATGATATTATTTAACCTTTATTTGAGAATTAAAGTCTGCCACGGAACTGTTGGAGAGGTTCGGTATTTTATGATACGAAGGGAATTCTAGCGATTGACTATACAAATTTACCTAACGTCAGCCCTAGATTTCAACACAAATAATGGTATGTTTCTTCTCAGTCTCTCAATTGATATGATTAGAATGAATTCCTTTTGTTAGTCTGTTGTGGAGTAAGATCTGAAAAATTTGTAAATCTTATGCAACAAAATATGAAAATCATTTAATAATGTAAATTTATAATAAATCACTTATAATCATTGATTGAATTATTATTCGGTAGATATCAAGACTATATATTATATAATTGAGAAAGATTAATGCAGTCAAGCTACTGGAAAATAATTCCATGAAAATCAAAAGATAAATACTATTCTGACCACTCTCATATTGATTTCAATTTAAGAGCTACCAGTAGACAGCTGTTTCAGCCTATTGGGCATCGTCAGTACCGGGAAGGCGATCTTCGAAATAACACACATCGGAAAAGTCTAGGGATATTTTTATAACATACTAAATATCATAAAAATAAATGCATGAGGTCGTTTAATTTCGATTAAATTGGTACACTCGACCACCCTGTAGATTTCTATGGGTCGAACAAAGCCTGCAAAAACGGTAACTAATCTTTTATCAAGTTTTTTACAAACTGTAGGTTTTCGGCTAAAATGAATAATCTGAAAGTGTCGAGTTTGTACATTCTATGCGGTTCTTGCTCAGCAATTAAACTGGAAATATTGTGCTTTAACATGGAACGCCATCACTTACCATTGGCTGAGATGAATAGAGCTGTAGGGCTTCTTCAAGGTGGCATGCGACAAAATGATGTAGCTCTTTGTTTGGGAGTCTCCCAAAGTATTGTCAGTCGATTGTGGCGGCGTTTCCGTGAAACTAGCAGTCCAGCCGAACAACATCCAGGGCGAGGACGCGCTACAACTGCAGTTCAAGACCGATTTTTGGTCTTAACCGCAAGAAGACAACCGACAATCACAGCACCTGAGTTGGTTAACGTGTTGCAGCAGACGCACCAGGTAACCATTGGTCGTGATACTGTCAGAAATCGACTGCATGAAGCAGATCTCCACAACAGAAGGCCACTTAGATGTCCACCTTTGTCGAGAGGCAATCGCGGTAGAAGATTAGAGTGGTGTCAAGAACATCAAAACTGGGATGCAAATGATTGGGCCACAGTTTTGTTTACAGAAGAATCCAGATTTGGATTTCATCCAGATTCTCGTCGAGTAAGACTGTGGAGACGACCTGGAAATAATGAACGTTTGAGACACGTCCAGAAAGTCCACACATACAGAGGTGGTACAGTAATGATCTCGTTTTTCCAAATCGCTTCCTCACAGCTCGACAGTACCTCGACACCATTCTTCTACCTATCGTCCGTCCGTTTGCTGGTGCTGTTGGTGAAAACTTCCACCTAATGCACGATAATGCTCGTCCACATGTCGCGCGTCTAGTGACTGACTGGCTCACCAACGAAGGAGTTGATGTATTGCCATGGCCAGCACAATCACCGGACCTGAATCCCATCGAGCACGTGTGGGACATGCTTCAACGAAGAATTACTCCGCATATGGGGAACATTCACACAACGTTTCAATTGAGAGAGCTTTTAATCGCTGAATGGGCAAATGTACCTCAACAAGACATTGACAATCTCATTTTGTCGATGCAGGATAGATGTAGGGCCGTAATAAACCAGCGTGGAGGCCATACTTTGTACTGATTCCAATTTTTTTTGTATTATGATTTTTTTTCGGGGTGCCAAAGAAGAGTCATATTTTTTTTTAGTTTTGCTTATATGCGCACTCTGTATTTTTGACCATGTAATAAATTTTGTTCAAATCAAATCAAATCAAATCCTTTATTTTTCTGTTCGACAATTTCATAAGTAATTGTATTAGGAATAGTCAGTAAAGCTAAAATTATAAACTACTACACTAAAACTAGAAGCACACACGAAAACGCATGCACACACCACACATACACTTACGTTAAATAATCATCAACACTGTAATACGCATTCAGAACTAAAAAATTTTTAATCTTTGTTTTGAACATCTCTAATGTTTTGCTTTCTTTTATTTCAGTTGGTAAAATATTGAACATAAGTAAGTTACATTCGTTTAATAATCACCCGTCAACTTTTTTTCCCTAAAGCGATCTAAAAAAAAATTATTGCCATTTTTAAAAATATCCCTAGACTTTTCCGATGTGTGTATAAATATTTATGTATATATATATATATATATATATATATATATATATATATATATATATATATATATATATATATACTATATATTTTTCTTTTCAAATAATCATTTCCAATTCTACCTGAGGGAGTGTTTTTCAATATCGTCATGGAGGAGCCTAAACTGAAACCATTGCAAGGTCAAATTTTTCAGATAGTGAAGGATTTCAGTTTGATTCTGCCAGCTTATCGGCAAAGCTAGCAGAACATAGCAAAAACAATACGTAGAAAATCGGCGAAAGGGGGCAATAAGAACCTGAAATGAGCGTTAAATTATGACTTTGCCTGATTCAACAAAATGTTTTTTTTCTAGCTTAACGTTAAGCTAGCAGAACCCACGATATCTCCGTCAAATGAAAAGCAAAAATTCTGGAATAGGGTACAAAATTAACCTAAAATGTTGGCCTAAGAATAAATACGAAAATTCAAAGTGGTGCTGCTAGGTTAACGGGGATGTTTGTATGACCCGCTCAATTGACTTTTCCACTGTGGGTATATCAGTGAAACTTTAACATGTTGACATTTCCACTTCTCAGATTTGAAATCATGAAAAAAAATTTGATCTTGAATCAGATACAATTTTTGACATCCCAAATCGAGCAAATATTGTTTTTAACTTTGAAATTACATTAAAGCTGAAGAAATTCTTATTCAAATTTGCAATTTCGACATGTCACAAGTACATATGATTCATTTAGCGAATGAAATATGTCACAACCTACTTTGTGAAAAGGTAGTTCTACTATTTCATGGAAACACAAGTGGTTCTGATAGCGATCGTTAAGAGTTTGCATTTGTTTGACAAATGTGGCATGATAACGCCATGTCTAGTATGTGTTTGTTAATTGTGGCCCAATAAATTGTTAATGCCATTATGACTTTAATGACTTGCCTACATGTATTTGAAACTGTGAATTTGTATTCACTAATTTTGTGAAAAATTGGACTTATGCAATGTTCACATTAGGCTCAAATAGTCGATTTTGTAAGCTATTGTTTTGATAATTTGATTAGCATGTTCCTTGAATTTCAAGTTGCTGTCAATAGTTACACCCAAGTACACGAATTTGTTTACCTTGTTATACATAAATAAAATAATGTTTCATTATCAACAGATTATTAAACTAACCTGTGCATGCAGTTTAAATAATTGTAACCACACAGATTGTAAAAACTACGTTGATAAAAATTCTCAACATGTTACAAAGAGTCACTAGTTGACATAGCTCATATTCACCAGCTTACATTGGTTAAAGTCGCTTCACAAAAATACCGATGATTGCCCAAGACGATACATGTTAAATTTAGCCACTGGAATGAACAAAAGTGCTTCCTAGTACAAATGGCTATAGTTTTTTGGAAAAGCTGGAACAGCTACTTAGTAGTCTACCAAATAAAGCAAATGTTATTTTGGCGGGCGATTTCAACATTGACCATGACGACGAGAACTCTCTCCTCACCCAACATATGAAGAATTTATTTCTATCTTTTGATATATCAGTGCACACCAATAGTCCTACTAGGATATCTCCATATTCTCAAAGCACTATCGATTATATCTGTAGTAACTTGAACAACAACTATATATGCTGCAACGTAAAATCAGCGAACATTTCTGATCATGAGGCTGTCCATTGTGTAATAGATTTAGACAGTGTTATTGATATAAAAAAATATAAATATGGAAGGCTTTTCAGTAAACGAAACTACGACAAATTCTATGAAAATTGTTTACATAACGATTGGAATGCTTGTTTAGAAACTATCGACCCATTCTTGTCTTTTTACAACCTTCTGACTAATTCCTTTAATTATTCATTTCCAATGCAAAAAATCAAAATAAAACGAAAAAACAAAAAACAGTGGTTAACACAAGGGATAAAAACATCCTCAAAAAATCTTAGATCGTTATATAATATAAGAAAGTATACAAATAACATATTCTTTCATAAATACTACAACAGGTATAATAGAGTATATAAAAATGTCATTAAATTAGCGAAGAGGAGCTATTATCATAACAGAATGTCTAATAGCAAAAACGCTATCAAAGAGGCATGGCAGATTGTGAATGATTTGAGTGGAAGAAACAATCCAAGAACTGAGACCGTTACCCTTGATCCAAATTTACTCAATGAATTTTACTGCACTATAGCAAAAAAACTATCCATAAGCATTCCAGATTCCCCTGATCCCTTGATCTATATGAATAGTATCAAAATATCCGAAAACTTTATATTATATAACACCAGTTTACAAGAACTTATGGCTACTATTAGTAGCATAAAAAACAAAAAGTGTTGTGGGTATGACAGTATCTCAGTTAGTATCATTGAAAACATGCCTATTTTCGTTTTAGAATTACTAGTCCAACTTATTAACAACTCGTTTGTGACGGGAACATATCCGGACTTCCTAAAAACCACTATAGTAATTCCAATCTATAAAGGTGGTGATATTAATGACCCTTGCAATTATAGGCCAATATCGCTTATACCAATTCTTGGTAAAATCATTGAGAAACTAGTAAAGGTAAGAATAATGGAGTTCGTGGAAAGAAATAAAATTCTAAATAGGCAGCAATTTGGCTTTCAGGCTAGGAAAGGAACTGGAGATGCCATGTTTGTCTTCCTTAATGAACTGTACACTACAGTAAACCGTGGAGACGCATGTGCGGCGGTGTTTTGCGACCTGTCAAAAGCATTTGACTGTGTAAACCATGAAATTCTACTGCGTAAACTAAACCAGTATGGTTTCAGAAAACAGAGTTATGATTGGATAGAATCGTACCTTAAACAGAGAACTCAGATTGTGAGAACACATAGGCTCTCAGATGGAGGTTCCGTCGAGTGTGGGGTTCCTCAGGGCTCAGTGCTGGGACCAATTTTGTTCTTACTGTATTTTAACGACTTAGTAAATGTTACAACCGACGGTTCTTTCACAATCTTTGCTGATGACACTACCATTCTATGGTACGATAAAGATGCTGATAACTTGCACTCAAAAATAGTTTTAGGGATTACAAAGATCAAAGAGTGGTGCGATGCTAATTTACTCTCCTTCAATATTAAAAAAACTAACAGCGTATCATTCCACTGTGCTTTGCCGGATATTCCTCTGGGTGATGGTGCAATAAGAAATAATGCATGTAATAAGTTTCTAGGGGTGCACATGGATGGGGAACTAAACTTCCAGCATCATGTTAGACAGCTAGTTTCAAGGATCGCCTCGGGTGGTTATGCACTACGCATCGTTGTAAATGAACTAGGTACAGCGACAGCAATGCAGGTTTATCATGCCTTGATCGAATCGCACATTCGATATGGAATCGCTTTCTGGGGAGTCTGTAATCAAGTACATTTTAACTCAATCTTTGTTCTTCAAAAACGTGCAATTCGATATCTTTGTAAGGCGGCTCCCAGGGTATCTTGTAAAGAACTATTCAAAACTCGTAAGTTGTTAACTCTGCCCTCATTGTTCATTCTCGAAACTGCCTGTCTAGTATATAAAAACAAAACAATTTACAAGTTCGCTGATGGAATCACCCGCCAGAGAAATGACATAAAACTTCCAATCCCAAAAACAAATTTAATAAAAAATTCATGCATATATAACGCTGCCAAAATATTCAATCATCTGCCAACAGAAATAAAACATTCTGAAACATATGCTGTGTTCAGAAAAAAATTGAAAACTTCTCTTCTGGATCTGGCTTTATATAGTATTACGGAATTTTTTGAGACAGTGTTCACTGACATCTAACATCAGCTCAGTATGTTATATGTGTTATTTAATTTATTTATTTTAATACTTAGTTATAACCAATTGAAAATTAAATTAATTGATAGTCCTATATTTTTATTGACAATATCATGTGAACCATGATATATAAAGTTTTATGAATGTCTACACTTTGTCGATAAGATTATTGTATCTTCAGACAATAAAGTATATTTATTATTATTATTAATAAATAATAATAAATGTCATTTATTGGTGAATACCAAAGGGCCATCGACCGAAGTCCTTCAGCCAGTGTACAATTTTTTGAATATTTGCAGTGATTTCAACATATGCCTACATAATAGATACATAATACATTATATTTCTGACAAAAGAAAAGTAAATTATAACAGTGATTTAATGTTTTCCCAAATAGTTTTTTCCGGGTATTTGAATTGTTGTCCTTCAGCTCTTTCCCTACATAATGCCTGTAGGGTCTCCAAGTTAGTTTCATTTTTGGCAAAGCGGTTTCCTAGGTCTGATGTCTCTCCTTTATAGGTTTCACTTTTGTAGTTCTATAAAGCAGTGCGTTTGAGGGATTGTGTAGTATGTTCTGAGGGTGACGCATTTTGGTAATACTCCTCAGTGTAGATGTTTCAGCTGTTTGCAGATTTTTTAATGCAGGATTACGACAACTTGAATAGATTGCATGTGCATATTTGAGAAGTGGACGACAGATCATTTTATATATTTTAGCTGCAGTTTTAGTGTTGTTTTCCTCTATTGATGCATTTCTTTTTAATCATTTTTGTATGGCTGTTCAAGTTGATTTTGTGGTCAATGTTAACTCCCAAGTATTTTACTGATTGCCTGCTTGTTACCATTTCGTTGTTGATGTTTATTGTTGGTAGCGTCTCTGAAGAGTTGTGATGAAAATCGATGAATTGTGATTTTTCCGGGTTTGGTCTCAGTCCATTTATTGAACCAGGGCGTTGTCCTGTAGACGAGATTTTGCATTTCCTCTACTTTGAGTGCTAGCGTGCGGAAAGTGCTTCATTTTTACTGAATTTTTAAATGTTTAAATGTTCAAAAGGAGGATTTGTCTTTGATGTTGTCTTCCTTACAAGAAAAAGGAGAGTAATTCATGAATTCGAAAAAAAATAGTAACCAATTTTTTTCTATTGTTACTGGAAAACATTTGTTTGGTTGATGAACTATTTATTTTGTGAAAATTCATATTAAATGTAGGATAGAGAAAATAACTTTTTTATTTGTTACCACCGGCTTCGGTTTATTAAACCATCCTCAAGTAAACTGACGCAGTTTGACAAAAAAAAAACCTGAAAAAACTTTTTTTTACCAACATACAATCGATTTAGGGGATAACCGTGTTTTCTTATAAAACCTTACCGGATGGTGTGGACAATAATATTCGCGTTCATAAAATGACAAATCATCTGCGGCATTTCTCCAATTAGGACCATAAGGTTTTTTCAAAAGTGCATCGACATCGGAAATATTTTCTTTTTTAACCTGCACTTCATTCTCAAGGAGCTCTGGAATCTCAGCTTTATTTTTAAACCGCAAACACACTAAATCACAACAAGACTGCTTCACGTTCAAACAACTACTGACAAAAATCGTATGTGTACGTGAACAGTAACGAAACCGTGCACATACGAACAGGATCTAACAAGTTTTGAAACCGTAGCATGCAATGAATAACATAATACTATTGGATCTATGCACCTTTCAAACAGCACTTACGGCAGTGGATTTACACACTTTTGTAACAGTGTTTATGAAGAATGTAGCTAGTTTTGGAAACGTACTATTTTTTTAATATCATAGTTTTACTGGTATTTGGTCCACTACAATTATATAGGTATGTGTCAAAGCTGTCAAAGAAGATATTGTCGCCATTTTCTCAATTTTAGTGAAACATGGATCTAATTAGTTATGGAAACGCACGCCTCATTAGTTACCACCGGTTTCGGTTTATTAAACCATCCTCAAGTAAACTGACGCAGTGTGACAAAATTACCTGAAAAATCTTTTCTTTACCAACGTACAATCGATTTGAGGAATAATCATGTTTTTTTATAAAACTTTATCGGATGCTGTGGACAAGACTATTCGCGCTCAAAAACGAGTCTTGAACTGGTTCAGAGTCTCTAAAAATTGAGCAACTTTTGTCATTTCTATACAACTTCTGACATTCTGAGATGGCGATGATGATGATGATGTTGGCGGAGTCGGCAAGCTATTTACTTCTGAATGGAGAACGGCGTTTTAACATAGTAATGAAAAGGAAATATTTGCTGCAGTACGGGCGTACAGAATCAGACAAATGAATTTATTTTATCTTCCGATAGACGAACTTCAATTCAAATTCTTGGTCGCCTGCTTTCCCCAAGAATAACACAAGATGCATGTATCCTACAGAAATATTGGTTTCGAATTCATCATATATACAATTCACAGGTTGTTACTGAATATCTGGATAGAACGTACCCAAATAGATGGATTGGTAGTAAGGGTCCAATTCGGTGGCCGAATTCATCATATAACTGGAATTGAAAATATTCTGGCCAATGTGCTATCTCATTTCGATTTTACTCACCTACGTGCAAAGTCTTTCAAGAATAATCAAGTGATACATCTAAGTTTTATGTAGAGCATTGAACTGACAAATACACTATCATTTAATCGAAATTCAGTTGTGACTAATCTATTCCGGGACAGATATCTGAGGAAATAACTCTATAAAATTGTGGTTCGGACATTGAGAAATCAGTTATTTATTATAATTTGCACATACTACTACACTTCTATTGAATAATGTCTACTTTTCGCCCTAGAGAAAGTGAATTTTGTCCTCAAAGACTTCAGGTATGCTTTAATAAGCATTTCACACTCTACCATAGAAAATGGATGGTTTTTACTAAATACATTTAGGTAAATTCCCGTTAAAACAAGTAACCCAGACCATAAATACCTGAAACAAAGAAAAACATCATTTCATTTGGTCGTTAACAAGAACTAGTTTTTAGAATCAAAATATCAGTTCAACATTTTGAAACAATCAATAGATTCCATCAACAATAATTCAATGATAAAAAAGAATTGAATAAATATCCTCTGTCAAATTTTTTCTCCACTGATGAAATTGAAAACGAGATCAAGTGAAGTTGCTATGAACACCCAAGTATTAAACACAGCTAAAGAAGCTCTTGTATAGTGGAATACGTGTTGCGGTTCATAAACACAATAAAGTGTAAATGAGTACGTTTATCATGTAGTTTCATCGAGTATTGGCCAATTTCATAACAAATCCTTCTTTTTGTTTCCTATGGTAATAACATCTAATGTAATCAATAAGAAAAGTATAACTGAACTGATTCAATATCTGAAACCTGATTGATATCTAATACTTACTGGAATGTAAATGGTTTACTGAAGAATATGAACGATATGACAATAGTGACTGCTTTGCGACAAGTTGTAACAGTAACTGCTGCAAATGCACCTACTCTTCTGACTAGTGTTAAAACGATTTGAATTCCCAAGTAGCCCGTGAGAGAGAAAATGAAGGTATAACCATAACTCCTTTTAGGATCCTGAAAAAAAATTCATTTGACAAAAAACCATAATGGAAATATGAAAGACAGCTGGAAATAAATTCCTCAAGTCTGAACAGTTGCACGTATAGTTTGTTTTGAAGTTTATTCTCTGAGTGATGTAATATTTTTTCCTTAATTCTCACCTACTTCTCAGAATTTCATAATTTTTTCAATTTCAATTTATTCACATACCATAATTTACAGAATTACCATGTTATAATATAAAAGTATTACATTCCACTTCAAAAACAAACAACCCACCTAAGCAATTCAATTGCTTGTGTTGTGGCCTTGAAATATATCTAAAGCGGTTTAAGATAGATAGATAGATAGATAGATAGATAGATAGATAGATAGATACATTTATTTCAACAGAGTATTTTATAATCATTCACAGGAGTGGCAGAAAATTTTTGTCTGAGAAATACGTCAAAAGGAAAATTGTAAAGATATCAAATATGTGTACATATAAATCTAAAAATGAAGCATTCAAAATGAATTGCTTCAAGTTTCAAACACGATTACAAACATATTAAAATGTGCGTCATATTGCGCATGATTACTGAAAGTAGAGATAATTTCTATAAATACATAGCGCAATTTTGAATAAAATTTTGTTTCATAAATTTCCACAGGCCAGAAAATATTCATCAGTATTGTAGGGCTCCAGATCACATAAGAATTTTCTTACAGATTTCAGAAATCTGTTAGCAACGACAATATCTTTTATGTTTTTCGGAAGATTATTATAAAATTTCATTCCAGCGTAGATAGTGCTACGTTCATATAGGGATTTTGCATGGATGGGATATGAGAAGTCTTTTTTTTGTCTTGTCTCGTAAATATGCGTTTTGCGATGTATGTCAAAATGGCCTGGATGATTGATAATAAATTTTATCGATTCATATATATAGATTGCTGACACAGTAAGTAGTTTGTTGATTTTAAAGGCTCCTCTGCAGGAATCTCTTGTATTTATATTAAAGATAATTCTGATAATTTTTTTTTGACATAGGAAAACTCTATTAAACCCATGACATGAGCCCCAGATGATTATCCCTTGTCTCATAGCGGAGTAAAAATTCGCATAATATACTGCAACTAGTGCTTCAAGATCAACATTTTTTTTAGAACTCTCATGGCGTATGTTACCGAGGATAGTTTATTGCAAAGGTTATCTATATGACTACTCCAACTTAAAGTGTCATCAATGTATAGTATATGCCTAGAAACTTCACTGAAGTATTACAAATGATTTTTTGATTGTGCATAATTATGTTTTGTGGTGTTTCTATACTGTTATTGACTTTGAACATGATACAATTTGTTTTTCCATCGTTCAGAACTAACTTATTCTCTAAAAAATAATCTTTGAATTGTTCTATTATTTTGCTACCTTTTTTTATAATATCAGGTAAGTGTTTGTGGTAACAGATCAACTACATTAATATTGAGAAATACAAACAGAAATTAAAGGGAAAAAATATGAAATAAGAAAATTAAAAGTATAAAAAAAAAACTACGTATTCATGATTATGCAGATAATAACAGTAGAAGGAAAAACACGACGGCAAGAGAGGATGAGGTGCTTGATGAGGATTTGATTCTAACAAAAGAGACAGTAAAGAGGTGATATTATCAATGACTGATGATTTGTTGTTTTTGTTAGAAAATTTTGTTAGAAAAAGCACTTTGGATATCTTGACTTTATGAATTTGTATTGAGTATTCTTTACTTAGAATCTGTTTTCTGTTTAAAATCTGAATGAACAGATATAAAACATATTTATAACTTTCTTATTAGTCAGTGGGCTAAATTTAATCTTTAAATGTTCAAGCCCGTCTCGGACACAGTAGGTTGAATGGACTGACGTCTATCAGAAAACAACCACTCCCCTGGCTATTACCACGAAGAGCGTTGGATTATATCCGACAGACGTCAGTGCAGGAATCTTCACAGAAAATTACCTGCATATGCAATTGGCAACATAACTGAAAGAGTCGACCATCAATTTTGGAACGGGCACACTTGCAGACCGGTTTCGGGCTCATTAGCCACTCATCAATGCAAGATAATGGCCATCATCGACCTAAAGTCAATGATATTCCATAATTGAAAATCGGAATTCTTTCAAAGTATTTTATTCCTCTTCCTAAGTTGGGGCGAACAACAAAATGTCACTCCATCTAGTGGACGAGGTGCTAACCAACTGCATATCCGAAATTTGCCTGATTCCTCTGAATAAGGAAGAAACACTTTCTCATTAGTCAGTGGGTTAATGCTTGAAGACTGGCAGTAAACAAATTTAAAGAAATGAACTTCAAACGTTCAAGCCAGTCTCGGACACAGTAGGTTGAATGGACTGATGCCTATCAGAAAACAACTACTCCCCTAGCTAATACCACGAAGGGCTTTGGATTATATCCGACAGGCGTCAGTGCAGGAATCAACCCGCAAAACCTTGTGGTTATTAGCAGTTTGACATGGTAACTTACAAAAGTTATTTATAAATTTATGTAATACCTTTATGTCGGTTAAGAATGAGATGAGTGGTTGTGATGTCCTTGAGATTTTTGGCTATGTTCAGCTCCAGCCTTTGGACAGTATATCACAAGTACATTGGACACTCTACTAATATGTGTTTTACTGACAGGTCTGTCTCGCATATATCGCAGGATGAGATCTGTTAGGCAGTTATTAGATACTCATGAGTGAGCCTTGTATGGCTGAGGCGACAGCTATTTGATGGCTTCTGATTTTAGTTAAGAGTTTTGTAAGGTGTTAATACGACCTGTTTAATTTCAGCTAGTTTGGAGGATTGTTGGGACCATACGTATGATGATTAATGATGAACACTTCGTTGGGTGTTGTTCTTGACCCTGCCATGACATGTACTTGTAGCACAGCTTCTTTCGCACTTTGATCGGCACCTAATATTTAATGGTTTTTTTTTTTGTTTAAACGCCCTGTTCGCCGAAAGACAATACAATTCAAAATGTAAAATAAAATTTCAAGAGCATCACAGATATTGACATAATGAACTGACAAAACTCAAACAGTTTTTAAGAATTCGTTCCATCAAATTAGATATAACTGACAAAAAAAATGGTATTTTGGTTTTTTTACCATTTAACAAAATAATGGGCTGATCGATATACAACTTTGGCGTTTTTCTAGATTTTCATGTACCGACTCGAACTGCACACATCAGGTATGACAAAATAGTTGATTACTGATTGATCAAATTGAGTTTTGAGTTTTTTTACACAAAACCCCGCCGAAACTTAAGATCAGCTTGGCCAGTGGTTTTGCTTTCAACAACGTTAATATTTTTCCCATTCATTAAAATATTCGACTGTTTTGGGTACTGGGTCTTGCTAAATAGAAAATTTTAAACTTGAAAGAATGATATTGCATACCTGAGAAAAAAAATGGAGACCTTCAGCAAAATCTCCAGAGATTACCATAACACAAAAAATATAAACAAATCCTAGTGAGTAGGAATATAGTACCACTTCTGCATTAGCAGCTCCGTAACTCTTCATGGATTTCTCTTGGACATTGCCAATAATTGCATCACATAATAATGCCACAGATATCATTATAACCCCTTTTGTATTGAAACTAGGCTGTACATGGGAGTCCGCTGAAAAGGAAATGAAAGTATTTAGCCAAAAGATTTACAGGCAACAGAATGTCTTGATGATCATAATAGTGGAAAGTACTGTAGAATACGCTTCAAAACTTTGTCGTGACACCTGGTATAATGATCAATTTTAAACTTTATTTTGTTTGACGGGCGGGTCATGATTAGTGAGAACAAAATCCGGGCTGGTGAGTCATGGAAGAATGGAACTTGTAGCAAACGTTTCGTATGCTATTGCGTTCTACTTGTAGAACAATACTTGTTCTACAAGTTTTCCATTCTGCCAAGGCCTACCAGCCCAGATTTTGTTCTCTCTGGTCAAAATCAAGCTTGCTTAAAATATTAATTTATTGTACCCGAAAAAGTTGAACTCAACAGATATGCTCAATACCATTTTTAGTCGCAGAAGCAGTCAAACCGTTTTCTCAAATTAACATACTCTTGCATGGGTTGAAATAAAAAAACCTCTAAGCAGCTGAAAGAAGAAAAACCTTTTTCGCTTTTGCTGCCGAGAAAAAAAATGTTTGAGTTCAATTGATGTAGGATGCGCAAAGTTTGTCAAAGGATAGATACATAGATAGATAAATTTTTATTTAATCACGTTATGAATATACATTTGTGACAAGTCATAGACAATTGGTACAAATTAGTGTGCAAATAGAGAGAAAAATATAAAAGCATCATTAAATATAAATTTTGAGAATGCTTTACAAAATAGTTAACAAATAAAGAATGGAAGTATAAAAAGAAAGAGATTCTTAAATATAGTAATATAAAAAATTAAGGCTATTTAGTCTGAATATGTACTTTGCATGAAATCATGTAAAGAATAAAAACAATTTCATATAAAGTACTCTTTGTTTTTCCTTTTGAACAAATTAAAATTCAATTCAGTCATATTATATGGAAGGAATAACGAATCTAACGTTCTACACCAGCCCATAAGGCGGAGTTCAAAATGGGTGAGACACAAATTAAAAACAATAGAAAAAATGAAGATTTTGAGAGTGAGGAATTCCATAAAGACAGCATTAATGCTGAAATCGGGAAATCGCTTTAAAGTGAAATATCAACGGGGGAATTTTAGGTATTACAATATTTTAAACTAGGTTCATAGTAATCATACTATCATATCAGGAATTTTGTTACCAGACATTTTGAAAAGTGTCTATGAAAGGATTCAAGATGATGAGGAAGTTCAAGATACCACCTAGGTGATAATAAACAAAGAAATGTACAGTTACATACCTTTTGCGATGCCATATCAAAAGCGTATGCGTATGGTTTCTTACTTCAGGGTAATAACAAACCAGGATGTACCCACTAGCTTCATAAAATGAATTATAACTAATCATAAACTCTATCTGCAGTTGATTCAGTAGGATGCCCAACTGCGCCACCTGCAGACAAAGTCCGGGAACAACTCCACAAACACATACTCCGGGGTGGGACTCAGAATAATAATGATATTCCGAAGAGGTGCATAACATGCTCAAGTTCAGGTGAAAAACACCTTACACCTCGATTGTCATGTGAACCTACGACTTTGTAGGTACGTGTGGCAGATACCCAACGGAAAAACAACAACAACCCAGTTAATGCTACGCAGAAAGCTGAAGCTGTTTGTTCTGGATACTCGGACGGTTCACTTCGTCTGAAATGACCTGCATGGTAACGACCAGGGGCAAGTATCCCGAAACCAGTCTATCGGTGGTCGTCCCGACCAAATGAAATTAATTTCTACTTTTCATAAACAGGACGTTACTCGTGACGAATCTTCCAAATGGAAGACGTTGCACAGGCGCCTGATGATACATCGATAAGTTATAAAAATTTCATACGAACCTAAAATAAATGTCGTAAGCCCAACACACATTAAAACGGCGGCCATGAAATCCAGTGGTCCGTACTGTTTTCCTTGTATTAATATTCCTCCTGCTAGAACAGGAATCAGTTTGCAACATTTGAATATCACCTGCGTTGGATAATTCAAATAACCTAGAGAAGCATTTGAGAAGCCCATTGTTCCCAAAGTTAGCAGAGCGAGTAAAAGATATGTCTGGATAGGTATTCTGCAAGAAAAACGACCTTAAAATAAAAAAAAATTACATGGTCTGAAAGAATACATATCAGGCAGTGCAATTTGAATACTATGAAATATTGGAAGATTCTAATGATGACATGTTGACATATTTAATTTTTTTACCAGAAATACGCCTGAGAAATATGTGCCTAATGTAGAAATGTCTGGTCAACTACCATTATCAGAATCATCAGCCAGAGAGATAAATTATGGCAGCCTTTGGAGAGTACCCCGTCCTCGGGCAGATACAAACTAAAAAGCCTGATGTAGTCTTCTTCGACATCAAAGTCAGTCGATATTCGTCCTGGGGTTTTTCCTCCGGCTGAACCGAATATCCCACAAAAAAGGGGACGAAAAACGAATAAAGTATCGAGTTTTATTCTTCGAACTCCACAAACTCTACCCCTACCACTCTTTCAAAATAGT
The DNA here is from genome assembly GCF_025532065.1 of Leptinotarsa decemlineata. Lineage (NCBI taxonomy): Eukaryota > Metazoa > Arthropoda > Insecta > Coleoptera > Chrysomelidae > Leptinotarsa > Leptinotarsa decemlineata. The sequence goes on from NW_027412547.1 coordinate 3,545,963, forward strand.
TGTTCACTAATCTCTGATCTTAAGATCATAACGGCTTGCCTCAAAATGGCAGAAATGCGAAACATTGACATTTTTTCTTCGTTGTCTACTTAGGGCACACAATGGACTTGTTTCATGATTTTTGGTTTACAGTTCATTTGGTAGTAATTTCCAATTGAAAAATAGTGAATTTTGTTTCAGCTCTCTAAATAGCGTTGTTTTCCCATAATCAATTATTAAAAATCGGATTTTCTAGGCCAGTGATGTCACGGGCCTAATCCCGCTTCTTGTTCGATTAACCAATAGGAACAATACAAATAATGAACATTGCCAAATTGTAGAATTCACGGAGAGTGCGTATAAACAGTTTCTGATTCATTCGTGATTCAAAGTAAAATCACACTCACTTCTGACAACTAAATCTAAGAAGAAAGTGTAAGAAATGCACTGGAAGAGAGAATTAATTATACATGGGATCCAAATAACACAAAACGCAATTTTCATGTTGGTATCACAGAAATTTTAATAATGGAAGTGTATATGAACCCCTTAACGTTTAAATTCATGAAAAAATTCTCCATATAAAATGAAATGTACTTGAAAACCATGGTTCTAAATAGAATTTAACGAGCTATATGTTTAAATAGTTCTCGAAGGCTCATGAACCCTAATAAAATTCAACGTAATATATCATATATTCGCCATATTGCCACCCAGTCAGCTATCTTTCTTGAATGTATGAGACAATGTACTCTTTTTAATGTTTCATAACTTCGTATTTTTGTTAAAATAATTGACACTTGGCAACACCGCTATAGACACGTCAATTTTATTGGCCAACAGACACGCGGCCAATTTGAACTCTTGGTTCTCGAATTTTTCTTTTTTCTGCAAATATAAAGAGATATTTGGACCGATTAGGCTCGATAAGTATAATATACCCCCAACTCGATCAGTCTATAAGCAAACCAGTATCATTTTTAATAGCACGAAACAAGCCCATTCTTGGACCCAACGATCCCTTACTTCACAGTTGTGGAGAATGGTTATTGGTTAACGATGCTGGCCTTTCGAGCTTCGGGTACAGAGATTGACCAGCAACCCCGTTTTTTAGGAAAAAAATTAATAATAATTACCCTCTAATTTCTATACCTTTTGACGTAAAAATTCAAAATTGTTATCATCCCCCAATAAAGTTATTCATTATTATTATACTAAAAAGGGGGTTTACCTATTCGCCTAATGGGTATAGAGTAGCAGAGATTTCCAAATGTTGTTTCTCGTAGACCACTTTAAAAATTTTATGGGTTTCGGTGGATCTCCTGCTGCTACATTTTTACCATGTTCTACTGAAACGTGTCAAAAATGTGTAGATCTAACGATGAAAATTTGCATCACGGTTGAGTTCTAGTCCTAAATTCGAAGTGGTAAAATGAAAACAAAACTAGCATATTTTCTTGTGCTTCATTTATCAAAATAGAACTTGATAGACTCGATGGAATTGAAATTAAAAACTAATAATGTACCGTAACTTTAACGGTTCAAATCAACAGTGTAGGGAGTTGAGACTGACCTGAACAAATTGTTCCTTTAGATGATTTGATTTATAGCCAGTCTTCAAGTATGCCCACTGACATAACACCTAGCTACAACCAAGATTGCCATCGACTCAATGGTAGATTTGATTTTTCTGTATTCCAAATTCCAGCAAAATACAAACCAAACTATACTAAGATAATGCAAAAGTGGTATGTTTTTAGGAGAAAATGGTTATTACTCACTGTAAAGATTAACTTCATTCTCACAATAACCACATTCTCGCTTTTTGTTTTTAAATCACCAATTATAATATTCCCCACAAATGAAGTCACCGTTTATTGAAAGGCTCTCAATTGGAATGAATTCAGGGAACTTTTTGGCAAGAAAAAATGCTGCAATTTTCACAGCAGCAAGGGTCTAATAATCCTGAATTATGTGTAGTCCTATTGAGCTATAGTATTTTGTGACTCTTTACCTATTACTTTCTGCTCGGAAATATTATGATTTGTGAATTTTAAGGGGTATAATTTTAGGAGAGATAAGTTTTTGGGAAAAAAGTTTTTGCCTTCAAATTCTCCATTTTTATATAAAAAATTGTGGGAGTTTCCCATAAATGTTTGTATAAAGATGGAGAAGTGGAAGCCCAAAAATGTTTTAGAACTCGTAGAATATGTAAAAAAAAGAAAGATAGAACTATGAAAGACACTGTAAAAGGAACCTAATGAACAAATGTTCACTGAAAAACACAATTATATGCCAAATTATATCATTTAGTAACAGAAGTCAGCTTGCGCTACAAGATATATAATGTTGATGATAAAGAGTGATTGAAAACCTTTTAATATGTCAGACATATGGTTTTAACGGTTCCAGTAGACAAAGGGTCGAGTTGAAAAACAGCTTTAGCTGACACTTTGCCATTCGCCATAAAGTTATCTTCGTTTAATGTAAATATAAATTAGATATCCTTTATCTGTTGTTATGAATAAAGTCGAATATTATTATGATTAATTTGTTACATTAACTAAAATTCAAGATCAATGGAAACTTACTTTCTGCTACCAATTCTCCTTATTCTGGTCTCGACTAGTCCAAAAATGCTGTACAATCCAAATTGTACTAATGTCAAGAACCATCCAAAGGACCCAAATCCTTCGATTGTAAATAAGAGTTCCTGTATGTAGCCATAAAGTAAAAAACACAGGAAAACGGCGCTACTCAATACTAGGAATTCCCTATTTTTACTTGAAATATTGAGATCTAAACATCGAATCATTTTTTTTGAAGTTGAAGGTTTGGAATTCAAGTTTTATTTCATATTTTCTTTCATTTCAGTTTTGATCCAATAAATAAATTTATAGGTTATTTTATTATTTATTATTCAGGGTTGCCATATTTTATTTTCGTACTGAAATTTTCATAGTATGGTAATAAATTCCAGTGATTTGGTATTTTTTGTTTATGCACATGTTCCAAATGTAAAGGTAAAATTTTCACAAGCTTGCATAGACTCGCCGAACCAAAACAAAAATTTTAAGCCTAGATAATCATTGTAAAATTGATATAAGCTGTCATGCTGTTTGATTTTCTTGAACTTCTTAGAAATGGATTACATATTCGATTGAGGTTCACAGCTTCTTCTTTTCTGTTGAAATTATCCGTGTGTTTGTGGATTTCTATTGCCTATCGTACCAGTAGGTAGTCGGCGATGGTATCCCTGGTCGGGGGCAATGAGTTCCGTATTTTCAAACAGAATCCTGTAGGTTCCTTCACTAAGTGCATGTTCTGCCACAGCCGACAAACAAGTCAGCTGTGACATTTTCTCAAACTATGTCGGAGCGACATAGTTTGAGTATCCATTTTCATGATAAAAACCCAAAATTTGAAGAATCTTGGGAAGTAGCTCTCCGTAGATTCTTTGCTGTGAAGCGCCGGATGTTGAATAATCCTCTTACACGGACTGTGTGTCAGATTATTTATTTTCTAGCCATATGGAATCTATATCCCCCTCCAAACTGCTTGTCTCCATTCCCTAATGCCTCATGTGTGCTCAAACCATAGAGTAGTACGAAAAAGTAGAAGGTTGCATTCGATGCGTCTCTCGAAAATTTCAAATTTTCATTTAATTTAAAGAGTGGTTATTGACCCAAAAATGATATCATGTATTTTGAATTCAAGCTATTGTCTTTGCAGCAGACAAAGGTATGTACCGCCAAAACTTCATGGCAAGCACCATATAGATTTTCAATGTATCACCAAATCATGACCCCAGAATTGATGAATGGATGACGGGTACTTACATTTTCGCAACTTGATATCGTCATTCAGTCTCAAGTTACAGCAGCTATTATTAAAATTGCTTTCATCGATATTCGAAGATGTATTGTTAATGGAGAGTTCCATCTGAAATGACTTGCCATCCACACGGGTTATGACCGGCAGACTTTTCTATTCAAACTGTCGATATTGTTCACCAACTCATTCGACAAATTGAACCGTAAACTATTTGGAGTTCTGAAGAAAAGGGAATTGAAACTTTCTATGTTTTTACTACTTTCATTTGTAACTAACGTTTTTGCAGTTTCGTCCTATAAGAACATTTTCAAACTTATACATTTAACTGTTGTCTTATTCCAAAACATATCGGATGTCCACCATTGAGGATAACAGGGTTCCATATACTTAAGTGAAATTTTACTTCTTTCATTGGATTCAATGGGAAATGTTCCTCAATTTGGGTTATTACAGCAAATGCAAGTTTGAACAAAATTAAGTTAAGTTTAATTCATGAGTTTTTCAAATTCACTTCGAAAAGTATTCAAATTGATGTTTTAATGTTTAAAGTGATTTGTGTCTAATTCACATATTGGCAACAGCGCCTATATCAAGTTGAAATAATTTATACATACCTAGATATTTGACTTTAAAAAAGGAAATCATCTTTATAAATCAACAATTAAGGCAAAATATAAATTATAGTTCAATACCACCTCCACAAGCCACATAAACAACAGTTGTTTTGTTATTTATTTACATAGAGGAAGATAGGTTAGTTGCAGAAAATGTCATATGTTACAGAATGTCTCGGAACTCGGAACATAAGTAAACAGAACAGCACGCCTCTGAAATATGTCATCTTTGTTTGTCTCATACAGGTAACAGATTCATTGTCCTTTATTAGCTATAACCGATGTTACCAAATGGTGAAATAGAAACGAATCCCTTTAAATGTTGAATGCATTATTTCATTTCTCTTTTTTAAGTATTTAAATAATAAAAAAAAGGGTTGAAATGATAAGTTTAAAATGCGTTGTTTGATAGCTTTTTTTTTGAAAACTACTTGATTTTGGTCAGGAGGAACATTCCCCATTCCGTAACGGATGTTTGGAGAACGAACTGAATGGAAAAAAATAATTGTTTCGAAAGTATTTTTCGTGTAATTCAATGTTTATATGAAAGTAGTTGTTTCGAACGGGCTTCTTCTTTCAGGTTTTATCTGAAAGTTACTTCTTTGTATGATCTACACATATTTGTGAAGGGTATATTTTGAAATTATTTGCTTTCTTTCTTTCTTTGGAAGATTTCCACATTTTTTGGATGAAGATAAAGAAGTGGAAAGTCAAAACCTTTCTTTCCAAGAAAAATGAATTTCTCCTAAAAATATACCTACGTTTTTCAGTTTCATAATTGTTTAGATTTTCTGACACAGTAGATACGGGTAACGAAATCACGAATAGGATAGAATTTATCAATAGTACACTAAACTTTGGAAGAACTGGGAAACTCAATTCAACAAAACATTCGTGATTCAACAGCAACATTTTGAGCCGTCATAGGTCTCATCAGTGATGCTAGACTGAGACATATGTAGAGTCGAAACACAAATGCTTTGTTTTTGAGCTCTGATTTCAACCATTTGCCTCGCAATGGAAGCTACGGAGAAAGACATTCGGCGATCAATGTTGAACTTGGGTAACTAACCACTTTCGAAGGGTTATTCTTCAATGGCAGTTAAGTCCAGCAATGCATTCGTGAATCAGATTTTAGCACTAATGAGAACTATGGCGGGTCGAAACAGAGTTGTTTTGTGTTGCATCACAATGGCTTTGATTCTAGACGCTCTAGTTTCAGCATATTAATCATGTTGCGAATTACTATCACTGATTATGTGTTCAAAGGGTTCATTATTCTAGTTATTCATTAATTGTGGGTATTTCCAAATGACTTTTTGAAATCATCCAGAAAATTGAAATTTTATCGATCCCTATAGAGAACATTGATATGAATTTTGGTAATATTAACGTAAAAAATTCAGAATGACACAATTGATCATTATTACTATAAGTGACTTGATATAAATACATTGCGAAATGACAAAAACAAAACAAGTGAGTTTTCGAAAAGGCAGATCATTCTGAATATTCATCTTATCTTAATCTCCAACTGGATTCGAATGATATTTCATGTGATATTTGTTCTTAATTTTGGTGTAAGCATAAAAAATTCATGAAATTCCATAGTTAGTTTAGGAAGTTATCATCTATAAACTTTCGTCACAATCTCAATTGCGAACAGAAAATAGAAATAACTACAGAAAGATATTTCATAAGATTCTGGAAACAATGAGAAATCACATATTTTCCACAATATAATCAAACAACGACTCGAGAGATTATTCATACTCCTTTATTGCGTAGTGGCCCTACCCATATATCCAGAAACTGAATATTTTTTCGCATCACGTACCAGCTGGTCTATATTCTTATTTTTATTATCAGCCATCAATAAAGCAGAATGTAAGCGAGTTGTTAACCAAAACATTAAAAATGCCGATAAAAATAATAAACATCCTAAAATAGCAACAATCACCAAAAATGTACTACAGCTGCTCTCGAGAGATGTTGCCTTGTGATAAAACTCTCCCGGTATCAGAACGGTATATTCCAAATTGCCTTTGATTTTTGTGAATTGTGTGTCATTGTATTTCAGTATACTGACATCTTCCATTAGTTCAATATCGTCAACTTTACGTTTCTTCCTTCCATGGCCAGAAGGTTCATAAAGATCTAAGCAGAAATCAGGTTGACAGTCAATAACTTCCATACACGCTTTTATTTGGGAATGGATCCAGAGGGTGGAACGTTCTTTCATTGTGCTGAGAAGAAATGCTTCAAAGTCCAGAAAAACTTCATTGGGCCTTTCTCTATATCGTGAAGGTTGATGCGGAATTATTGAGGAAAAATCTCTGTTTCTGCATCTGGAAGAAATCAAAATGAGTTTGAACCGTTTCACTCGAAATCAATAATGAAAAATAATATTCTGATCATTTCCATATCGATTTTAATTTAAGAACAACCGATAGACAGTTGTTTCAACCTGTTGGGCATCGTCAGTAACGAGCAGGCGGTCCTCGATTGAAGACAATATGTGACACGATATAGCCATCTTGATTTAGGTCAGGTTAGAGCCTGACTCCTTTACCTTTTAACTGGTGATTGACAGAGGGACAAATGAGTCATAACTGATGGTGGCATGGCGACATGAATGTTCTTAGACATCAGTGCCGCCCTTCACGGTGTACCCCTACCTGGCTACGGTGAGATGGATGAAAAAATTGTTCATCTGTTAACGGGGGATATGGGAGCCTCACTCGACAGTGTCGGTGCCTTCTATATCGGGAGGGGTCTTCTACAGCATAGTCTATAGCTTCCCTAACTAACGGATTATCGTGTGTTTCCACGCTATCAAAAACTCGCCGATTCCTCGACTGAATGGACTGCCGAATGGAAGGTAGCTGCAAATCTCCGCGGATGACTTCATTCCGCACGAACTACGGAGCATTCACAATCATCCGTACTATCTTGTTTTGCAATATCTCCAGAATGGAGATATTAGACGAAGCCGCTTGTCTCCAGACGCCTTGAGCATACATGATGACAGGCTTGAACATCGTGTTGTAAATGGTAATTTTGTTTCTAAGGCTCATTTTAGATCTTCTGTTGATCAGAGGGTACAGAGTAGCTATCCGGACCTCGATCCTTGTTTTAACGGATATAATGTGGGGTTCCTGGTGAGCCTACGGTCTATTAGAAGGCCGAGGTACTTTACCCGCGCTTGCCAGTTGATCTCACTTCCAGAAACCCTCACTTTCCTAGCCGGAGAAGATATCGTTCTTCCCATGGTTATCGCCTGGGTTTTTTCTGGGTTCACTCGGATTTTCCACTCGAGGTACCAGCGCTCGAGGTCGTCCAATGCACGTTGCATGTAGACGACGCCGAGCTCCCGACCCATGGAAGATGAGAGGAGAGCCGTGTCATAGGCGTAGAGAGACACCTTCACCTGCTCGGACCTCGGGAGGTCGCTGGTGTAGAGCGAGTATGACGTGGGAGAAAGCACAGCTCCCTGCGACACCCCAGCGAGGATCTCTTTGTTGTCAGACAGGGGCCCCTTTACTCTAACCTGAAATGTTCACAATATGTGACCAGTCGTCTTGGTTTCATTCAGGTTGTAGCCCAGCTCCCTTACCCGTTTGGCTGATTTTTGTCGAAGAACGACAAATGGGTTCATGACTGAGGGTATGTTGGCAGTATGAAGTCCTCAGATATCAGTACCGCCCTTCACGGGGTACCCCTACCTGGCTGGGGTGGCATGGATGAAAAATTTGTTCGTCCTTTAACAGGGAACATGAGGGCCTCATTCGACAGAGTGTCGGGGCCTTCTATATCGGGAGGGGTCGTCTCTAGCATAATCTATAGCTTCCCTAACTAACACAATATAAAATCAAGAACAGTACTTGATAAAAATAACTGCGTAAACGCAAGCAAGATATAAGTGGTACCACCCATTGGTCTGACACCCAAGTTAGCTTGCCAAGTTTTTATAACGGCGTTGGTGGGTTGACCAATCTGGTGCAGTACATGCCCAAAGTTCAGGTGAAAAACAGCTTACCTCTTACTTCTCATATGAACCTACGATTCTGTACGTAAATTTGGCAGATACCCGATGGAAAGATAACAACCAACCCAGCTAATGCCGCGGAGAAAGCTGAAGTAAAACCATCAGGCACCTGTGCAATTTTTTCCATTTAGAATATTCGTCGCAAGTTTCTTCCTGCATATGAAAGGCAGAAATTAATTCAACTTGGTCGGTACGACCAACCGATAGACCGGTTTCGGGATACTTGCCATATTATCAGTACCGGGCTTGAAATGTATTTGCACATCAGTAGGTATAATAGGGATTCGTGGTATTAATATATTTCTACCCCGGAACTCGCCATTAAAAATGCTGGCTTGGACAACGTTTTTCATTAATTTTTTAATGATAAGTTACTGAGCGATCCAACCTTCAGTTTGGAATTATGCGGCGGCATGACTGGCAAATTCAATGAGTTCAAAAACTGTTGGATAATCGGCATCGCAAACAATATCTACGCTCGATGGATAAACAATGATAGTGGACGAAAACTGTGAAGGCAGTGAGAGAAGGCTCATTATGTGAGAGTGGCAGGAGACCGGCTGACCGGCTTCGTTCTCATCCCTACTCCGTGCCCTACTAAGTGAGAAGTGACACCGGTAGACGCCTGGCGAAAATAGCTGATTAAATTACTAAAAGTAGGAGTTGGTGATGAAAGGGTGAAAATTGAGGGTTATATGTATTTTTTAATGTCACATCATAAAATATTAATAAATGTTTGGGGGTTACGAATATTCCTGATGTTTTCGGCAAGCCAGGTGTGATTTTTTGTACTTGACTACACCACGCTGATAAAGTTAATAGCCAGAAACACGTGTCCTCGGTTCACCCTAATTTTTAAAAGTTATATCCGTGAGTTCCGTCTTTTTTTGCTTCAGATAAAACACACTCCTCAACATTTTCAAGTGTATATGTTTAGTCAGAATTATTATCTTTTGCAATATTCCTTATATTTTTGTACTGACTTATCCGCGGTTTTAATGACAATTCCGCTTCCATTTCCACTTGAGTTTAGGTAAAAGACCGGTGGAGGGGGAAATTACTGACAAAATCCACGAATAAGAACAAAGTTAATAAATCATTACTCACCCATCTTTTACAAGTGCAACGCTCCCACTCACATGAGGATCATCTGGATCTGGACTAACGGTAACTTCCATGAGTTTCACATATTTCCAAGCAGAGTCTAGACTAATTCTTGCTCGTAGCTGTAACTTGGTCCCTATAGGTACTGCTTGATCTATGGGTAATTCATTACTCGAAGAATTGGTCAATCTGGAAGATGAGGCTTCTTTGTAAAGAGCTACTTCGTATTCTAGACGACCTGGTGTTTCCTCAACAACTCCCGAAATACGAGCTCCATGTGGGCTAAAATATAAATGAACATTCTTCTTTAATTTCAATCGTGATAAAAATATTTATAACATATTCCTTCTTGTTTGTTTGAGTCGTATAATATAATATAATATAATATAATATAATATAATATAATATAATATAATATAATATAATATAATATAATATAATATAATATAATATAATATAATATAATATAATATAATATAATATAATATAATATAATATAATATAATATTGTGAAGTAACTTGGCTCAGAATCTCTTAATTTTAATTTTTTGTTTAATTGTTCTATTTTTTACTTGTATTTTATTTCACCGTGATATCTTTTAAATGTTTTTTGTTTTTTTTTTGCTCGCTTAATTTAATTGTTATTTTCAGCTATTCTTTTTAATTTTTATTTGTATTGATTCTTTCGGGGATTTCAAATCATTTTATATAATATTAGACAATGGAAGACCAAACTAAAGAAATTCGGTGGAAACAGGAAAACTCCCCCACTGGACAAAATAATCTTATTTCTGCATCAAGTGTGGACGCAGAGTTTTCAAATAATAAATTTGTTTTTTTTATTAAAAATAAAACAATTTTTTTTTCAGTTGACGGCATAATCAGTCAAACATGATATTGGAGTTCAAACACTTGCATGTTGAGAACAATCAAATTGATAAAAATTGTGTGAAATATAAAGAATGACTCTGGAATTGATAAATTAAAATATATTGATTCACAAATTCACTGATTTACTGTTAGGTAGGTATTCATTAGGAGTCGAAATATTGCTTTATTGTGTAGGAAAAGAGAATGTTATTTCACCTCGAATTTTTAATTGAGCGTGAATTATTTTGTTGAAAGTGAGAAAATAATGTTAATACTCACAAACTACCAGCAAACCCAGCTGCCTTATTTTCAATTACTGTGGGCTCTGGAGGTTTGCACATAATTATTAGTTCTTGATCGGATTGCATCACCACGCCTGGGAATTGTGGAAACCATACCCTCACGTGAACAAAACCCTAAAAAACATAGAATTTGTTAAACTTACATCACATATATTTCATGAATTAAATAGGATATAATATAAATTAGGGTATTTGATGAGAAAAACAATGAAAATTGTCCATTGGTCCATTTACACCCCCAAACCAAAAATAATTTTTTGGCTATGAAAATTGAAGAATATACTATTGAATAAAAATATGTGATGGTACTGGCCGATACTTGACAAAAATCCGGTATATATTATTTAAATAACACTTCATTGTAGGATATTCAAAGGGCTTTTTCTTCCAGTTTGTGGTTGAAAGTTACCTTTTTGCATGATCTACACATCTTTGTGAAGAGTTTATTTTGAAATTGATTGCGTCCTTCCTTTCTTTGGAAGATTCCCACATTTTTTTTGTATAAAGATAGCTGAGTAGAAAGCCAAAATATTAGTTTCCCAAAAAGTAAAATATGTATTGCTTTCGACTGTCTTCCAATAAACGAAAAATGGACGTGTAAATTATGTTATTCTGGATGAGTTATCAGAGTAAGTTGTGAACTATAAAGCTTATTATTAGTGTATAACTCTACACATTTACATTGGGTAATTACATTCGGTAATTTCATTTTTACAAAACATTTTTGACGATAAAGAAATTGCTGCTACCTCAATCATGATACCAAGAAAATGAAATTCTAACAAGGGTAGAAAAGATTACCTACACACTCATTTTTTACTTTGGAAGGCGATAATACTGGTAGGTGAATGAGATAAATTTCACACACTCTTTTCAGATACATACAAATTTGCTTCACGTTGACAAAATAATGTTTGTGAAACATCTACTACTACTATAAAAAATAACGTCATATTTTGGAAATTTAATATTCGAAAGATATGTAAACTGTGACAAAGTGGAAATTGGGAGTTGGCTTATGAAATATTTTGATATTTCTTATTTCTTAGTATATAATACCAACCTACTATTGGCACGCAAGAAACAACAATAATTAATTAAATATATTCTTGTTTCTTGTAGCGATTGAATGAATATTGATTCAATGCCATCAACGAAAGTGGTGACAAAAAGCTTGGTATAAAAAATCATTATTTCTAAAGAACATTGATATTTACATATGTAAAAGAACATAAAATATGTTAAGAGTTAGAAAACTAGATGATAGATCAACAATGGAGACATTTCATTTTGCCATTATCTCCATTCACAATTCAGATTTCATGAATTAACTAAATATTTTGTTTTCCAGTTTAATAATTGGAAAAAGAATAATGATTTGTGAATTCTATGTTCGAAGACAAAATCTACTTGAAGCTCGTCTCTGTATGTAAAAGTTAGGGTATTTTTCTGGAGAAACTGGTTAATTATTTTTGAATTTTTTTCACCTGACAATTCCGGAGTATTTGTTTTCCGGTAATTTCAGAACCTTTGATTTATTCTAATTGTTATGCTACAAAATAAAATAAGTGACATCATTTCTTTGATGTGTTGATTCCCGAAGAATATTTCAATTCTAATCAGTACGTATTTATTATTTTTTTATTCAGTTTTAGGATGGTTTCAGAAGTGACTGAAGTTTATAATCGAAGACACCAATATTATTATGACTTTCAATCGTTTTCTTTGGGAAAAGAACTATAAAACAAGCTTTAAAAATTCAAATGGGAAAGTGCATCTTCCAATGAGTTTATGGATAGATTTACTTTCACTGTAACTTTTTGGAAATCATTTGAACAACTGAGATATATACCAAAACTTATTGAAATAAGAATTTTGGACTGCAACAAAATTTATATAAAGTTTCACACAACAGAATAGAGAAAAATTAAAATGAATTATACGAGTATAATAAAAACTGGCAGAGGCAGGCCTGGCTTCCTCCGGTGCTTCGTAAAGCACTGATAAGGGATCAGAACGTAGAAGACCTATTTCAAAGCACTACTTACATTCCGTTTAAGAACTCCACATCTACTGAAATCCATAATTTTTAAATTGTATCTCGTTGCCGAAGGATCACTGGAATCTTGACGAATTTGACACGATGAATCTATTTCCGGATCTACCCCACGATCGTCGGCAAAAATTGGGTTACCTTTGAAACCATCCGGTTTTCTCAATTTTGCTATAATTGAGTCTGTCGATCCTGTATTAGTGCTACTGGCAAATGTGCACTGTATTTCGGCAACTGAAAATGAGCAAAAACACAATAATTTCATTCATTACGACAGATCTCATTGATGAATGTGAAAATGAAAACATTTTATGGAATAACATTTATCATTTTTTTCTTATTTTCATCAAAACTGAGTGATGAGTTGTATATTATCTGATTCATAACAGAAAAAATTATATTGAAAAACCCCAAAAAAGCTCTCGTTCACGCTCTAAAAAGATAAAAATAAGATTTGAATTACATCCAATTACTTTACAAAATTAAATTTTAAATGATAAGATTTGAATTTAATTAAATAATAAGATTTATAGCCTCAGTACTGTACGATAAGTAATCTTTACCTTTAAAATTTTTACTAATAAATAATAACTTCATTACACAATTTATATAACATGAAAGCTCGTAAATGAAGGCTTTTTCTAAGTTTTTTTTATATTAATTCATTTTATATTTCTTAAATGAATATTTCGATCACCAAGTGTTCATCTTCTTGAGGAAAATTAAACTAAATATACTTATAATGTTATCCTTATTCATATAACTCCTCTAGGTACCTGCGTTTCATTGTCTTATATTAATTTCACAATATTGCCTTATTTACTAGTGTTAATTTAATTTTACAATGTGTCCTTATGTAATAGTCAGGTAAATGTAATTATTAAAATATTATTTTAACAAGCTATATAGTATACTATAAGGTATTGATTCACCATCGTTATTCATAATATTATTATGTTTACCTATTTCTATACTCTTATAGGCATCTAAAATGACTGTTGTTGTTAACTTGTCTAACTAATTGAATGAACTGAAGTCTATGGAATGGTTTTGTTGCAAAATATAATGGGCGACTGTCATACACTACAGAACCTTATTAGGAAATCTAAAAGACAATGTCGAGAATTCGGAAAAATCTGGAATTTACGAAATTAAATGTAAGGATTGCGACGCAAAATAATATGGATAGACAAAAAGATCTATTGAAATAAGATATAAGGAACATTTAGCACACCTAAAATATGACCCTCTCAAAAATACTATTCAAAAATACGCATATTATGTTTTGGATTAGGTTGAAAGAATTGGTTGATCACCTTTGATTACTTTGTAGTTCACGAACGGCCGAACATACTGGGCCCGATAATGAAATAGAAGTATTAGCCATAACTGAGGAATCAGGTGGAGAAAGAACGACCACGACTAAAAGACTTATTAGTCCTATCGACATATTATTTGATTGATTTATGAAGTTACTCAGTTGTCCATAGATACCCTTACGATGGATTTTTGAAGTGGAATAGCTACATTTCTACCAAAACACTGGAGAACTAGATAATTAGCTTTATCATCATGGATAGAACTTACTTCTCTATGTCTGATACATAGAGAAGTAACATGAATAATGCACAAAGGCAGGTTGTACGTGGATCACATAATATGGCGCGACAAAATTTCTCTCGATAAATGTTTTTCAGATTTATGGCGAATAGATTTCATAGAAATGCAACCATATGCTCTAATTATGATAAACTGTTTTTCAATGTTCGTTTGAACAAGGCATTTGGAAAATTAAAGTAGAAAGTCAGTTACTTCAGATTTGGGTAGGGTGTTGAGAGATGCAAAATACAACCTGATCACGGCAATGAATTAGATAATGCACAATTTCATTAATAATGAGAAAACATCAATCATCATTGAACATTTAGCATTGAGAAAGCTGCCATTGTTGAACGAGTTATTAGAACATTGAAGGACACCATGAGTGGCTAAAAATCCTTTCAGATACAGACCTGTTCAAAATTAATAAAATCATCAGAATGAAGCTTGTACAAGTATGTCAAAAAGCCTAATGAATATAAAAGGGTTGATTTTAGAGTAGGCAATGTGATTCGAATCAGCAAATACAAAAGCGTATTCGATGAAGGTTATACAGCAAATTTTTCAAGTGAACTTATACAATGTTGAATAGCATCAGCAAAAAAGCTGAAAGGATTAGAATGAAATACACTGATGGTACCTATAATCCTTATTAATCTTACTTCTACTAATATAATAAATACGTAAAGTTTGTGACGATGGATGAATGTAATGTACCTATGTATTCACGTTTTTTACTTTTTTACGCCGAAACAGATCAACGGATTCAAATGTGTGTTGGTATATAAATAGATCATGACCTGGAATAACACATACGGTAGGTTCCCACGGCAACGCGGGTTAAACAACGAGGAACAGCTATTAGTATTGTATAAGTGAGTACCTATTGATTGACTGACACTCTTATATTGATGTACAGCCGAAGCTACTGAACCTAAAACCTTGAAATATGCAGGTAGGTTATTTGTATAGCGTAAATAAGCATCAAGAAAGGGAATCTCCACCACCAAAGATCTGCTCTAAGTAATGAATAGCTTCGAGAATCGATTTATGTGGCCTATAAAGTAACACAACCGTCAACGACGTCTGCCCTCACGCGTCTGCCCGCGTTCTGGTCGCGTTCTCGGCGATGACGGTTCATTGCTCAAACCGCCCCTCTACCCCTGCGCATCGTTTCCCATCGTCTTACAGGAGACGCGACGCGAAATGGCTTACTACGTTGCGTCAAGTTAATCTTATCATGATAACTTTTGAACGTTTCGTCCACATTACTCAGTGAGAAAGACAAAGTTTATCCATATTTAATAGTTGAAACGACAATTTGTATCAATTTTTATAAGAATTTGACAGATATTCTAAAATGTGCATTGTAAAAAGAGTTCTCAGGAAGCAAGAATTTTTCCGACTTCTACTTATTACTTATCGTTATATTATGACCAAAATTGAACAAAATCTTGTAAATTGTAGTCTATATGTTAGTCTGATGTATAGGCTGTATTTATGTGAAGTTTCATCTAAATTTGTTCAGTCGTTTAGGCGTGAAAGAGCCACAAACATACCTACATACAATCCATCCTCACAAAATTTCACACTTATATCAATATAGGTAGATAGATTCAAAAATATTCGTCCCATGGTTTTTCAATTCTTTATATATCTTTTTAGTTTTGAGTCAGGTAACTTGGAACCAGTATTGGATGTTTATTTACTTTAAAAGGAAGTATTTTTCACAACCTTTGTTGTGAAATGGTTTGACCATTTTAACTTAAGGTATATGCCAACAAGTTCATAATAATCCGGGATCTAAGGAAGTACTTAGTGACTAGTTTAGAAAATATTACACATACCTTCATAGTCCTGTGCAGCTACTGAAACCTGTAACAAAAGACGTTGATTAGATTTATACTGGGTTTTTCAATAAGGGGGGTAGATGTTGAAATGGAATAAAACAAGCTGTGTGTGAGGTATTAACAAAATTATTTTTTTATTTGAAAGGTGCATGTATGACATTAAGTGTGGAATATGACATCATTCAAATGCCCGCCTCGGCTTCTTACGGTGGCACGGATCCGAGTGGTCCAATTTTCAATGACTCTTCCGCATAGATTCGGATGAATTTGACCGATGGCCTGTATTATGTTCACCTTTGGGGCATCGGTTGATTGTGGTTTATTTGCATAGACCTGCGACTTCAAGAAACCCCACAGGAAAAAGTCTAGAGGGGTCAAATCGCATGACCTTGGTGGCCAATTCAAATCACCCCTGCGAGAGATAACCATACCCTCAAATCGTTCATGCAAAATGTCAATCGTGGCGTTTGCTGTGTGGCACGTAGCGCCGTCCTACTGGAACCACATGTCGTCTAGGTCCATATGGTTCAATTTGGGCCATAAGAAATTAGTTATCATCGTTCTGTAGCGCTCGCTGTTGACGGTGACCGCCTCACTAACGTCGTTTTCAAAAAAGTACGGACCAATTACGCCGCCGGCACAAAATCCACACAAAACGGTAACTTTTTGAGGATGCATTATCACCTGGTGAACCTCGGGTGGGTTGGTGTCGGCCCATATACGGCAATTTTGCTTGTTAACACAGCCATTCATCCAAAAATGCGCCTCGTCACTAAAGATGATTTTTCGGCCAAAATTGGGGTCCTCTGCCAAACGATTCGAAGCCCAGTCAGCGAACAAACGGCTTTGTCTATGGTCATAAACTTTGAGCTCCTGGGTCAGTTGGATCTTGTACGGCTGTAGGCCCAAGTCCCGACGCAAAATTCGCCAAGTTGAAGTCTGCGAAAGTCTTGTGCACGGCGAGGAATGGACTGCATCGGGTTCTGCTGTACACTTTCACAGACCGTGGCGATGTTCTCGGCCGATCTTGCGTTCCTTGAACGTACGGGTGTTGGCTAATTGTTTACTGAACCGGTCGTCTCAAATTTGGCCACCAAACGTTGAAGAGTCGATTGTGAAGGGCCACCACGTCTACCGTAAAATGGGCGTAATGCGCGCAACGTTTGCGTTAGCAAACACTCATTTTGATAATAAAGTTTTATCATTTGAACGTGCTGTTCAGTCGTGTAACTTGCCATGATGATTTGGCATGAACAACTGAATTATAAACAAAAGATTTGACAGATGTCACCAAAACAAAATGGCCGCCACGGGGCGCCAAAATCTACCCGCGCCAATTGAAAAACCCAACTCTTACTGTAGTGTAGACGCTTGTTTTTTCGCAACAGCCTACATCTATTCTAATACTACAACTAAATGTAGATCAGATAGTAAACATTGAAAGGGTTATATTTTTAGAAGTGACTACTCCACCATGATACAAAAAAATGTGGTAATCTTCCAAAGAAAGGAAGCAAAGCAATCAATTTTGAAAGGAGTAACTCTATACATAGATGTGTGGATCATGCAAAGAAGTAAGTTTCTGACACAAATTGGAAGAAAAAGTCCTCCTGAAACAGCTACTTCCGCATCAAACATTGAATTACACGTAAGAAAAATTCTTTCGAAACAAATACTTTCATATGAACACTGAATTATACAAAAAACTCTTCTCTACTCAGTTTGTATTTAAAATATTCCGTATGGAATTAAATCAGATATCATTCATAGGATTTCTACACTAGCCGATGCAGTATCGAGAGTCAATGTTAACGCTAGCAGATACTTGTCAGAGTTGTTTAATATCCATCAGTCTCTTTGTCACCCATGTGACATATTCTATGGAGGAAATGAAGAGAATAACGTCAACATGTTCTGTTTGTGCTTTAGTCAAGCGCCGTTTCTACTAAACACAAGGTCAGTTAATTAAAGCAACTGTACGAACGTTTAGCTCTCGATTTCTAGGGACCATTACCGTCTACATCAAGAAATCGATACCTGTTGACAGTAGTAGTCAAGATTTCCATTTGATTTTCCATGTTCTGACATATCCGCAACAACCGTTGTCAAATATCTCACATTGCTTTTCTCGCTATTTGGATCACCTAGTAGTGTATCTATTTTGATCGAGGTTCCTCGTTTATGTCATCAGAACTCAAAGGATCTTTCAATCGAAAGGCAATTGCCACTAGTCGAACTACAGCATATAATCATCAAGGCAATGGCCAGAGTGGACGAAATAATGGAATTAGGTATTTGGAACACAAATGAGTTGGCTCTTCATTCCAGAGGACTGAAACATTCCATATGATCCCTCCTTTGCACATCTACAAATGCTACCCCACATGAACGAATGTTTTTACAAAATCGAAAATCTGCCAATGGAAAAGCAATGCCTTCTTGGTTAACAAGTCCTGGAACTGTCTTTATGAGAAGACATACACGAACTAACAAACATAAAACCCTAGTAGAAGAAGTCGAATTGCTTGAATCAAATCCAGATTATTCGTATGTGAAATTAGCCGACGGGAGGAAACAACTGTTTCGAACAAACATTTAGCACCACGAGGTGAAGAGGGATATCTGGAACAAACTGGCTCTAATCATTAGGTATTCTACTCCAATCGGCATAAATCAAGAGTCTTTATCGAACAAAAATGATACTGAAGATCGTTTGAACTCACAAAACGTAGATGCTATAAATAGTGAACAAATCAATTCAAGGTCAATCACACCACCTGTTGAGAGCGTTGCAGACATACATCAAGAAATAGGAGTTCAGTGAACGACGTTTCGGCTCCGAATTTGGAGCCAGTTTCAAAAAGTTGATGTGACTTGACGTCGGGTCCTCAATCTGCCCACTCCTTACATTGAACTGAGGGCGCTCGCCGGTACTTATATCAGCTGGCGCTACTGAAGTGGAAATGTGGGGGCGAGGCTTCGGGTAATTACCATCACCGGACGTCTTGGTAGGGATGAGCATCGGAAAATTAGGTCAAAGACTTTCCAACCTGAAAGGTTGGACAGGGCTGAGGATTGGTCTGACTTTCGGAGAGCAAGTTGATGTTCATACATTCTACTTATCACACGTCTGTTGGTCCGGCCTACATAAGTTCTATGACAATCAGAATGTCATATATACCCTGGGATTCATTGACAAATTTGTCAATCTAAGGAGTAGGCAGATTGAGACCTTAGTGAGAACTCGTGACGAGACCTGGGGAGTAGGCAGATTGAGGCCCGACGTCAAGTCACATCAACCTTGCCTCCTCTCATGTAGACCTACCTCTTTGTAGGTACGTGTGGCAGATACCCGACGGAAAAACAACAACTAACCCAGCTAATGCCGCACAGAAAGCTGAAGTAAAACCATCAGGCACCTGTGCAGCGTCTTCAATTTGGAAGATTCATCGCAAGTTATTTCCCACTATGAAAAGCAGAAATTAATTTCATTTGGTCGATACGACCAACCGATATATTAGAGTTCCTTATGTAAGATGAAACGAGCCTATGAATGTTTAGACCCAAATTCGAATGAATTCAGGAATAAGATCAAGAACTATGGCCAGTGAATGCAATTTATCAAAAGGTGCTGTTAATAAAATAGTCAAGAGACACGGATACAATAACTATAGGTTAGGTTAGGTCTAAAGTGAGTGGATCTATTCGACCCTCCATAACTATCATAACTATAAATACCAAGCCGTGCAAAAAGTATATTGTAATGATTCTGAAAGAAGGTTGCAATTCTGTATTCGGTTTCAACGGATGGTGCGGAATAACAACAATCTTGCGCCCAATATAATTTGAGGAGACGAAACGACAAACATTTTTTTGCCACAGAAAATCCTAACTCAATTCATGAAGTTAGATATCAATATCATTTTACTTTGAACATATGGTTAAATATGCGGAGACAAAATATGTGGAAATTATAGAGAAAATGTTGAATGATCTTCCTATATACTGTATCGGCGTAACCGTCTCTGGTTACCACAGAACGGATGTGGCCCACACAACTCAACAATAGTCACAGATTATTTAAAACGAACTTTTCCTGATTCGTGGATTGGAACAAGAGGTCCAACGGCATACCCTGCCAAATCTCCAGATTTAAATCCATTGAATTTTCATTTGTGAACATATCCCAAAAATAAAATGTATGGTACTACAAATCCGGCAATACAGATTCTTCGTGAGAAGATTGAGAATGCATAAGAATGTATAAGAAGTTTGAAATCTAGAACCGCAAAGTGTATTTTACAAAATGGTGAACATTTCTAACACTCACTTCAATAATTTTCATTAACTTTCGAAAAATTATTCAATTCATTTTTTCAAATAAATGATGGTTTCGTTTCATTATAATGAATTTGTTTTTTCTCTCCTTTTGAAATACCTAGGTAAATAATTATTACTTGTTTATTTCTCCTATTCTGATAAAATACAATCAGTTTGGGATGAGTGAGTTGATTTTTTAATCGAAATGTATTGCATGTTCTTAATTAAACTGAAGGTGAATGTAATACAGATCCGAACTAAAGAATATTAGATAAGGGTCAAAATCACCCCAAAATCAATGACATTGTACGATATATCGCTGAATTCAGCGTGAAAAGTTATTTCGAAAACTGTCAAAAAGTATGCAGGTCCGTATTGAAAACAATTAGGTTGAGGGTGGTCCAGAGAGTAAGAAACGTTGGATTAGAAATTTGATCACGTCAAATCGAGAAGAATTACCTATCGAGTGAAAAATGCCCGTAACATTTTTTCTTGATATTTGAAGTAACGTTGGAAAAAAAATCTTAAATGACAGAACTTACTTTTCTTTAAATATTCAACGAAATTCTTTTTTTGTGGAGGAAAAAATCAGTTTTTTATCGACTTCTTTTTTCTTATATCTCAATAATCGGCCCTGATATTCTCGATTTGTTTGAACAATTTGACAATGCTTCTATGAATGCAACTTTTTCTCCATTTAATCGAACTTTTAACTTTCATTGTTTAGAAGTTACCAATAGGTACAATCTCATTAAAAAAGTGGCATAATATGTGTGTGTGTGTGTGTGTGTGTGTGTGTGTGTGTGTGTGTGTGTGTGTGTGTGTGTGTGTGTGTGTGTGTGTGTGTGTGTGTGTGTGTGTGGGTAATACATAGTATGTGGTCCAATAACGCTTCCACGGTTGAACTAACGAAAACGATGAAATGATTTATAAATACATAATTCGATAGATACTCATTCTCGAAAATTTAAAATCAACTCACCATTTCAATCAAAGCACAAAGTAAATATCCAACTCCAACATTCATCAGAGACCAAAAATGAAACATAGTTATCACGATATTTTCGTTTCTTCGTTATGACATTAATATCGAGTATTTCGAATCTTGTTATCCCGAAGTCTGAATGCGAATAATGTTTCTTCGCACTAGACGATAAAAACCGTACTGATAAATATAGTCTTCTAGACCTGTTCATGAACTGAAACAAACAACCGTTCTGCGTGTTTAATAGTGTTACGCACTGCTACGCTACAAGACTCAGCCCCCAATGATAGGTACTGTTAGATGAGGGGTATGAGGAAATTGAAGATAAATGCCAGGTCGGTTGAGAATTGCATAATGAAATACAATGTAGATGAAGTCTCTTGGTCTAAGTACAAACATCATGTTCAATTCTCGAACGAAGCATGATAATTGTGAAATAGTTTCCTCAAGTACCAAACGTTTTGGCCGACATCATCAGTGGTATGTGCGTTGACTAAGGGGGCGAAGGTTATACCTCAGTCAGTTGTTGCTGAAACTTCGAGATATGACCTTCGTCCTCACAGTCAACGCTCGTACCACTGATGATGTTTGCCGCGGTAGCAAACGAAACGTTTTCTTCTTAAGGTTCGATTCAACCACGGTCTATCATCCGGGATTTTGTTCTATATATTCGTGATTCCGGAGGTGAAAGCCTAAATTCTCATAGTTTTGATTTCGTTTATAAACGTGAACCAAACTGCTCAAACTAGAAATAAACTAACATTCATGAATATAAGCCTAGTCGAACATGAAAGTGAAGGACTGCATAACCAAAGAAATTGATGTAAACTGTTTGCTAGTTAGTCACAAAATGTTGGTCATAAATTCACTAGGCAATTAACAATGCGCCAGTGCCACAAGCTGAAGAAAAACAACTTCACTCACTGTCCCCATTCGCGAAAAATGAAACTGTTCAACATCAATAAATCTTCTGGTCCTGATGATGAACCTATCATCGTACTTGAAACATATGCCAAATAACTTACACTCATGTAGGGCTGGTGTAAACGAAATGTTTGAGTGGACAATGAAGAGAGTTTTTAAATTATGAATCAGTAGCTAATACATCAATTTAATACTGATTTTTCAGATGCAGGTACCTCAGCAGCACTATTTCCAAAACTTCTCTCTTAGTGTACCAAACCTTTTGAAAAGAAGCTTGATATGAAGAAAATACAAGCGACAATAAAGTTGCTTAATCTAAAAAATAAAAAAATTCGAGAAAAATCAGTGGCGTTCTCTTTTTTCCTCAATATTATTGGCTGTGGTGCCCACTGAAACGCCACTGGACCTAATAATTTCAATCTAGTCCAGGCTAAATGAGCGCCTTATTACTTCAAATTACTGTAACAAATTTTAATCAAATCGGTGTAAGGATATTTATAATATTTTATAAATACCTTTATCGTTTTTTTTAAACTTCAACGCCCTGTATCTCAGAAACCAAGCAACTGCGGACATATGTTCATGAGTTTTTTTTCTTACAGCGACCTAACGGATCACCTTCTGAAGTTTCGTCGTTCCGACGAATGAATGAATGGGCAGATTAAGGATTTTAAAATTGATACAAAATTATTGAGTATAATGAAATAAATGATATTGGTAGGAATCTCACGTTAAAAGGTAATACCTCGGTAATCCTTAGCTCTCACAAGTTTCTACCACTGAAGGTTGTCCGTAGGGGTGCGACAGCTGGTTAACGGAAAAACATATTTTTTTTATAATAAAATGAATAGGAAGTGGAATTAAAGTACTCTCTTCAGTAAAGCACCCTGCGATATACATGTGAACTATCAGTTGTGTTTTATTATAATATGTCACTATTATCACTGATGCTTTACCTCTTTTATTATCATTATTTTTATTGATGAAATATCACATTTTAATCCATATTATCCTATTCCCGACCAAGAAAAATCTAAGAACATAAAATTTATCTAAATTGGCCCAGCCAGTCTTGCGTTCTCTTATTATTATTTTAATTTTTATTGATGAAATATTATTTTTCAATACCTAGGTACTCATTGAAGACAAATCCAAAACCACAAAAATCATAAAAACGGGTTCAACCATTCTTGAGTTCTTTTATTATTATTATTACGATTATTATTGATGAAATATCATTTTCAATAGTTATTATTCTATTCCCGATGAGAACGAATCCAAAAATCATAAAAATTGGTCCAGCCGTTCTCGAGTTCTTTTAATATTATTATTATTATTATTTTTTATAATTACTTACCTTCAAACCTTCCCTGGACTTTCACAAATAATTCAAAACCAAACCCACGAACAAAACATAACATATACATGCTATCGAGTGTGTATGATATAAATCAAAAATGAAACAATTCGTGAACACAACACTGCCGAAAATAGGAAACAACACATACGCACTGAGTCAACAACAGGAGTCAACCGCACATTTGTGGTTCCAGTTAGAAGACCTAGAATTCCCAGGCTACATCTAACATGACCACGAAGGCGGCTATAGCTACCTGCGTGACATCCGGGTCCAGGATAAAAACAAAGATATAGGACTCCGTGCGTATGTGTTGTTTCCTATTTTCAGCAAACAAGTGTTGCACATCTTTGCACTTGGCTTCACCACGCTGATGAGACCAATAGCCAGAAATACGTATCCGCGGTTTGTCCTTTTTTGGAGTGCTGTGTCCACGAATTGTTTCATTTTTTATTTATATCATACACGGTAGATAGCATGTATATCTTTGTTTACTTACCTGGACCCCGATGTCACGCAGGTAGCTATAGCTGCCTACGTGGTCATGTTAGATGTAGCCTGGGAATTCTAGGTCTTCTAACTGGAACCACAAATGTGCGGTCAGCTCCTGTTGTTGACTCCATGCGTATGTGTTGTTTCCTATTTTCGGATAACAATTGATTTTCTCAAGTGAATTTGCAGTTTATCATTTTCAAAATTCTATCTCTCGATCGGCACTGTCAGATAAATGTTAATAAGGCTGGCAAGGCAGGGATTATTCATCAGTTTTTCATCTGGATAAAGCAATCTATGAGTCTTTGCAGGAACACATACACTTCACCTTTATAATTTATGAAGTCAATGATTAAAAAAGTTTCAAAAATATTTATTTATAATTGAAAATACAAATTTCACTTATTGATGCAAAAATGTACCAGAGAGTCATCCATAAGGAGGAACACTAGTTTAGGAGGAAGTTTAAACAAATATGATATACAGTAAATGATGTTTTCTGTCAACTAAGCATGGAGTCTGACTTATGTGAAAAAAAAGCTCATAAAAGTAAGGAGCGCACAAGACTATGGCTTCTCACACATGAAGTATTCTATCACCAAAGTGCTTTTCAGTGACAAAAGAGTTGTAGATTCTCATTACATTCGTTATACTGTTTGTCCAAGATGAGGAGGGCCAATAGGAAAATCGGAAATTAGGGAAAAGTCGCACATTATAGAAATTAGTTAACACTTCGACTGCCATTTAAAATTATTTAAAACATCGTTTTTTAATTAAAAAACATTCCATTTGAATTATTTTTAGGAAATGACGTTTTTTTTTATATGGTAAAACATTGGTCTTGCGCTGCACTTCACGAGTCAACCAAAACAAATTATGATGTGTTATTATCCATGCATTGATTCTTTGTTTTCCTGTTTCAACTTATATAATGTGTGATGGGCATATGGATGGTGGTAATCAGCAAGGTATTGTCTTAGATTTCACTGTGCTATGAACTCAAAATGTCTTATGAAAAGGGACAACACCATCTCGAAAAACTTCTTCAATAATTTCTTTGTGATGGAGATTACACATTGCCTTTAGATCCCAACAAGGAAATACAGCGAAACAATTTAAAGAGTAATATAACTAATGTCAGAAAATTCAACTCTACCGACGAAGAAATGGACATATATGAAGAAATATTGATTTTAAAAAAATATTCATACAATTCATGAGGACATGGTTTAGAAGAGACCATTCGAATTTTACAAGTCATTTGTATATGTTTATATAATGAACCTTATGGTGAGAGAAATGACTACGTACCAATGCATATCAACTGATAGAAAAAAATATTTTTCCAAGTCTTTTTCAACAACATGGCATAACACTAGTAACACTGAAATGGAGAAGTTCTTTGGAATAATTATGTGGATGGGTTTGTGCACATTTCCGACTGTTGAAAGTTACTGGTCAAACAACAAAATGTAGTATAATTCCATATATACATATACATATGATTTTGAAGTTATTGTGGTAACAAACAAACTCAAGGAAGCCATGTCCCAACAAACTTGTAATGAATTTGATAGTCGATCTGAAAAAAAGGACATACAGCAACATAGTTTCTCACATATGTTGCTGGAACGGCAGACTCGTTTGATTGGAATTATTAACTTGAACACAAAATTAGACACTAGAGAAAGTGTGACACCAGAATGTAATTTAAGAATCATTGTGCAAAAATGGAAAGATCCAAGAGATATACTAATACTTTGCACAAAATATAAGGATGAAATGGTTACCATCAAAAGAAGAATGGGAGATACACAAAAACCAGTCAATGTGTTTCAGTATAACAAATATAAATCATACATCGATATATCTGATCAAGCAAAAAGCTACAATTCTACACTATGTGCTTTGAAGTGGTACAGAAAATAAGCAACAGAGCTACTAATACAAATCACAGATGCCAATGAAAATGCATAAATTACTAAATTCAGGTAACAAGTAGTAATTGGACGTATGAAAACTAATGAAACGGCTCAGAAATCAGAAGATTTCAGATGAAAAGCAAGAAGACGTTACATTTTGTGCTATTTGAAATTGAAGGCCAGAATAGGAAGAATCGTAGCAAGAAAGTGCCCTCAAACAAATTTAAGATGTAAAGTTTGTGCTGAACATTTTTGTATTGGTTGCTTTAGAAATTATTGTGTGGTTATAGTATTGAATTTTATGTTGAAAACGTTTCATCAAAACTATAAATTTCAATATGAACATTGCACAATCGAAGCTACAGTGGACTTGAGTACACACAGCCTGAAACCTGAATTATGTTCGTCGCACCGACCTTTATTCAATGCTACATAATTCAATGCAGTTACAGAGACCAAGAACTCATATGGCGATATAAGAATGTCTATATATGAGTCATAACTGTTGTAGTGTGAAATTTTTTCTTATGTAGTGTATGTATATTTTTTACATTTTCTGTAGGATGTACCTAAGCAAATGTAATTTGAGGTCAATAAATTTTTTTTTTTTGACAGCGCAAGTCCAGTGGCGACATCATAAATCTTGTGAACTCATTGGTCTCATATGCCAGTTAAGCTGTGAAATTGGAATCAATTTCGGAGATATTAAAAAAAAAATAAAATTTCGAATTTCAAAATTTCAATTTTGTAATTCAAGATGACATTATAAATCAGTAAATTTTTTGATTTCCACTTTTCAAGCTATATAAGAGTTTTCTGATGATTCGTATCTGAGAAACCATCACTAATTTGAGTTTTCTATGAAGAGCAGAAAAAATAATCACTTTATAAGTAAGCCTTTTTGGCAAAACCTTAACTGATGAGAAAAAAAGTTTTTGGCTTTCTACTACTCCAACTTGATACAAAAGAATGTGGGAATCTTCCAAAGAAAGGAACGGAGCAATCAATTTCAAAAAAGTAACTCTACAAAGGTGTGTAGATCATGCAAAGAAGTAACTTTCGGACACAAACTGGAAGAAGAGCTATCTCGAAACAGCTCTTTCATATAAACATTAAATTACACAAATGAAAAATTCCTTTGAAACAATTATACAAAAAAACACTTTTCTCCACTCAGTTTGTATTCCAAGCATTCGTTATGGAATTGAATCAGATTTCATTCACAGGATTCCTACACAACGTACTAAATGAAAGGTAAGAAATTTCACTTACATAAAACACTGTCATTCTCACTGGTAAACATCGATGTTTTGCAGTAAGACACTTGCCTTAGGGCTCTTCAGTACCAAACTGAATAATGTTGTAAGAAAAAAACAATTCATTCATAAATTACGATTTTATATTACAGACTGAAACTGATCGTAAGAGTTATAATTGATTGCTTCCTTTCTTTCTTTGGAAAATTCCCACATTTTTTGTATCAAGATGGAGTAAGAAAGCCAAAAACTTTCCCAAAAATTAATCACTCCTAAAAAATATAACCTTTTCTATTTCAAACTTCACCGATGTATCAGGCATAATATATATTTTCAAATTTTGAAACAACACCATTTAAATGAACTCTAATTCAACCAACTTCGTTTCTCTCACAGTCAACAATTTTTCCATATTGGCTCTCCTTATCTTGGACATGTATATTCAGCTCAAGAACAAATGTACTTATTTGTTCTAAAAATATTCCTACCGATGTTTTCATATATATCTAGCTGAAATCCAAACAGATCTTAAGTGAAATAATCATCTTTGTGCTTTTTTGACAGAGTTTAATATTGAAATTGATGAAATTTTAAACCAATCTGATCAAAATATGATTGAATCTCATTCTAAATAATAAATATATCATAATCAACTAATGGATACCATCGATTTATCAGTAACCTGAAATAATATCTACAAACTCAAATATACATCATCTCAGCCATAGAGCTCATTTTTTTGGGAATATGTACAAAAGTCTCAAAATAACTAGCTAGTTCGTCAATTGTAACATCACATGGAGAGTGTATATTCATGCGAGCTTGATGAGAACAGCTACTTGTGCCTGAATTTGTACCAGTGGTCCTTTGAATTTTTGTCTGAGGACGTGCCACTGAAAAACTGTGAGAACTGTAATCATTAGACTTGCCAAAAGTATTATTTAAACTCATATCATTGCAAGCGTCCACAATTGACTTAAAATCTTGTTTTCCATCAGTAAAACAATCTCCAAACTGTTTATCTCTTCTCTTGACATACTTATTACTGGTCTTCAAAACAGGCTTGTGATTTTTTTTTGTGTATTTTACAAATTTTAGAACAGGTTCCCGTAAAACTTTAGTATTTGGTCTCTTGAATGATGTACTATGTTTTACATACGAGTTTTTTACATTGCAGTAACATTCTGTACTGGAATTTACAGATGAGAGTGATTTGGAGCGTCTTCGCATAAATGGATTGACTTTGGTGTTGTTGATCTTGATAGGCTTCTTATTAGTAACATCGAGTTCCAAATTTTTTAGACAAGTCGATAGGTTTGCGTCTTCTCGTGATATTTCTTCCTATAATAAATCATATATGTTCACATCATGAAAAAACCATAATATACCACTTCTTACCATCGCAATGAACTATAATCATTATCTGATGGAAATGAGAAATGTATAGAACTAAGTACCACTACGTAGTACTTTACTGATTGAATAAAATGGATCTTTTATCGAAACGTTTAGAGGGACAAAAATAAAAATATTTTCAACAATACAAAAGAAAAGAATGACTGACTATATTTTTATTTGTTTCTTGGTGAATTAGGTTATGTGTATTCTTCTGCTTGATTGGCTAATGGCTCTGCATTTTGGGCAATTTGCCAATCTACGGGAACTGAAAATGAAAAAAATTATGTTTATTTAAGCTTGCATTATTTGCAACGCCACATCTGTGAATTATCAAGTTGCTGAATTCAACAGATTGCTTATGACGTTTTGTATTGCTGTTATTATTCTGAAAACTATTATTTACATCTTAGAGAAATTGACGGACTTCATTGCCAACAGAGTTAACTAACGTCGTCCCAGTAAAAGTCTGTAATTTAATGAAATTTCAAAGAAAGATGGGTTTGTTTCGTGCTATGGAAAATGATACTGGCTTGCTTAAAGACTTATCTAGTTAGTCAAGCCTAATCGGTCCCAAAATCTCTTAAATTTGCAGAAAAAAGAATAATTCGAAAAGCAAGAATTTAAATTGGCCGCGTGTCTCATTTAAAAAGTGACTATGAATGAGAGGGAGACAAAAATATTGAATTTATTAACACAGTTTTTTATTTCAACTTCAAGTATTCTCCACGGAAAGTATTATCTGGAGTTAATATTGTTGCTGAAAGTATGATACATTTTACTTCATTGAATTTTATCACATGAATTGATATTACCTCAGAAGCTTTTGTTGGATCAGTTCGAGTACAATCAATTCTGTCTATACTTGACCTCATTCAACCTTCCTCTCAAGTTTTGGAAGTTTCAACAGATTACCCAAGCGAGTCTATAACGCTTGAATTTAGTAGCTATATTAGAAAGAGGTATGTATGTAGGAATCGTTTTTTTTTGTAATAAATTGCAGTTCTACAGATTGAGGATTGTAGAATAAATTAAATATTTGAAATGATTCTTTTATCCAGTTTGCTATATTTTTTTATTTTCATAACTGTATATTATTAAATAATGCATAAAATCATAGTTTAGGTAAATATTTTATGATCTATCGACTTTGTGTAATGATTTTAGATATAGAACTTATTTCCAAACATTACATTTTATTCCATGTGGAGAATTTTTCATCAATTGAAACGTTAACGGTTTCATATACACTTCCACAATTGAATTGATAATTATAGGCTTCGTAAATTTTACGGTTTGGCAATGTTGATTATTTCTATTGTTTCTATTGGTCAATCGAACAAGAAGCGGGAATAGGGTCGTGACGTCACCTCACTACCATATTCGATTTTTAATGATTAATTACGGGAAAACTGCGGTATTTAGAGAGATGAAACAAAGTGCACTGTTTTTCATTTCAATTTGAAATTTCTATCAAGTGCACTATAAACAAAAAATCATGAAACAAGCATTGAGTGATTGGTGGACCGATTCTATTTATAATCTTTACCAATGACTTATGCTCAATGAATACCAGAAATGATCAGTTCATAACAAGCTATGCTGATGATACAAATATATTGATTGGCGGTGAAAATTTCCCAAAAATCATAGAAAATACTGAAAATCTCTTTAAAAAAACAAAAGAATGGTTTGATAGCAACAAATTAATTCTTAACGAATCAAAAACCCACACAGTATTGTTTCGCTCAAGACAGTTGCAGTTGGAATGTCCACCGACAATCAAAATAGCTACAAAAGAGAGAGAAATAACATCAAAATCAAAGTTTCTTGGTTTATATATCAATGAATTTCTGACCTGGTCAGAACATATAGAAGATCTATGTATGAAACTCAATAGGGTGCTTTATGCTATAAGATCTCTCAACAAATATCTCCACCCAAACTCAATGAAAATAATATATCATTCCAGCTTCGAATCGGTGGCAAAGTACGGAATTTTGTTTTGGGGATGTAGTCATGATGTTCAAAAAATTTTTGTAATACAAAAAAGAACCTTACGGGTTATGTTAAACATGGCCTACATAGCATCATGTAGAGGGTGTTTTCGGAAGAATAATATAATGACAATTTTTGGCATATATATATATGAATGCTTAATATATTTTTTCAAAAATAAAGATACCTTTTTGACCTATAATATTTCACACGGGCATGAAACAAGAACGAGAAATATCATGTATCCATTACACAGACTATCTATAACAGAAAGTAGTCCTCACTACATGTGTATAAAATTTTTCAATAAACTGCCAGATCGAATAAAATCAATCAATGGCATCAGCAAATTCAAGAAAGAAATTAAAAAAATTATTATAGAAAATGAACCATATAATACTGGTGAATATTTTAATTGTAATTTTCCCACCTGATAGGCAACTCTATATGTCTTCAATATATGTTTATGAATATTTTTGCAACATATTTCATATCTACTTTATTATTTAATTTTTTTTTAGATTTTATATATACAAATGTTTAATGTTTTTCACTGTGACGCCTTTTCATTCTATGTCTTCATTACTGCTTCAGCTGTATTAGTCTGCATTTTTTGAAATAAAGTATATTATTATTATTATTATTATTATTATTATGGCTGTCATGAACTATACCGTACAATTTGATATTTGTAAACTTTATTTCAAAACTATCACATGTTTCGCTAACATTGTTATTCATTAATCACTTTATAAGAACTTTTGATCAATGTTTTGTTTGTTTTCCGGGTTTTGCCGTTGTCTTCTTTGACTTCAAACATTTCAACTGCAACTGTGGCAGTCATCTTCAGTGGCGTGGTCGAAGTACCTACTCTTCTTGGCGTATTAACTGAAACTGAAGCTCTCATTTCTGTCATTTCATTTATAGTGCTGATTTTCCGCGCACTTTCTGTAATGGTGAGATTTTTTCTTGCGTAATGCGTCTAGTTTGCTGACAAACTGATAGGTTAATTTCATTTTCTGTGACAAGTTGAAATTCCCTTGACTATGGCTTTACATGTCATAATGTTATATAGAATGTATGCTTTGTACCCTTTATTTTTGAGTTGCTCATGGTTCATAATGTCTGTTTTATTATTACCTTTTTTTATTTTCATTATATTTCCTAGCTATTTTCAAATGAGAGAACCATCAAGATTTCTTCCCCGAGATTCATTCTACGATAACTATGTGTGGCCTTTATAAACTTCATTATTTCATTATCTGTTTGATCACTTTCCTCTATTAAATCATTGATTTGTGAATTTATTGGTGAGTTTACTGAGTTTTGTTTAACAAAAAATACGAGAACTGCTTTGAAGTTCTGAGTTCTCAGTGTTTGAATCCAGGATGCTCATCTTTACCTCCGCATTCGCACTATCCCTGCTTTCGTTATTCGTTGTCATTGTTATCAGTATGGGGTTTTTGGAGGGGGAAGGTATGCCCCCCCTTATTTATCTCCTAACACGTTTACAGTTTTTTACTTGCCCAAGAATTTATGTATATAAAAAAATGAAAAAAAAATACCACTTTTTATGCTCAGATTTTCAAAAATGTTGATCAATCAACCCAATATTTGTTATCAACGAAATTATATTCGAAGGGAAAAGGTTAGATAGGAAGAAAAATCCCAAAAAGGTTAATAGTACACCTGGTTCGTCAGTCTGACGTTCGCACTTCGAGAATTGCAACACGAATCAAATTTTAATCTTAATCACAGTAGAAAGCTGAAGACTGCTTACTGTGCCTTACTTGTTATACCACTTTCATTTCATTGTATTGCGGTGTTTATCAGTTTTGCCAATTCTGGGTAGTTAAATGCTGATCGTATTACCACAGCTTACTTACTATAAGTAAGCTGTGGTATTACCGTATTAGAATTTATCATATAGTAATAGATCTATAACAAAAGCACAGATATTTAATCTGTGACAAAAGTATAAGCTTGAACAACACTGCAACCCAAACTAACATTAAAAAAAATCGCTTCGTTAAAAACTAGGGAAACGGAATATGGTTAGCGACCCTGGTTGTGACTTGACTTTTGACTTTGACTTGTATTTTGACAGTAATCTTTTGTGTTTTGCTGTTGTGTATGTTTATATGAAATAGATTGATGGATTAGAAAACTGTAGATAATAATTATGAACATATTAGTTCGGTGAGAGTGACTTCTAATTTAGTGAAAAGGTGTTATTATGTATTGTACAGTTGATAAAAGTCACTGTAGTGCAACTTCCAGCACGCAAACTAAAACTATGAAGGATGGTAAGGGCTGTAATTTTTCTAAGAACAGTTTCTGCGATTGTTGATTATTTACTAGTTTTTGATAGCATTAGACTTCCATTTCCTATCTTCCAAGGTAACATCAAAACATTACTGAGAAATGAAATATTTTTCGCTGTTCCAAAAGTATTCAAGAGTCTCATTAACAAGTAATTGAGATGAGATGTAAACTACTGAGATAAACTTCAGTCGATGATTTTATGGAGGCAGATCTACTTGCACCAATATCAAGGTTATGAAAAGTAGTAAGAAAAGTAACCAATGGTTAATAAATATATAATTATAATAAGATAATTGTGGCGGTAACTGAATTGATAACACATGTTATAGTCCACTCTGTCTGAAGTCGGAGACCACGTGTAAACAAATCTCATTAGAAAATAGTGACTTATGTTGTGCTCGAATGTAGTGAAATGTTTCACAATTGTAGCTTTTAGCGACTACACGATGAGGAGAAATCAGATGAACCATGTGGTCTTTCTAAATAAGCTGCAACAGAATGACTTCTGAGACAAAAATCCTTGGTGGTTTTGATCATATTCTTCAGAATAGTTAAAATAACTGAGTTTCTCTTCTGAACGAGCTATTGAATTTAGTATGCCTCAAGGTTTGATCGTTGGCCTACCTTCATTCCTTCTCTATATAAATGACCTAGCTCTTACAGGTATAACAGTCACTATCACCCTCTTTGCTAGTGACACCAACTTATTATGGTGTGATGATGATAATTCCTGCTCTTTGAAGTCACCTCTGAAGACATCAACAAAATCAAAGAATGGTACAACTGTAATAAATTATCCTTCAACATCAATAAAACCCAGCATCCTGATTATTTTATGCAACTCAACTGAGATCTGCCTTGGCAACGAAATCATAGAAAGGGTGGATAAATATAAACTTTTTGGGTTAAATATTGATGATCAACTGAAGTTCAAGGACCATTTAATAAACTTAGGCATGAAGCTTACTATACACTGAGAGTCATGTCTACAGAACTAGGCTATTCCCATTCTTACAGAACTCCATTATAGATAAAGGAATTGCCTCCTGGGAAGTTTGCCGTAGAGATTTATTGTGAATTTGTACTTCTGAAGAGCTGCTCCCAGGAATATGTACAAGTTTTTTTTCAAAGTGCTTGGTATCTTAACACTAGCTACCTTATTTATTTTGGAAACTGGAAAGAAATGTATTCATCTTATGTGACGCCCATTCCTTCTCATAATTCCTGTAGTTATGCTATTGATCTGCCTATACCTATACCGTTGAGCTCTCTAGTTGGTGACTCAATTATATTCAACAGTATCAAACTTCAATCACTTACCAGTCCAAATTAAATGAGTCTTCGTGTGTAATATGTGCAGAAAAGAAGTCAAAATGCTACCTGTTGCTAGGATCTATTTACAATTCAGGAGTCTGGATATGTTATCAACTTATTTATTCACGGGGTAAACCCCATCACAATAAAAATCTTAACAAAAAATACAAATATACTTGAATAACATAACCAACTAAGGGTGGATATAGCATATTTCACAAATACACTATCAGAAAGAAAATCCTTATTAACAAATTAATTTTACCTAATTATTTTTTTAATCTGTTGTAAGATTTCCCCGGTATGTCTATATCCTGGCTATTCACTAACTTTTCTGTTATTTCGATAGGTGAGTATTTGCCAGAATTTGTGGAATGAAAGTCTAACTTGAACAAATGATTGATTTTGCCTGAGATTGAAATTTGTAAATTATGGAATATAAACGCATGGAATGAGTTGAAGTTCAATTCTTGTAGGATATTCGATCATGATTATACCAATGAATGCCCAAGTTAAATGAACAATTTATCAAAAACTTATTTTGAACTTCACAGAAGTTTATAAATACAGGCCGTTCCTTTTATCATGTGGTAACATTGCTACATTCTAAACTGTCATCGGGAACAATACAATGGTCGAAGAAAATTTACGGGATTTTTCGCCCTTCTCGAGTTATACGGGGAAAACAAAAAATGCTGCTTTTCTTTTTTTTTCGAATGGAATTGTTTGTTATTTCGGAGAATATCAAAAAATGGAAAAGGAAAATGTTATTGTATTCGACTATGATGATGTTATAATAAATATTCGATGAAACTTTTCGTGTCAACATGGCCACCATCAACTTATTTTTTTTTTAAATACGGACCTGTCTTTTTTATTACAGATATTGATAAAGCGATCCCCAGATCTCCTTTATAGTTTTTTGTCTGGGGATACATAAAGGATAAAGCTTTTTCAACAAGTACAGATATCGACCATCTCAAACAAAAAATAAGAGATGCGTGTATTAGTATTACACCTATTATGCTAGAAAATTGCCACAGAAATTGTCTGGACCGACAACCTATGTTCATTCAACAAAGAGGTCGTCAATTCGAGCATTTCATGTAGGTTGCCATGTAGCTTTGATTTTCCTTACTGGTTTCATTTTTCCCAAAAGTTCATGATAAAATATATTTTTTTTGTTTGATAGTTGTCACTGATGATGGTGGTTATTTAAAATGAAACGCTATAAAAAAAATCAAATATGACATACCTTTGGATTGTGAATTTATTGCTTTATCAGTATCTATAATAAAAAAGACAGGTCCGTATTTGGAAAAAAAAGTTGATGGTGGCCATGTAGACACGAAATGTTCATTCGAATATTTATTATTACATCGTCATAGTACACTTTGTATACAATAACATTTTCTTTTTCCATTTTACGATATTCTCCGAAATAATAATTCCATTCAAAAAAAACTGTTTTCCCCGTATAACTCGAGAAGAGCGAGAGTTCCCGTAAACGAACGGCCTGTATAGTAGATATCTAAGTACTATAGTCTGGTACAACTAATTACATAATAGAAGGCACTAAATTCTTAGAAATATTATTGCCTTGTTACAACAAGGTTGTGATTCTATATAGTTTATCATCATTTTTCCTCATATGTTTAATAAGTCCTCCTGTGTTAGGAATCACACGTTAAAAGGTAAGACCTCGTTAATCCTTAGCTCGCACAAGTTTCGACTTCGGAGGGTTGTTGTTCGTAGGGGTGCGACAGCAGGTTAACGGAATTTTTTTTTTTTAAACAGATAATATTTCCGTACGCCACTGCAAGAGACAGATTGAGGCAAAAACTTCAGTCACTTCTGAGAATTTACTGCCTACTGTTTTTGGAATTATAGTAGAGGAATGTTATTGCGATACATTAAAATTGTAAATACTCTCTATATACAGATCACTTTTCTCCAACGGTACATGCGCCATTGGTTATTTTTAAATGATTTTAACACAATTTGTGTTGAGGTAAAGAACTGAAACATTTCAAACGTTTACGGGGAGAAGACGTCAAGCAAGAAGAACTCGGGTAGAAAAATTAACAACTATACCTATAGACATACTTTATTTGACTACGTTCATGTAAATTACATTTGTAGCAAGTCATATTACAAAAATTGGAAAAAAATGGGTCAGAATATAATTGCATTTGTATGTAGGAAAAAAAAAAACATGGAGTTAGACCATATGCTATATGGGAGTGAAAAAGTGCGTAATAGGTATTTAACAAAACATCTTCACTCACCACTTTCCTCAGTTGTCTTAAAATAAAGACCACACTAGACAATTTAGAGCAAATTGATTCAATATGTTTCGACCAATTTAAGGTATCATCGAGTATAACACCCAGAAGTTTGGCATATTCACCCATGTGATATAGTAGGAAGCAGATCGTGTTCGAATGGGTTTCGGTTTCCGTGGTCAGGAGTTGTCGTTGAGTTCGGTTAAACCGCGCCTGGAGTTTTGTGTTAGACGTTTCGGCTTCCATTTTGGAACCATTTTCAAGAAATTGATGTTACTTGATGCCGGGGCTTTAATTTGCCTACTCTCCAGGTCTCGTCATGAGTTCTCTCTAAGGTCTCAATCTGCCTACTCCTTAGATTGAACTAAGATATCCCCTCCCCATGCCCCCTTCCGGGTTGAGTGCCCTGAAGTAAAAGCTTCGCCCCACAACTAGTTTGCGAGGAAAACCTAATACTCCACTCCACCCACCCCCGCTCTCCGAGCGGTCCTCAACTTACTGATGGTCACTTCAGCAAGATTGACATCTGACCTCTTTTGGTCGAAAGTCAGCTTTGAGGTGCTTGTACTTTCTGATCAGTTATTTGTTTTGTCATGACTATTCCTAACTGAATTTCTGCATGGGGGCCCCCAAAAACTAACCGGCGCGGCGGCTATTGTGTTTTAGCGTCGAGCATTCCTCAGTGAGTCTAAGGAAAAGTGAATCGCGGTCGCGGTCGAATTGTTCTGCGTTGAACCTACCTGAAAGAGAGTTTATCTGATTAGTTATATGCTCACCTGAGTCGCCTGACGGAGACTCGTGGGGGTGGTCGTTGATTTTGTTTTGTCGGCCTTGGATGTTTGTCCCTTTCTCGGAACGTGGGGTCATCCATATTCAACGCATCGTGTAGATCGTGTAGCGCTGGGTTGTTGTGCGATCTGATTCTATCGAACACGCTTTCTGCGTGTTCTCTCATATACACGTCCACATATTGCGTGTCCAGGTCTATGTC
Organism: Leptinotarsa decemlineata; assembly: GCF_025532065.1. NCBI lineage: Eukaryota > Metazoa > Arthropoda > Insecta > Coleoptera > Chrysomelidae > Leptinotarsa > Leptinotarsa decemlineata. The sequence goes on from NW_027412547.1 coordinate 3,583,780, forward strand.
TCTGTGTATATATCTGTTTGGGATATAGTACGGTGCGTTTACGGCGGCCCTTACGTTCGCGTTCATAAACGATTGTATCCTCTTCCTGTATGTCTGTGCGCACTGGCCCCAGGCAGTGCAGCCATATAGTATTATGGGCATGAAAACGGTTTTAATCATCAGCAACTTTATTTTCAGCTCCATGTTGCTTCTGCGTCCTATGATAGGTGTCAGGCGTTGTCTGGCGTGTTTAGCCATTCCGATTCTCTATTCTCTGCCGTACGTGAGACTGAAATGTTAATTTCCTGTCTAAGATGACCCTCACGAATGTCGCTTTGTTGGTCCACGGAATCTCTTGTCCGTTGAAGGTGACGTTGCTCTCCTGCTCTGCAACGACACCGCCTGTCAGCTAGAAAAGACGGAATTAGTCTTACCATTGGTTTTGTGTATCCAAAATCGCTCATCTTGGCCAGTAGTCCGTCATGCCAAACTCTGTCGAACGCCTTGGAGACGTCTAAGAAGATGTCTCCTGTGTTGTATCCTTTGCCGAGGTTGAAGCCTTCGGTCGCAAAGTCTACTACACTCAGGACTTGTAGCTCTGTTGAGTGTTCTGATCTAAAACCGAATTATTCATCCGGGAGGATTCCTAGCTCTCTCGGGTTTGTTCTTCGAGTCTCTTAAAGATGACACGCTCCGCCACTTTGCTTATGGAAGGCAGTAAGCTAATTGGCCTGTGAATATCTGGGAACAGGTGGTTCTTCTTGGGCTTCGCGATGTGGATAACCGTTGCCTCTTTGAACGGGTACGGAAAGTGCTTCAATCTGAGTATAGCATTTATGATGTTTGTTATGGCTGCTATACCCTTGCGCGGTAGGACTTTCAGTGCCCGGTTTGTTATGTGGTCCGGGCCTGGTGCTTTCCGAGTGGATAGACGTCTCAGAATGTCTTTCACTTCCTCGGGAGATGTCGGGGCCAACTAAGATATCGATGGGTATTCAGTGATATTTATATCGGGGGGAGCTACTGAAGTGGACATGGGGGGGCGAGGCTTAGGGTGATTACCATCACCGGACGTCTTGGTGGGGGTGAGCATCGGGAAATTAGGGGTTTCCAGGTAGTTGGAAGTCTCTGACCGTCATCACCTTTGTTAAGGCAGGTCGCTTTTCGATTGGCCTCGCGAATTATCCGAGCTTGTACTGTTTTTGCTGTGGCGATGATCCTAATGTTCGCAAAGTTTATGTTGTATCCTGTCCCTTGATGATGTTTGGACAGGGTTGAGAATGGGTCTGACTTTTGGACAGCAAATTGATGTTCATATATTCTACTTGTCACACGTCTGTTGGTTTGGCCTACATATGTTCTATCGCAATCGGAGCATGGAATTTCATACATACCTTGGGACTCATTGGCCAACTTTGTCATTGAGTCTTCATTTTGATCGATTGCATGGAATTGGCCGCGGTGGTAGTGCGCCCGACTCACGTTCGGAAGGCCGTGGGTTCGATTCCCGCCTCGACCAGATATTTTTCTCGAGAGAATTTATCTGGTTGAAGCTGGGATGATTCTGCAACCGTGTTAGGAATCACACGTTGAAAGGTAAGACCCCGTTAGTCCTTAGCTCGCACAAGTTTTTCAACTTCTGAGAGTTGTCGTTCGTATGGGGGCGACCAGCTGATTAACGGAAAAACAGAATAGACAGACAGACAGATAAAGACATCAGCATCATTATTGTCGTCATTAATTGATGGTCTTTTACTGTTATAGCAGATTTCACCTTTACAATTTTTGCATGAATATAAGCATGGGAGTTCAGCTCTTTTGCACCCACATCGTTAAGTACACTTTTTTTAAACAGGAACAATGAAGCAGTTTAAGCAGCTCATCAGACGCCATGCTGAAATTGTTAATGAACTAATAATAAACAAAAAAGACTTGAAGCAATTGTTTAATAGTTATTATAATTTTAAAAACAAAAGAGCGGATGAAAAAGACGAGTTTCAAGGCATAATAATATTGAAAGCTATATAAAATATAGAGAAAAATTAAAAAAAAAACATACATGGCACTTTTATTACATAATCAAGTAGTAAAAAAATAAATGGAAAAAATTCATTTATTTATAACAAATTATTTTTACACGCTTTATATTAGCTTCACCTGTATGTATGTATATATGTATGTACGTATGATTGTTTGTATGCATGTTTGCTTGTAACTCTCAAGCTCAGGATCTGTATTGACAGAATTATCGGCATTAGTGCTTGATCTATTCGCGAGCAGATGGCGCTGTATGTAACCTACTTGATATTTTTTGATCTATTCGCGGGCAGATGGCGCTGTACGTAACTTTCTTGATCTATTCGCGGGCAGATGGCGCTGCCCGCGAATAGATCACGCTTTTAAAGAACATCGAACTAAAAAGTTGAAAATATTTTTTTTAAATAAGCTTAAAACAATAAAGATCGAAAAATACTAGTATTATTGTGATAAAAACGTGGGAGCTTTGTGCCATATTTTCTGTATATCTAGTGCCCAGGCTTTTTTCACAATAATATTAGTATTTTTCGATCGTTATTGTTTTAACTTTATTTAAAAAAAAATATTTTTAACTTTTTAGTTCGATGTTCTTTAAAAGCGTGTTTTTTAGTTTTTTCGAACTATATTTATTTAAATAAACAAATAAAAAACCATTTTTTTTAAATCTCAAAGAACAATAGAATTATTGTTTTTATTAAAAAATCGTTCATTAATTTTAATATTTTGTCGCAAAAAACGATCGTTAATAAATATAACGCATTTTTAGCAACAAATATTTTTTTTAAAGAATCGTTTTTTTTAAATCATAATTTCCATCAATAAGTATACTACGAAAAAAAATTTTCAGATTTACTCAAACAGTGTATTTGTTTATAACAATTTCTTCAACAATAACAGGAAAAAACATTCAAATAGCTTTTAACCGTTACACATCGAAACAATCAAGATTTATAAAAGAAATGTTCAAGGAACCGTTAATTATCAGGGTTTTTGTATTTACTTTCAGTTTATAAAAAAATATTAATTAAAAAAATGCATAATTAATAGGAAAATTGGGATAAAAAATTTTTCACTGCGGATTATTGTTATATTGTATTGTATTCCAAAACTACATGAATTTTTCATTCCTTAATTTTCATATTTAATATGTTTAAATAATTTTTTGTTGTTGCTGTGTCAGATTAATGAACGCGCGCGAAAGCCAGACTATCCGCTTTTGGCTCTAGTTTCAGGGCTCTGTAAAAATTATAAATAATAGAGGTACAGCTCCGGGAATCGGATCTTTTCTTAGCAAATTTGATAATCTTTTTGGATCTTTTTTGAAAATTCGAAAACTTTGAATATTTTTCCAGATATTCAAAAAAAAACAAATCTCAATTTTTTTACGAATTAGTTTATAACTTTTGTGATTTTTTTCAGTTCATTTTCGAACTTTTCCTTAAACTACATGACATTACGAATCGAATGACACCTTGATCGTAATTTTCGGAGACTATATAAAAATGTTAGAAGAAAATGGTACATGTGAACTAGACTATAAAGACAGTGATGTAATATTCTTATAGGTACAAACGGAAATTGACTTTAGACATGTATTTCTTAGGAAAACTTATTAATGAAAATCTTATCTGTAACACGAATAAGCAACTGTTTTATATCTTATGCCAATCTTATAAGAAAACTATAATTCATGACCAGAATTATATTCTTTACATTCTGTTAACTACCATTCATCATTCAACGTCGTAAATATTGATAGTGATCATTCGAGCTGCCTATTGACCGCATTACATACGACAAAAGTTTTGAAACCTGAACGTCCACCCTCGCTGCACCCTCATAAATGGAGCCTGCGCCCCTATTTGTAGGTTATGCCGGGTTGATGCGAATCTAAATCAGCAGCAAAAGCAGTGCGTCTTTATGATTCATTGGGAACGTGAACGTAATCCAGAAGTTTCTGATAATTTAACTACCCGTTAGGCATCGACCTTAAAAGTTATATTGAGGCAAGTTCGTTCCTTTTTGCCGGTTGGATAATGCATAACTTTGCTAAAAGACGAATGAAACTCGTAGATTTATTTTCAATACACTTTCATGTAAGCTCGTGTCGAATATGCTAATGCTTTTTAATTTGATTAAAAGTATGACATAGCGTGATAAATTGCTGCAAGTTCTAAATCGCGCGAACTCAAACGATATAATGACAGTAATAATAATAATACTTCATTAGGCTAATGACCACAATAGTCGGGTCATTTTAACGTCGTTACATGAAAGGGCGAAGTTTTACTTATTTGGTGCTAACATTATTTGAACAAAGGATGTAATTAACGAAATTATGAACCCGCCTGAAATGGTCGTTGAGTCATAGGAAATTTAGAGGTGAGAAATCGCATGTTATGTGTGTTATGTCATCATTATTAATGTGTCACTTTCGCGCTTCAAATATTTTCATCTGCATTTCTTATTTTTAACGAAAGTAATTTTTTTGTGGAGGAAAATCAGATTGTTATCGACTTTTTTTGGGTATTTGTTACCTTCCACAATCTGAAAAATATAAAAATTGTAATGGAGAACTTTATACAAGTGTAGAAGGGCAAACTTTTTAGTTTACCCCGGTAAGTTACTGCGTAAAGATCAAAGTATTTTTCACAAAGAAAAATCTTCTATTCATCAGTAAATTGTCGTATTTAACAATTTTGCCCATCAAAAAAATTGTTAAGAAATAATACAATACTTATCTTATAACGTTTCGAAGACCAAAATCTGCCTCCTTTTTCAGAAATGGCCAAAAAATTCTAATATATTGGCAGTTATTCCCAAAAAATACCCAAAAAAGGTCGATAAAAATTCTTATTTTTATAATTCAACCACGCTCTTATCTTTGAATCTTACTCATTCCATCCTTCTCTATTTCACTCATCACTCTTTGTAAAAATGTTTAGTGAAAATCTCCTAATAAAGTGGTTTTTGAATTTATTCTACGAGGTATACCTACTTGCGAACGTAACAAGACTGTGTGGACCGCACAGTCCGTTTTCATTCAAATATTCTAAATTAGTATGAACTCAATTGTCAACAACTACTTGTTGCAATTGTGTGTAATGAATTGATGATTCAAGTTTAAATTTCTGAATGCTCCAGGCAGAGTGTTGATCCATAAGAGTAAGTGATTTTAAAAAGAAAAGTTCAAATGAAGCTATGTACTAAAATTTGCGAGAAAAAATTGTTTTTCCTTCACAAGTTCAATGATTTTCTAGATATGCTTATGGAATTCACACAAATTCAATATTTTTCACGTAAATCACACATTATACACAAAACTTACCAAATTACACAAATTTCCTTCAGTTTTGTGATTATCATCTCGAATTGTTACAAATATTGGAGAAACGTTGTACAAGAGTGAAATTGTACATTTCTCACATTATTAAAAAAATATTCGCCGAATAACCCAGATTCAAATAACACAAATGACAAAAATGTTTCCAAACACAAGACTTAGAAATTTCACAAATTTCCGGCAGTTCTGTGAAATGGGGAATGTTCCTTAATTTGGGTTATTACAGCAAATGCAAGTTTGAACAAAATAAAGTTGAGTTTAATTCATGAGTTTTTCAAATTCACTTCGAAAGTATTCAAATTGATGTTTCAAATGTTGGGTTATAATTTTTAAAGGGATTTGTTTCTAATTGACATATTGGCAACAGCGCCTATATCAAGTTGAAATAATTTATACGTATCTAGATATTCTACTTCAAAAAGGAAAATTATCTTTATAAATCAACAATTAAGGCAAAATATGAATTATAGTTCAATACCACCTCCACAAGCCACATAAACAATAGTTGTTTTGTTATTTATTTATATAGAGGAAGATAGGTTAGGTACACAAAAGTCATATGTCACAGAATGTCTCGGAACTCGGAAGATAAGTAAACAGAACAGCACGCCTCTGAAATATGTCATCTTTGTTTGTCATACAGGTAACAGATTCATTGTCCTTTATTAGCTATAACCGATGTTGCCAAATGGTGAAATAAAAACGAATCCCTTTAAATGTTGAATGCATTATTTCATTCCTCTTCTTTAAGTATTTAAATAATTTTTTGAAGAAAAAGGTTGAAATGATAAGTTTAAAATGCGTTGTTTTAGAGCTCTTTTATGAAAACTACTTGATTTTCGTCAGGAGGAGCATTCCCCATTGGTCTCGAATTGTTACAAATATAGAAAAAACGTTTTACAAGAGTGAATTTGTGCATTTCTCATATACTAACAAAATTATTCGCCGAATAACCCAGACTTTTGTAGTAGAAGATATTTCATGGTTTCAACCAGTGGCACCCGTACAGGAATGTGGATTAATTTTTTTTTGTAAACGTTACGTACGCACTGCTTTGCCTTAAACTAAAATTTGAGGTGTTTTCTGGCGTTTAATCGTAATCTGGCGTAATCAAGCGTGAATTCAAAAACGATTCGTGGAGACGTCATTAATAATAAGATTCGCCAGAACGGAATGATTCAATTTGTGTCAGATGTCAAATTCATAAATAAAAAAAACTTTTCATTTTTCTCTAACCTCAATCAGAATCGTATTTGTGCATACAATTTTATTTTGTACATCCTTGCAACGTATTTGATAAAAAGTTTTCAGCACTTTATAACCTGTAACGATCGAAATGAAGCAGACACTGACAACTGACGTAACGTAACGTCAATTTCCGTTTCACGCTATTTTTGAATCATCATGAATACGTTTCAAATCATAGTTGATGTGACGTCATCGTTTCAATGCCCGGATGAATGTATTTGAATCACAGACGAATATGTTTTGAATACACGAGCGCCAGAAAACGCCTCTATTTGAATTTTCATTCATTTTAGGGCAAATTTGATTTCATCACTAATTTTTTGGCGTGTCCTTTCCAACGGCTATTGTACTTTTCATCAGTTCGGACTTCCATTGTCTAATATGATATAAATTGATTTTAAATCCCTGAAAAAAATCTGTAAAAAATTAAAAAAGAGATTAGCTGAAAAATAACAATTACAGTAAGCAAAAAAACTGAAATTACATGAAATATAATACAAGCAAAAACCAAAAAATAAAAAAATTAAGTAACACGAGATGAAAAATCAAAAAAAATTATTAACAAGAAATGAACATTGAAAAATTAAAAGATTTCAAGCCAAGTTACTTCACGACGTTTTGATTCCTCCGAAATCTGACTATTTATAGGTCATTCGAGTGCTTTCACCTATCCCAACTCCCCTCTCTCCGCTTCATCGGTTTTAGCGGGAGCTGACCATTTGGAGGGAGTTGGTCGTGTTCCGCTTGATTAGAGGTTCCTATATGTTGCGTATCTCTACGATAGCTAGTTGAACAACGTATATGCGGCTCCTTTGAATTTTGTCCTAAACCAGTGTTCCTTCTTGTGGATGTTGATGAGTCCAAACATGCTCTGCGATTGGCTGGTTTCTCCTCGCTGTGTGTGTTTCTTGTGCTCGGCGATGCAAACTTTCAATGGCCTCTTAGTTTCACCGATGTATGATTCTCCGCACTTGCAAGGTATCCGGTAAATGCAATTCTTGGAATCGCAGTCCGCGTTTGGTGGCCTGGTTTTCGTGAGACTGCTACGAATATTGTTTCCAGATATGAAAGTCTGTTACACCATTACTTTGGAGTAACCATTCCGTTGAAGGTCATTTCTGATGATGCCTAGTTCCTTTTCGAGACCTTCCTTTGTATTACAGAGCCCGAAAGCACGGTCTAGTAGAGTCTTGATGATTCGTCTCTTAGTTGATTGATGGTGGTTGAGTTCCTGGTTCAGATACTGTCCCGTGTAAGTAGGTTTTCGGTATACAGATGTTTCTCATTCAGTGTCGGTCCTCTTCATATATTCATTCATTCCACTTCGTTTTAGAAATCCTACCGACTGCGCCACTTCTTATATAACAGACTTCAAATATAGTTTAAAAAAATACTTTTAGTTTTGAAATATACCAAAATGAAATATGAACTAGTCGACTTAAAAACGCTTTGCCAAATGAATCATGAAGCTCTTGCGGTTCCTGGTTTCATAAATTTTTGCTACTCGGAACTTCTTTGTGCTCTATTTCGGGACTGCTGATTCGAAAGTCCTTAATAGGGCTGAATTGTATATTGAATAGAAGTCGAGTTGGAACTGCGTAATTTCTGGAGAATGAGGCATTGTACTATTTCATATAACATATTTGTTGAAATGTTTTCATTATTACATTGGATAGATTGTTATCTCGTTTCAGTTATGCCTATAATTTATTTGCATCGTTACATTTAAATGAATTTATTTGCAGGCTTACCAACGGGAGTCACAATGCGCGAAAAAAAAAGTGGTGCCCTATCTCGAATGCAGAAGCTCAGGAAGAGGCTGTCACACTCCTTTGGACGATTATGTGAGTCATATTTACAAGTTTTCATTTACAGTGTTTCAATCAGTGTCCGACCGAAACTGGTTTTTACGACCGAAACTGATTTTTACGACCGAAACTTAAAACAAATTTCGGCAACGGTCTCAGTTTCGGCCGAAACCAACCGAAACTTCCTTACAAGGATTATGTTTTGGGGGAAAAATAAAGAAAACGTTATTATAATCATTAGTCTTTATTATTTTATCTTTAAAACACAACGTTATGCAGTCTTCGACATTATAATCAACATAACAAACCCTTATTTGAGAAAAAATATTGATTGCACCTTAAAAATACTTAAAATAGGTGAGATGTTTATTTGAGTAGGTGTAGATCCTTGTTTTGAATATTATTGATGGATTTTCAAAAATATTAAACATAAAATTACTTATTTAAGTAATTTTATGGCAAAATGTCTTCGTCACTTGTATGAAATTCAACGCGCCGAACATGACCGACCACAGCGCGGGAACTCTCGAATGCAGTTTCGGTCGTAGTTTCGGCAGGTTTGCCGCCGAAAGCGTAACTAAACCGAAACCCGTTTTTTTTGCCGAAACTCAACCGAAACCGAACTTTCGGTCGGACACTAGTTTCAATGTAGGGTTCGTTCCAACCTTGAGTCACCAACAGATTTCCAACAGTTTGTAAATTGTTGTCAACGTGCATGTCTGTTAAATAATGGTTTCTGATTAATTTGAAATTTATGATTGGAACAGCTGATAGTTCAACTGAAGTTTGGCATGGAATTTCAACATAACCACAGAGTACTAACCTTTAAAAATAAATCTAATCAATTGTATTTCTGGAGAGTAAAAGAAGGTTGCAGTATTTTATATCTCTATTCTATTTACTAATCAACATTGAACTGGGAGGTAAGTAGGTCACCGCAATAATTAATTTGTGTAATTAAAGATGTTCGTATTTTAGGTTCACTTAAAGAATTCCTAATTTTTCCTGCGCCAGCAAATACATAATTTATTTCATAACAATTTTTGCAGGTTATGTTGTCTGCAAGTTGTATGAACATGAAACAGAAACAGTAATACGGAATACGCATGCGTCAGATTAATGGTTAGAAGATAATCCTCAAACCATTCTGATAGATTTCGAACAAGTTTGAATCTTGGATGGAACAGAAAACTGATAGTTTACTAATGGTTGGAAACTCACGTTGGAACGCAATCACATTACTGCGCAGAATCCGACTGTCAGATACTATTTCTGACGCTGGTTGGAACGAACCTTATACTGAAATTGAATGAAACATGAAATTCACTTGGAATGGGTGAATAGCATCCATGCGCAATTTAGAGAATTTTAGCACTTAACCGAACATTGAAAGATCCACGCAATGACTCGAAATGTTTGGAGGTGCAATGATTTTACTGTCTGGCGGTTTCCGCCAAACACTCAGTAATTCAAGATCAACGGCTGCCGACGAAATAAAAGCTTGCCTCAAATCATCGAATCTATGGCGATATTTGAAGAAACTTCAGCTGACAACAAACATGAGAATATCCTCAGAATTTCTGTAATTTTGTCTCATCGAAAGACGAACTTATCAGCAAAGTATTCCCAAACATAATTACTAACTACAAAAATAATGAATGGTTGAGTGAGCGAGCAATTTTAGGGGCTAAGAATAAAGATGTAGATGAACTAAACTACATAATTCAGAATGATATCATTGGAACAATGCATTCATTCAAATCAATTGACTGTGTAACAAATGAAGATGAAGCCACCAACTAACCAATTGAATATTTAAACTCCTTGGATGTGCCTGGCTTACCACCCGCACAATTTACGCCTGAAGGTTGGCTCCGTAGTAATCACGCTTCGAAACATAAACCCTACACCCTACCAAAAGCATTCCGACCAATTAGTCTCACATCGTTTTTCTTAAAAACCATGGAGAGGCTCTGTGAGCGGTACATAAGAGATGAAGTACTTGTTAACAACCCACTTCATCCAAATCAGCATGCATATACCCCGGGAAGGTCTACTGATTCTGCCCTTCACCATGTGGTTGGCAGAATCGAGAGATCATTGGACAACAAAGAATCCACCCTAGGTATATTCATAGATATTGAGGGAGCGTTTGATAAAACAACCTTTCCAACAATTACCCAGCAACTACACTCCAGGAATGTACCCCTGGTAGTAGGAGAATGGATACTCCAGATGCTCTCTAGCAGAGCAATAAGTATTAATGTAGAAGACATCACAGTTAAAGGACTGGTCATGAGGGGATGTCCACAGGGAGGGGTCTTATCACCCCTTCTCTGGAACATAGTTCTGGATACCCTAATTAATCACCTTAACAAAAATGGATTCTACACAATTGCATACGCAGATGACATAGTTATCTTGCAGACCGGCAAATTTGTAAACACACTGTGCGATAGAGCGCAAGAGCTCAAATAGAAACATGGTGTAATGAACACTCACTGTCGATCAATCCCAAGAAGACTGAGATGGTCCTTTTCACCAGGAAAAGAAGTTTAACGGGATTAAAACCTCCCGAAATCTTCAAAAGCCAACTGAACTTCTCTGAAGAGGTGAAATACCTTGGTATTATCCTCGACAAGAAGCTAACATGGAACTCTCATCGTGCATACGTGGCTTATGAGCAATGTCGGAGGACAGTGAGACGCGCATGGGGTCTTTCACCCCGTGTAGTCGCCTGGATCTACACTGCAATAATAAGACCTATGTTAACGTATGGAGCCATTGCATGGGGACCGAAAGTTCTACAAGCAACGGCCATCCAAAAATTATATCAAATACAGCGACTGGCTTGTTTAAACATCACAGGAGCCATGAGAACAACACCAACCGCGGCAATGGAATTAATCACGGGTCTGACCCCTCTGGATCTGTACGTTAAGGAGGTTGCGTTAATGGCCATGATACGATTGCACACGGCTGGTGTAAACCTAGAAGTAGGAATGGGTCGATTGAGGCTGGGCCTATGGCGGGAAGCACTTACTGCGCAACCTCTGCTGCAGGCAACAAGTGATGCAATTGAACCCAGGTTTGTGTTTAATAAACCCTACAAAATACAAATTAAGCAGAACACAGAGTCAGATGCTACAAATGCAATACGGATTTATACAGATGGCTCAAAAACCAAAGAAGGTTCAGGATGTGGAGTGTACTCCAGATCACTAAGCCTAAGGATTAAATGGGGAATGGGAAGAAATACCAGCGTGGTCCAAACAGAACTGGCTGGTATCTCAATCGCCACAAAAGAAATAACCAAGAAAAGAATTTCTGGCAAAAACATAACAATCTGCACTGATAGCAGACAAGCACTATTAGCCTTGAACAGACACCGTGTTACTTCAGGGCTAGCACTAGAGTGCCACCAAGATTTAGCCAAAGCCTCGGTAGATAATAACATTATCCTGAGGTGGGTTAAAGGGCACGAAAGGAGTAAAGGTAATCGCATTGCCGACTCTTTAGCCAAGGAAGCGGCTGGACTAAGAATTTTAGGACCAAGTGGCACCCACGGCCTGATGACATCGACAATTGCGGAACTAGTCAAATGTTACACCCATGCTCAATCTTTAAAGAGATGGGATGAAATCAAAGGATGTAATCTTGCCAGGATCACCTTGGGCGACCCTGGGAAGCTGGCGCCGAAGAAATATCTGGCGATGACCAGGAAAAATCTACGCCTTACAGTAGGATTTCTGACTGGCCACTGTCAGCTAAGGAAACACCTACATAATATGGGGCTAGTGGACACACCTCTATGCAGGATGTGTGAACAGGAAGATGAGACTGTCAGGCATATCCTGTGCGAGTGCCCGGAGTTATCGTCAATAAGAGAGTGTGTGTTCGGCGAGTCTTGGCCTACACCTGCCGATATAAAGGAGATGTCTCCCAGCGACCTGTCCACCTTCCTGGAAAGGACAGGATGGACGACGACCTAGAAGGACAACTCCTCGGGAGGATGTACAATGGGTCACATGTGGCCTAAGTGCGTGGGCTTACACTCACCCTCCCTACTCTACAGATACAGATACAGATACATAAACCCACCAAAACTGTGCAACGTTTGGTGGCGAGTAAATTGATGAACAATGTGATTTACGCGGCGATACTTAAAGAAAAATTCGAAGGTGAGGAAGTTCTCATTTCGAGGATCTCGATAGTCCCAACCGATATGCCGTTTGAGTTTAAAAGACTTCAATTTCCAATTCGTCTTGCATTCGCCATGATCATTAACAAATCACAAGGCCAATCCTTGAAAGTTTGTGGTCTGAATCTGGAAAATCAATGTTTTTCACATGGTCAATTATATGTGGCATGTTCACGGGTCGAGAGACCATCTGCGTTGTTTATACTTGCGCCTGTTAATAAAATAAAAAATGTCGTGTATCACAAGGTGCTTAACTGAAGAGTGCAACCTAATAAAGAATAATTGAAATACTTGATTAATAAAAAAAATTAAATTAATAAAATAAGAAATGTGCTTTTTTATTGCCTCTAAGGCGGAACGAAGTATCAGGGTCAGCTAGTAATTATAGAAAAACGTTGTGATTCTGCCAGAAGATCAATTGATGGATTCTCAAAATATATTTCTTTGAAATGACAATAATACATTTGGGTGAAAAACAATGGTACCCTGATTGTCAAATCTCCAATCCACAGTACCTATGCAGAATTGAAAAGAAATTCGGTGAGACCATACCCATTCCCATACCATCACGATGAAGAGAAGTAGATATCTCAGTTGGCATCGAAGATAATCGAACATCGAACAAATCTACAAGTTCCAGCTAATAGTGATGCTGATGAAAGTTTATTATTGCGCTCTGTAAAAGATATTTGAGTGGGGAGAACGAACTCTTATTGGGTGAAAATTCAAAAGTCTAGCCGGTCTAGCGTACTCAAGTAAAAATGTTGTTGAAATGGATGCGATAAAATTCATCATTGTTATGTTGAACAGTGACAATTCCAAGTTCTCATACCTACTTTCTTACAGCCTAGCAATTTCATCCCCAATATAATGAGGTCGCTTCTGTTTGATGCGGAATATTTCTGTATCTCATCTAATTCCAAATCAGTTCCATTAATTTCAGAATCTACTTCTTTTCTTATTCTTTGATATGTAAAAACCGACATATCCACGAGTATCACAATTCGTAATCTCTTCAGGTTGTGTTAGATTTTTCAAGCGTTTGTTTTCCATCGAAAGTTAATTTGAAATCAACTCCAGCCTGTCCTCGTAAAATAGTGGTTGACGTTATTTTACTTCTGCAATTTGATCAAGAAAAGAGACTTGCAACTTCATATGTTTTTTACCACTTTTATTTGTAATTAACGTTATTGCAGTCTCGTCCTATAAGGACACTTTCCAATGTATATTCAAATTCAAATTTTTTATTTGGTTCATAACAAAGCTACAGATTTAGAACATGTCACAAAATACCATCAAATTAACATATGCTAAAAGTAAAATATAAAATCTTCAGAAGATACAGTGCAATAAAATAATAATACAGTACATACATACATACAATCGTGAAAGGCATCTTTGCTCTATGGTCCCGGGAGTGAATGGAAAAAGTCATTAATACCATATAGGGGATTTTCCGTAAGTAATGTCTTTAAATGTTTTTTAAATTTACTATAGTTCAGAGAACGTACTGTAAGAGGTAGGGCATTGTACATTTTAATATCAATAGTATCGTCCATCCTTTGTAACCGGGTTTGAGGTAAAATCAAATTATCTTTATTTCTAGTATTGTGACCGTGTATATCGGACACAACAGAGTAACTATTAATGTTTTGTTTGACATATAGTAACTTTACAAAAATTATCAGAGAGTAAAGGGTCATTATTTTCAACGTTTTAAAGATTGGTTTGCAGGAGTCTTCAAAATTAGCTCCTATGATACATCTTAGAGCCCTCTTCTGAATGACGAATATAGCATTTAAATGAAACTGAGCTGCCGAGCTCCAGACAAACAAGCCATATCTAATAATGGATTCGAACAGTGCATAATAAGTAGTTATTGCAGCGGATTGGTTAATAAGTTGTTTAACTTTTCTTATAGCAAATACTGCACTATTTAGTCTATTGCAAATTGCATATATATGTATGTTCCATAATAGCCTGACACCTATATCTACACCCAGAAATTTAGTGTGCAGCATGTCTAGGTCGTTTTCTACATTGTAGAATAGCCTGGATTCGAAAATGAGACTTTTGATTTTTTTTTCATTGAGTATGAGCTTGTTTGTCAAGAACCGGGTTTTTGCTTGTTCCATAACTTCCCCAAGTATTGTAGCCGGACACTCCCCTTTATTGATACTGATGCCAAATGTGGTGTCATCAGCATACATAATTGTCTCGATATTTGAGGAGAACATATTTGGCAAATCGTTTATATAAATAATAAAGAGAAGGGGGCCCAATATTGATCCCTGAGGAACTCCCCTACTTATTATCTGAGGAGTGCTTCTCTGATTTTCAATACAAACTACTTGAAATCGATTGGACAAGTAGGATTTGATTAGTTTCAGTGCCACTCCTCTTATTCCGTAGTACTCCATTTTCCTCAGGAGTATGTCATGATCAACACAATCAAAAGCTGCACTTAGGTCTGTGAAGATTCCCAAAAATTTTTCGTTTCTTTCAAAACTAGCTTTTATAGCACGAGTTAATGACTTGATAGCATCCAAAGTGGACATATTTTTCCTAAAACCATACTGCTGAGCACTCAGGATTTTGTTCTTTTCGAAGTAATCAACTAGTTGATTATAAAGAATAGTTTCAAATATTTTTGAAAAGCAAGGCAAGATTGATATTTGCCTGAAGTTTTGAGTTAGTTCTGGTGATCCTTTTTTATAGATTGGGGAGATTCTTGCCAACTTAAGCATTGAGGGAAAACATCCTTCATTTAGAGAGGTATTAATGATATTTTCAAGAACGTCCAACAATAAATGACCACACTGTTTAACAACATAGACACTTATTCCATATATATCTTCAGTCTTCTTGTTTTTCAACGTTTGTATCACGGCTAGAACATTATATCTATCAATTGCTCTAAAAAACATTGAATATCCAGTATTATTCGTTTTGCCTAAATATTCTTCTATATCCTTTGAACTGTTTGGTAAACTCATACATTAATGTATAACTTTGAAAATGTCCTTATAGGACGAAACTGCAGTAACGTTAGTTACAGATAAAAGTGGTAAAAAACATAGAAAGTTTCAATTCTCTTTTCTTCATTATGGCTTCCTACCACGTCGTAACTACATCCATCAATATATTAACAAAGTACTTTCAAAACTTGAAAATAAAACTCCTAATACCTTCCAATTAGTGTCCGACCGAAAGTTCGGATTACGTCGAGTTTCAGCAAAAAAACGGTTTCGGTTTAGTTTCGGTTTCGGCGGCAAACCTGCCAAAACTACGACTGAAACCGAAACTGCATTCGGGAGTTTCCGCGCTGTGATTGGTCATGTTCGGCTCGGTAAATTTCATACAAGTGATATTAGGTAACAAGTCAAATAAGTAATTTTATGTTTAATATTTTTGAAAATCCATCAATAATATTCAAAAGAAGGATCTACACCTACGCAAATGAACACCTCACCTATTTTAAGTATTTTTAAGGTGCCATTAATATTTTTTCTGAAATAAGGGTTTTTTATGTTGATTATCAATATGTAAAAATGTCGAAGACTGCATAACGTTGTGATTTAAAGATAAAAAAATAAAGACTAACTGATTAAAATAACCTTTCCATTATTTTTCCCTCAAAACATAATGCTTGCAAGGAAGTTTCGGTTTCGGCCGAAACTGAAACTTGCATACAAGGAAGAAATTATTTTATTCAATACCATGTTTCAAACATCAAGACTACTGAAAGATCGGAAAACTTCTCATAAAAGTGATGGTAGATTACATCCTGAAACATGTGCTCTCAGTAATCTGTTTTAAAAAGAGTTCTAATAATTAAATTCATAGTTTTCTAATGTTTTTTGATAAATTTGGCATTGGGTTTTCTCATTGGTACGCATATGTTCACATATTTTTCAACACAGCCAATCTCAACAACAGTAAGTTTTAAATTTGTACATATTATAAATTCCATACTATCATGGAAGATGATTTCTTCTTCACAGTACAATTATTTATATGCTCAGTAGCATTCTTGTTAGAGTATGGTTAACGAGATGTTGACATTGCACATTGTTGAATATGAACCCAGTATTCTTTATTTGTTAACACAATATAAATATTGTTACGTTTTTACCCGTGAGTTTACCAATGATTAACTACACTGATCAATAATCAAACTCAACTTTATTTCACTTTCAATACAACAGAACCCTTCAAATAAAACTGCAACTGTTATTTGAAGGTCTATCGCCTTCCTAGATCGCTCCGCTTACCGCACTGTCACTTCCTCCAGACTGTCTCGATAGGCGAGTGGATCGTGGTTATATTTGGCAATCGAAGGCCGTAGAAAATTCCTTGGAATTCAATCGAAGCCAATGGAATATTCGCCGGGATTCCATCGAAGCCGGTGCGAAGACTAGAATAATCGAGGCTGCGCGCGGCCTTGGCCACGTCACAATTGGTTTATGGCTACCAGTGGCGGCCGGTGTTATTTTCTTTAGGGCATGATTTACAACAATACAATTATCTCACTTTTCGAGCATCTACAAGTATTAGATTAGTTTCTCGTGTAAAGTTGCGTTAGAGTAAAGACTGTGCTCAGAAATATTCCAAATCTTTATGAAATACTTGTTTTATACTTTAAAAGTTGACCAGTAAAACTAGTGAATGTGTAACTGAAGACTATTCCGTTCGGTTTTAGCGGTATCGAAAGAAGAGGCGGAAGAACATACCCAGCATGGAAAACTGCACTATAATGGCTACAGCGACGAGTTCCTAGACCGATTAGAACCTAATGGAAATATACCGGCAGAAAAAGGCGATCTTGGATATGGTAAGTTTTTTCTTCAGTTTATCTTCGAAGAAAATTTGAGATTTCTCATTCATTCACAATTCTTTCAATTATCGATATCCCCAATTAGTTAGAAAACATCTATAAAACTATAAAGTAACAGACAGTTTCAAAAACAGTTTCAACTGAAGAATCAGTGCCGCAAAATGTATCAACAAAAGATATGAATGTTGGTGAACAAATAGGTATCCAAAACACGATCACAATTATGCCGCTTTTTGTATAATTTCCACGTTATAATATCGAGTTATTATGTCTTATTAATAAGAACAGTATTGTGACGCCTGAAGATGCTATTGTATAGCGAAACACGTGTCGCGGTTTCATAGACTGTCAAGTGAAAATCTCGCAACGTGTTTTTGAATACGTAATAGGAACCTCTCCACGAAACAATTTTCAATATAATCAATGATTTTTAAACCAATTTGACCATTATAGTCAAAGAACACGGGAGACTTGTCCTCTTCATCAAACCCAAAACTGTAACCAGAGGAGTTTATATATTTATTATCGCTGTCAATAACGGAGTTTGTGACCTCTATTTCATCAAGACTATTATAGGCTCCATTTCTCATAAATTAACCATGAAGTGTTTGTAATCAGATCATTTTGAAAACTTTTGTCCGTTTTTGAAAGGAAGCGGTGTGACTTGAAATGCGTCACAAAACATCTACTTTCTAAGCCACATGTTATTTTCCAGATTGTGGAAGGATGAACAAACAAAAAACGGTTAGAAACACAGACTTCTCCACAAAAAATGTCTTTTTAAGAATACCCGTATATCTGCTTTCTCACCTCACGGTCTGATAAGTGATTGAAGGTGTCAGTACAGGATTCTTCACTGAAGTTATTCCTGCATATGCTGTTGGCGATACAACTGCCGCAACAGATTTTCAATTATTGGAACACAATTGCAGACCCGTTACGGGCTGTTTGGCCACTTGTCGCTGCAAGGTAGTGTCTATTATGAAAATCGAATTCCTTTCAGTGTATCATTTCTCGAACTAGGCAAAAGCGAACGATAAACATCATGTTTACCATCGCTCCATCTGTCTGTGAACTAGGTAACCAACCGCATATCAGAATTTGACCAATTTCTCGTATAAGGAAGAAAACTTCACAAATTGAGTGGGCAAGTTTGTAAATCAAATCATCTAAAAGAACGATTCGTTCAGGCTAGTCTCAAATTACCTACACTGTAGGTTAATGGACTGACACCTATCAAGCCACTATACCTTTTTATGACAGGAATACGAGTATTTTGAAATAAAATTCATTTGTAAAAGATATCCCAAATCAGAGTAATACCATTAAATTTCGTTAAGAGGAGCATACTGAAAAAGCGTTCAAAAATATTCACTGTTTTTGTTATTTTTTTCGATTTCAAGTTATTCGATTATTGAGTAGTTAAAAAAATTAAAAACTGCCTTAGATGTGACTTGAACCTATGACTATTGACATCCAAGTCCATTATTCAACTAACTACTCGACAAAACTGGCTTACACATTAGTGAGACATAAAGCTATTTGATTTTCTAACTACTATCATTTCAGTATTAATGAAAAATATCAACTTTTCTTCACATCACAAATTTCTGGCAGTGTACACCCGTTTTCATTTCCCGAGTCTCGGTTTTTATTTGAATTTGCTTATCTTAATTGGCCTGGAAGGTGTTATGAATCTGGTTAACTGTGATTGGTTCGAAAATTATGAATTATTTTACCAATTTACCCAACAATTTTTTTGACAATAGTCATACAAAAAATGTGTTCTTTTCGTCAACCAGCTGTCTGTAACATACGATCGGCAACACTCAGAAATTGAAATTTCTGAGAGCTAAGGATTAACAGGGTCCCACCTTTCAACGTGCGATTCCTAGCACTAGATAATTTTCCAAAGACAAAGAAATGAACAACTATCAAACATAATTAAATAATGGTTAGTCAATCTTGATGAGAGAAAAATTGATATTTCACATATAAGATTTGCTGGAGAGAAATCAGTTTCAGGGTTAATAATTACTGAACTGAATCGGTTTATACATCATTATATTTTTATTTATCATTATTATTTAGTTTTTATCGATAATATCAACATTTGTTTTGTCAATATATTGGTTTTAATTAAGAAACTGAAACTGTGCATTTTTCAGGGGATTATTCAACTTATGGAAGGAGTGAAAACATGGGTACGATGCGGAGTGCACAGTCAGCTGGTAATTAACTAATTTATTACAATTTCATTTGCAATATTTTATTTCTGAACATCGCCATCAGTGAAATAAGAATCTTTTTTTTTTAAAAAGTGGGAATCTTCCAAAGAAAGGAAGAAAGCAACCATTTTCAAAAAATTAACTCTATACAAATGTGTGTAGACTAAGAAGTAACTTTTAGGCATAAAACTGGCAGAAATAGCCCCCTCGACACAACTACTTTCTTATAAACATACACACTTTTATATCAACACTGAATCATACAAAAAATACTTTTCTCTATTCAGTTTGCATTCCAAACATTCATTACGAAATAGAATAAGATATCATTCACAGGATTGCTACACAATATAGTACATGAAAGGGGTAAAATTTTACTCACATGGAACACTGTCATCCTCACCGATAGACATTTGATGTTTCGGCATAAAACACGCCTTATTGCCTCTTCAGTACCAAATTTAGATAACATTGTAAGATGAAGCGCTCAATTTATTCATAAAATTACGACCTTATGTCAATCTACTTATGTAGACTTTATGTCGTTCAATCTACTTATATCGTTCAATCTACTTATGTAATTGATGACAGTTTGTAATGACATTCATTCGCTTATTTGATGATATTAGAGTATATTCCTTGACATAAAAGAAAGTGGATTTGGAAAGCATACAATAAATTCATAACAGGGACGAGGTAATGAGGTAATGAATATCATACAGGTGTATGATATTCATTTTAACACATTTTTCTCAATATTCAAGTGACAGTATTATTATTTCAGAATAAAATCTCTTCAATTTCGTTTGAAGTACCTTGGAATATCATTTCAGCTGTGTAACGTGATATGGCTTGAAGTCATATCTTTAATTTTTATCTTATAATAATAATAATTTTATTATTTTCACAAATTTGTTTGCACATCAACAGTGTGATAATGCAAATAAAAAAGAGTAAAACGTCAATAAATTCAAGTAGAGAAATGATATAAGAAAATGTATATACATATGAAATTACTAGAATGATTAAATGTCTCTGGACCTGTATGGGACCATCACATCCACGTCACAAACAATTATTACAAATAATATAAGGTGTTATGAGAGAGAGAGGGTATTGGCAGGTCAAGATCTTCAGATGATGTGGTGCTGCAGGTTTTTCCTGGTTTTCCTGCAGCTGAAAAAGCAAATGCACCACTGGAATGAATGAAGCCGCCCCGGAGCGCCAATTAGTTTTTGTTGTTGTTTTATAATTAATTTCATGATTTGTATTAATTTCAGGTGTAAATATAAAATATATTGAAGTTACTAATTCTACGTGTGTATAAATAAAAAAGGTGTATATTAAATAAACCGTACCCTTCACATGAAAATAAAGTTACGGCTGAAACTCCTCAACAGTGTAACAGTTTTGTGACAATAAGAGTTGCTTAACTTTTCTCTTGAAAATATGTACATTTCCTGAAACTTATATCGTCGGGAAGTTTGTTATACAGTTTGCATCCCTGATATTCAAAACTTTTTTGGTAGAGAGCAGTTCGATATTGACTGGGTAGAAGTAAGTGGCCAATTTGTGTCAAATGGGTATGTGATGGTCTATTGGCAGCCAATTTGTTTTTATTGTGGTATACATACATGCATGCCTCAAGTATGAATATTACTGCAACTGTCAATATTTTTAACTTCTGAAATGCTCCCCTATAGGAATCCCTAAATCCCAACTTAGCAATGACTTACTCTAATGTAAATTCTTTCAGAGCTCTCGAGTTAGTCATCCAGTTTACCACATCGAATCCTCCAGATTTCATCCCCTTACAAATGGCTTGGACAACTTGGACAGCTTCTTCTTCAGAATTCGTAGAATCCAAGTGATCATCCACATAGAACTTCTTCGTTATAGCTTCTCTTATACGTGGATCTGTCGAAAAGTTCTCAGCGTGGTTATTCTTAACAACTTGGGCACATACTAGACAACAGGTGGCTCTAAAGATCATAACCATCATTTCATAGGTGTCAGGTTTCCTAATATATTTCAAATCTCTATACAAACATCTTTGTGAATTTCTGTCTTCTTCACGTACTCTTATTGGATGAAACATCTCCTATATGTCTCCACAAAATCCGAAACGTCGTTGTCTGAACTTAAAAAGTATTGCTATTAAATACTGCAGCAAATCGGGACCGGCGAGAAGATGGTCATTCAAGCTTAAGCCATGTAACTTTGAGGCTGCATCAAATACAAGAGGTATTTTGTTCTCATTAGTGTTCTCAACAGCGAAATGTGGAATATAACATGTTAGTTTCAGGTATAACGACATTGTCAGTTCGCCACAACAGACCAATTTTGTACCCATCTCCACATCGTTTGATGGTTTGCTGCATGATCTTAAGTGCTCTTACATTTTCTCGACTCAGTCTGTTTGGCGTGAGCACTACTCCGAAGCTTTCAGTAGAAAATGACTTTCTTGCTGTTTCTTGCAAATTTTCATCTTGATCCGATTAGTAAATATGAAAGTTATAATGAAATTTTTCAGCCATTCTAACCTTAGACTTAGTTATCTGATAACGTTAATCAAACATGTATTTAGAAAAAGTGCTTTAGGTTTGGTAATGTATGTATTCATTGTATTCATTTAATTCATTCTATCCTAAGAATCGCACTTTGAAAGATAATACCTCGTTAATTCTTAGCTCGCATGAGTTTTAACGGCTGGTTAACGGAAAAACACATTTTGAATATTCATTTTTCGCCGGGGTTTCCCATTCTATCTATAAATTCTCCGAGTTTCCTTCCAGTTTGTATCTGAAAGTAACTTCTGTACATGATCTACAGTTTATTTCAAAATCAATTTGATGGGTAACCGTTTCATAAGCAATGTATTAACCGCACAAGTTTCAATTTTTGAAATTATCGTTCGTTAGAGAACAACTGGTTGAAGGAAAAAATAATTCCAAACCTCGTTTTTCCACCTTTTCACTAAGTTGTTCCTGAATTACCTTGATACATTTGTAAAATAATGGCAATGGTCTTGAAAAATTTGCTTAAGACTCTTTTATGTTTTTATTACAGAGTGGAACAGCGTTCCTGGTCACGACAGGGTAAAAAGGCAACTATCTGTTTCTAGTGATAGCAAACTTTTAGATGAAGACATTCGAGAAGAAACCAAAGTAATACTGAGGCCAAGGAAACCTCCCAGGCCCAAATCCGAAGTTTTGCTCAATCAAGGAAGTGATCACCGACGGACTAAGAGGTATTCAGCCTTTGGGGTGAGTTCATAGTTCACGATATTCAATGCATTTTGTTTTTTAATATTTAATGGCAGAAAATCATATTCTATTTTGAAAAGAATGTAGTAATTTATTTTTAAAAAAGCATAAATTCAGTTGAGATATGATATAGTGTTTATACAGTGTGTAAAAGCCAAATGGAATAAATTCATTATTTCAGTTACGATACATATCTTAACAAAATCCCGAAACACGACAAATTTAAATTATAATTTGACATCCTTCAACGGTAAAATGCTACCCCTTCCTTCAACCCCCGTCGAATGACAGGTACAACCCCCAATTTTTTAAATGGGAAGTATAAGCTTGTGATATATCGTTTGAAAGGTCTCTTCATTCTCTATTCAAAAATGTTATCGCTTTCAACTTTATTGCAACAATCAAGATAAAATAAATTAAAATCATGATGTTTTTAGATGGTATCCTTTAAAAAACTGTTAATAATTTCCATGGCAACGTTAGTTTAAAACGCCTTGTTAATTTGTTTTGTATGTTACAACATTAGTTATCAGTATTTTAATTTAAGTTTAAAGTTCGTTAACTTCAAGTCTGACAAATGGTTAGATTAACGGAAAGTCATAAAATAATAGTTTTACAAATGATTGATTACAGAGATAAAACCCGAACACAACAGGAAGTAGCTCGCCTATTTCATGAGAAATTTCCTAATTTACCGCCCATATCTCAAGGAACAATAAGCAAAATAGAGAAGCAGTTTCGCGAGTTTGGTCATGTGGGGCAGATAAAAAAAGCAGCTGTCAATGCAACAAGTGATGAACTCAAATTAGATGTGATGCTTGAGTTTGAGGAAAACCCATATACATTGAGTAGATAGGCATCCACTACGTTCAATGTTAGCCATACATCGATAGTAAACATATTAAAAGAAAATAAAATGCATCTCTATAAAATGAAACCTACTCAGGAGCTCATGGAAGACGATTTTGATAAAAGAACCTATGATGGACATGTTGGATAACAATATCATCCAATTAGAAGACGTTATGTTTTCTGATGACTGTACTTTGTCTCTTAACAGCCATGCTAATTGGCAAAATTGACGCTACTGGATCATTAGATTTCTTTTTATGGGGATATGTAAAGAGCAATGTATACAAAACTAAACCTTCAGATTTGAAGTCTTTAAGACTTCAAGTTGAGTGTATTTTATCGAATGTCAGTAACCACATGATTTTAATTTATTTTATCTTAATTGTTGCAATAAAATAACATTTTTGAATTGAGAATGAAAAGACCTTTCAAGCGTTTATACTTCCCATTTAAAAAATTGGGGGTTGTACCCGTCATTCGACGGGGGTTGAAGGAAGGGGTTTTCCGTTGACGTATGGCGTATGGCAGCAAAGGTCGGAATAACATTTTGATGATGTCAGAAGTCAACAAATAATGCTTTAGAAGTATTGGTTATACTACGATATATAGAAGATAATTAGGTGAGTGTATTTGATATGAGTCAAAAACAAGGAAAATTCTTGGACAAAGGAATCTGGAAGTAAATAGCTGAAGCTGCCTATATGAGCAGCTTCAGCTATGAGCAGCTGAAGAATAGTGTCACATGAGTGTTGCGATCTAAAACCTGATTGATACCCCATCAAAAGGTTGTTGTCTTCGATATATGTGCATATTTGGTTATAAGCAGCTAACTCTAATACTTTTTCCAAAGGAGGCAGAGTGTTTATGGGACGAAAGTTAAAGGCTTCATTTGCGTTGTAAACTTTAGGCACAGGAACAACTGTACTAATTTTGAGTTGATCTGGAAAGTGCCCATTTATCAAAGAAGTATTGACAAAATCAAGAAATACGTGATCTAGTACCGAGAAGATACTCTTGAGAACCTTGTTATTCATTATATTAGAGTTACACTTGTTATCCAAACATGAAATAATTGACTCCAATTCTTTCAGTGACAAACGTTTGAAATCGGACAAATTGCATCCAATCACATCAAGTTTTCACATGATCATTGTACAGAAGCCGGAATTGTTGCTTTAATATCAAGGATACGTTCAATAAAAAATTATTAAAGCTTTCAGCTTTATCTTGGTCTAACATCACTTTCTGTGTGTCAAATACAATAACACCTTTACTCTCAGAAAATTTTGTTTTCAAAATTAGCAACTTCATTATCTGGGACCATAGAACTATAAAAGTTATTGTTTTCAGTATGTGCTTCAGTTACCAAATGAAGTTCCACACTTGAAACAGTTATTGGTGTATTTATTTATATGGAACATTTTTATTCCAGGGTGATTCACCATTTGGCAAGTCGGATGCTTATATAAAACTAGAACAATTAGGTGAAGGTTCATATGCAACCGTGTATAAAGGATTTAGCAAGTGAGTATATTTTCTTGGTACTCATCTATATTCTGTTATTATTTAATTGTCGCAGTTGAAACAATCATTTCCTTTAGTATGACAGATTATATATCTTGAAATTTCCTACTTGGATATGAAATGAATCTTGATTATATCTAGAAAATTTGGTTATAGTGTAGGAATCAATATTTTGGGTCTATTTAATCAGACAGTGAAGAACTGCTTGCATTCATGATCGAAAAGTCATGTTGTAATGTTTCTTAAAGAAAGGTAAAATTACCAATACAAAACAGATGCCCACACAGAATAAATACAGTGGCTCATAAAGTTCCAGTTGTCCACATAAGACAGGTGCTTGGATGAATTAAATTTGATGGTCCATGAAGGATATAAGACCAGTGTAATGACCCATAAAAGATAAGTGTAATCACCCACATAGGGCAAGTAAAATGGCTCATAAAGGACAATATAAGTAAGACAAGTATAATCGTTCCCTGACGACAAGTATGATTACAACATAGGACAGGTGAATAGTCCGACGATTTTAATAATAATAATGATAATATTTATTCACCGTTCGTGATACATAGCGTATATATGGTAGGTCAATGTTTAATTAAATAAAACAAAGAAAAAAATAAACACACTTTACATAGTTCGTCACTCATGAATAAAAATAAAATAAAATTAAAATCAAATTTGAAATTTATATTTGCTTATACAAAGATATACATATACACATATAAAATAATAAATATGACCATATAGAAGCACAGGAAGACAGGACATAGGACAGTTGAAAGCATCCACAGAAGAAAGCTCAGCATCCTCACGGACTGATAAAAGTCGCTGGAAATGAAAATTAACATCCACACAGGTGAACTGAGAGATTTTAATAAAATATCAACATTTATGAGATCTAACTTTTAACTCCCCTGAAATCAAAACAAAAACTTTTTAAATAAATCAATTGTGAGCGGCAAATTACTAAATTTGCCCAGAAATATCGTAATCACTACATAGTATGAAACAAAGTCGCTTCCCGCTGTCTGCCCCTATGTATGCTTAGATCTTTAAAATTACGCGTTTTTTTTTTAAATAGATAGAGTGATTGAAGAGGAAGGTTTATATGAATACAACATGCATAATATAGTAGAGAAACACTGATAATTTTGGAAGTTTCTAATATGATGTCTGTCGTTAATAAACACATTTTTTTACTCTACGAGATAAATCAAAAAATGTACTACAGTATTGTACACCTTGAAAAGGTCTACAAAAAAGTTCCGATGATATATGTCTATCTCTCAGGGATAACCCACAATAACCATTTTTCATCTTTTACTTTTATACGAAGCAATTTTAATCATTACAGCATAAATCCTTATCCAATTAAGTACCTTATAATAATAATAATAAGAAATTTGAACATAAATAAGGCAAACAATACATGCACTTTGAAATGCTATTAGGAGCAAACGGAGTTCACTACGAAAATAAGAACTCGCCCATTGTATAATACGAGTTATCCAGTATGTATGTTTTCACTGTGCATTTATTATAGGTCAGTATGGATCTTTACAGCATGTGATTTAAATGAATAATTTCGATGATACTACAGATTTGAAATGTAAGGAGATAGCGGTTGCGGGGGCCGGGGGGCGGCGGCGGCGCGTGCCTATAAATAGCGTGTTGAAGACTGCGCTTTGCTCTATAGCACTTTATGATTAGCAGCGATGACACACGTTTATATGTATATTCAGTATCAGCATTGCACCCATGCAGAGCCGAGGTGTCTCGCTAGTTGGGTCAAAAGTAAGTGGGTCTATTCGACCCTCCACCGCCACCCGCAAGGGTTCATTGTGGCTCACACCTATTCACAGTCGCATTTATATGGCGACTCGCAAGTAGTCATATAAATGTTGGTTGTTTATATTACAGGTACCACTAATATTTAAATGGAAATATTCGACAGATCATCAACTCACGTACTGTAAATACAGCTAAATATAGAACTCCAATTTCTCTTTCCCTTGACAAATCAATGTTGAATTCTATTCTAGAAGTAGTTGATTTGTTCAATAACGTAGGAAATGGTGGTAACTAGTTGTTTGGCAAATTATTTGAATCAAACCGACCATACAAATTTTCGAAAAATTACAGCAAAACCAGTTGATTATGTAAATAGTTCGGAAAACACAAGTGAAAATCTTTCGAACCGAATGCCAGGGGACTATAATAGCAGGCGACGGAAAGTAATTTTTTACCGAATCAGTACATAAATCGAAATATATATATATATACACACAGCGGAAAAGTCTAGGGATATTTTTAAAAATGGCAATATTTTTTTTTAGATCGCTTTAGGGAAAAAAAATTGACGGGTGATTATTAAACGAATGTAACTTACAACAAAATTTATTAAATGGTCAAAAATACTGAGTGCGCATATAAGCAAAACTAAAAAAAAATATGGCTCTTCTTTGGCACCCCGAAAAAAAATCATAATACAAAAAAAATTGGAATCAGTACAAAGTATGGCCTCTACGCTGGTTTATTACGGCCCTACATCTATCGTGCATCGACAAAATGAGATTGTCAATGTCTTGTTGAGGTACATTTGCCCATTCAGCGATTAAAAGCTCACTCAATTGAAACGTTGTGTGAATGTTCCCCATATGCGGAGTAATTCATCGTTGAAGCATGTCCCACACATGCTCGATGGGATTCACAGGTCCGGTGATTGTGCTGGCCATGGCAATACATCAACTCCTTCGTTGGTGAGCCAGTCAGTCACTAGACGCGCGACATGTGGACGAGCATTACCGTGCATTAGGTGGAAGTTTTCACCAACAGCACCAGCAAACGGACGGACGATAGGTAGAAGAATGGTGTCGAGGTACTGTCGAGCTGTGAGGGAGCGATTTGGAAAAACGAGATCGGTTCTGCCGCCGATCATGATTCCGCCCCATAGCATTACTGTACCACCTCTGTATGTGTGGACTTCCTGGACGTGTCTCAAACGTTCATTATTTCCAGGTCGTCTCCACAGTCTTACTCGACGAGAATCTGGATGAAATCCAAATCTGGATTCGTCTGTAAACAAAACTGTAGCCCAATCATTTGCATCCCAGTTTTGATGTTCTAGACACCACTCTAATCTTCTACCGCGATTGCCTCTCGACAAAGGTGGACATCTAAGTGGCCTTCTGTTGTGGAGATCTGCTTCATGCAGTCGATTTCTGACAGTATCACGACCAATGGTCACCTGGTGCTTCTGCTGCAACACGTTAACCAACTCAGGTGCTGTGATTGTCGGTTGTCTTCTTGCGGTTAAGACCAAAAATCGGTCTTGAACTGCAGTTGTAGCGCGTCCTCGCCCTGGATGTTGTTCGGCTGGACTGCCAGTTTCACGGAAACGCCGCCACAATCGACTGATAACACTTTGGGAGACCCCCAAACGAAGAGCTACATCATTTTGTCGCATGCCACCTTGAAGAAGCCCTACAGCTCTATTCATCTCAGCCAATGGTAAGTGATGGCGTTCCATGTTAAAGCACAATATTTCCAGTTTAATTGCTGAGCAAGAACTGCATAGAATGTACAAACTCGACACTTTCAGATTATTCACAGCACAAACTGTACAAACTCGACACTTTCAGATTATTCATTTTAGCCGAAAACCTACAGTTTGTAAAAAACTTGATAAAAGATTCGTCACCGTTTTTGCAGGCTTTGTTCAACCCATAGAAATCTACAGGGTGGTCGAGTGTACCAATTTAATCGAAATTAAACGACCTCATGCATTTATTTTTATGATATTTAGTATGTTTCAAATACGACACCACAATGTGTTAGTCAACTAAACTCAGGAATAAAATTTCAAAGTATGAGTACTACAATAAATATACAACATCTACTTAAAATATCACAAAATACAAATATAGAATACAAAAAAAAAGTTTATACAGTCAAAATTTATATTATATAAAGACTAGTTCATTCACCCAATAGATGACTCTTCAACTTTCTTTTGAATAATGCAAGAGTGCTACATTCTTTAATATTTTTGTTTAAACTATTAAAAG
Source organism: Leptinotarsa decemlineata (assembly GCF_025532065.1). Classification (NCBI taxonomy): domain Eukaryota; kingdom Metazoa; phylum Arthropoda; class Insecta; order Coleoptera; family Chrysomelidae; genus Leptinotarsa; species Leptinotarsa decemlineata. The sequence goes on from NW_027412547.1 coordinate 3,613,173, forward strand.
CTAACATTCCTGCATGGTAAATGCAGGTAAATAACATACAGGGACGGGACTACAGCATAGACATAAATAAATGACATAAGTAAGTGGGTCTATTCGACTCTCCACCGCAACCCGCGAGGGTTTATTGTGGCTCACACCTATTCACACTCACATTAGAATGACCACTCGCAAGAAGTCATATCAATGTTGTGAACAATGATTCAGTATGACAGTTATAGAAAAACAGTTCAATTGACTTCTCCTTAAGAGTGGCGCTGAAAGTTTTTCCCAAGATTTTTCCCAATATTTGTAACTTAACGTAATATATGTTTTTTCTATCTCTTGATGACTGCTTTGATATCAAAGAATATGTCTTAACGAATTTTTGTAAGAGCGACAAGAACAACAAAGTCATTATGGGTAGAATATAAGAAAGTCATGAATTCTTTACAAATCTTATCTTCACATCTTTTGTCATTAGGGTAATATAATTTTATTGATTGTGTTTTAATATCTTTCAGTTTACAAAACCAGGTGGTGGCATTGAAGGAGATTAGACTGCAGGAAGAAGAAGGTGCTCCGTTCACAGCAATTCGTGAGGCTTCCTTGTTGAAAGAACTGAAACATGCAAATATTGTCACCTTACATGACATTGTACACACCAGGGAGACACTTACTTTTGTCTTTGAATATGTCGTAAGTACTTTAATTTGTTTTGCGTGTTTTAATTTGTTGTTATAAAACCTTTTTTTCGTAAAATAGAAATAGATTTATTTGAAATAGATATCCTAATATACATAAATATTATACAAATATATCAGTTACTATTAAACAAAATATATAAGTATGAAATATAAATTTTCGAATTAGAAGTAGAGAGGAGGGAAAATATTTTTGTTTTACAACATATACGGTTTTCCTCTCTTAATTCGAAAATGTTCAAATTAAATAAATGGTGAGTGGAACTGAGAAAATATTAATATGTCAGTCACAAGTGATTCAATTTTGAAACCCAATGAGGTTAAGAATTAGGTAAGGCTTGTTGAGGAATGCCGTAAGCTGAGATGAAAAAAAAAAATGTAGAAATTCTACATGGACACACTTCTTCGAATAAAAGAGGCTTCTGAAAGTGTAATCCAGTGAATATCGAGTTGAAACTCAAAAATTATCCTTTGTTTCAAAAGTATTTTTCTTTTGTGTTTTTCAATGTTTATACGAAAGTAGCTGTTTCAAGAGGGTTTTTTCTTCCAGTTTGTGTCTGAAAGTCACTTCTTTCCATGATTCACACATTTTTTTTATAGAGTTAATTTTTCAAAATTGATTGTCTTTTCTTTGGAAAATTACCATTCTTTTTGTAATAAGATGAAAAAGTAGGAAGCCAGAACCTTTCATTCAAAAAAATGAATACTAAAAATATGTCCTTTCCAATCTAAACTGCCTCACACATAATAGGCGGCATAAATCCCTGTAGCTAGCCTTGTATAAATATCTGACAGTATAATTTGGTAAATACAGTAATTTCGTCTCTTGTCCTGATATGGTGTTTCACTTGAATTGTGAACGTTAGTTCAAAATCTGTGTCAAGTTCTGCTTAACAAGATTATTACACGCCGTTGTTAGTATTTCTTGTAGTTTTGCTTCTTGAATTTTTTGTTGCGGTAATATGATAGTCCCTTTGCAGTGTGCTACTGGTAATATGAGGAGTATAATTGTATGAGGCTCGAGTTGAGCAGAATAAAACTGATTATTATTCGTTTCAAGGTTAAAAAGGGTAGCTTTGCAAATGCAGAAATAAGATTCAAGTTGAAATCTAATTTTGCTTCCATTAATTTTAAATTATCTAAACCAATTAGTCCATCAAAAACTTTTTGAAATCTGAATAAATGAAATTTCAAATTGGAGCTACTATTGAATTCAGAAAAACTAGGAATTTCAGCACAGTGGTCTTGTGAATAATTCAAAAATGCTACGAATGGTTTGTGTTTTATGCAAATATTTTTGAAATTAAAAGCTATTTCAGGGTTGAGAAAAGATTTTGTGGATCCTGTATTAGTCAGAAGTTTCAAAGGTGGATTGCTTATATTTAGGTAGGGCAGTTCTTTCTTATCAGTGACGTTGTGTAGTTCAACTACATTTCAAGCATTCTGTTTTCGTCGCTCCTTTAAGCAGAAACAGTTGTAAAGGAACTATCAACTGAAAAACACCGGATGGTGTTGGTGGTGAAAATATACCACATTCAAATCAAAACAGTTTGACTGACAATTGGTGAAATGAAATTGTCTCTATGTACAATTATTTGTAGGTTTTGTGAAAAAAATCAACGAAAAATGTTTCGAATATTCCGTTTGAAATATCAAAATATATCAGAGTTAACATGATTTCATAAAGACACCAGATAATGAACGATGACTAGTTATGACAAAAAACGACGCAGCCGACTTGTGACGTCAATAATCTATGAAAAAGCATTTTGATGTGACGTACAATTCACTGAACTTTGAGTAAGAATTTTGTAGTGTATACATTTTTGTTTCAAAAACCAAGTGAACTGCTCATACCAAACAGACTTGGGGAATCAATTGTGTGACATATTTTTGAATGAAAACTTGATATTTTTATTTTATTGCAGTACTATACATTTTATTTATTATTGTGAGATAGTAGTAGTTGCAACTTTCTTGTTTACATTACACCAGTTGTTGCTCACGGCTTCACGCGCGTAGAATTTGGCTTGTCACATTAAGTTTCGTGATAGACCATTTTAAACAAATAGTCACACTATTTTTTTATCAACTCAAAACTTCAGGTTTCCAACTTCAAAACTGACGAAATTTAATACTATCTTTGAATCCCTATTTATTCCCCTTGGTGGTGGAAATTCCTGATTCACTTTCTTGATGCTTATTTACGCTATACAAAGAACCTACCTGCATATTTCAAGAATCTATGTTAAGTAGCTTCGGCTACTTTCTATAAGAATTTGGCAGATATTCTTAAATGTGCATTGTAAAAAAAGTAGGTATCCAATTTAATTGTATTTATGGCTCAGTATTTTGCATATAGTGGCTACCACATATCGCGGACTTTTATTTGGAACTATTTAAGGTAAACAATCTTAGGTATATTATCTACATGTAACTCCAACAGTATAAGCAGCGTACGCGAAGATAGCTCTGAGAAGCAAGCATTTTTCCAACTTACCTAATATTTATCGTTATAACCAAAATTACACAAAACCTTTGTAAATTGTAGCCTATGTTATTCTGATGTATAAGCTGAATTTATGTGAAGTTTCATCTAAATCTGTTCAGTTGTTCAGGCGTTAATGAGCCACAAACATACATCCATCCTCACAAACTTTCACATTTATATTAGTATAGATAGATCACATTTCTTGTTTACATTTATTCGTAGATCCAATTTATTAATGAAATTAATTTTCATTTGTATTTTTTTCAGCACACGGATTTATCCCAATATTTAGAACGTCACAGCGGTGGACTCGACCCCCGGAATGTTCGTCTATTTCTCTTCCAATTACTTCGTGGTCTGGCTTACTGTCATAAGCGAAGAGTACTTCATCGAGATGTTAAACCTCAAAATCTTCTTATTAGTGAAATTGGAGAATTGAAACTGGCTGATTTCGGATTGGCCAGAGCCAAATCAGTGCCTAGTCATACTTACTCTCATGAAGTAGTAACCTTGTGGTACAGACCACCTGACGTATTGCTGGGAAGCACAGAATATTCCACTTCATTAGACATGTGGGGAGTGGGATGCATATTCGTGGAAATGATCACAGGAATGGCAATTTTTCCTGGTGTTCGGGATACTTATGATCAGTTAGATAAAATATTCAAGGTGAGTACTACTAAAAATGAATTTTGACCGTGTCTTTCAATTACTAGCACAATCGATACAGGTGGCGTACACACACATAAAAATTTAGAGTCATTGCCGAAAAAACCTTTCTATTTTGTTTATTGGAACTTGTTGCGCAGAATTTATGAATGTAGAAAAATCTTTCAGTTTTCAGAGCAAGAAATATTTTCCTACAAAAATTTTGTATAACTAAATATGATAGCTGCTTTTTCACCAAGCCATTCAACTCTGTTGATGAAAAATGTTAATTTCCATGAATCTCAACTTGTCTGAGGTAAATATGTTATACTATTTTTCCTAATAATGGAGAGTAAAATATGCTCTCCATAAATGTAAAACTCTAACAGAGTACTCAAACAAAATTTTGTGATTTTGTTGTGATTTGCCTTAAGTGGTACAGAGTTATAATACTTTACCGGATCCACCATATTTTGTACCGCAAACGTTAGTGAACGGGTTAGAGTTTTTTCTCTTCATTAGTAGTATGAAAACTTTCCTTGGTCCAGAATTCCACCTAAGAGCCGCTGACTATACATGTATTCATAAAAATGATGATTGGATTTAACTGGCCGATACTTGATGAAAATCAATATTAACACAAACTGTTATGATATACAGTAGTCTTTCTCAAAGTGGGCGATAACGCCTACTTTGAGAAAGACTACTGGAGGCCCATAGGGGGGCAGTAAAGGGCACAGAGGGCGTTGAAGCGGTTTAGGGGGCGATGGCTAATTTAAAAATGTTTTTTCGCTTTTAACACAAACTTTACCGCTCCTTTACGCGTAACGCCATCTAGGGGACTAGACAGAAACTATTTCCTGTCCGATAGTTGTCAAACTGAACAATAGATGGCGGTAATCTTCAATGCGAAGCGAGAAGTTTCTAGTCTCCATTCTCGAAAGTACTAGGCCCGCCCGCTGCCTCATATAAAAGCGCGCACGCCATCCAGCCAGTAATGTCATTCGACGATATTATGAAAACAAGTGAATTTAGTTAGCGACTGTTTAAAAAAAATCTGTTAAAAATCTGTTTTTCCGTTAACCAGCTGTCGCACCCCTACGAACGACAACCCTCAGAAGTCGAAACTTGTGCGAGCTAAGGATGAACGAGGTCTTATCTTTTAACGTGTGATTCCTAACACGGGTTGGACGGTAGCAAGTGAAGATCGATAGTTCAGACTAGGGCTTGAACTACCGACCAACACGGCAGTCAATTCGAGTGAGTGAACAAAGCACCCACGCCGAATCGCTTGGCTACCGACTGACTAGCTAGGTAAAATACTGTACGTGCGGTGGTGAATACTGTGAGTGGTGTCATTAGCAAGTTTTTAATGCTCCATTCTTTACTTCGGCATTTTTGAAGACAAAATTATGTCGGAAGCAAAAAAGAAGAAACGGCAGTATAACGCAGAATACATAAAATATGGATTTATTGAAAATCCCACAAATCCATCTTCCCCTATGTCAAAAAACATTTTCAAATGAAGCGATGAAACTCTCAAGGCTACAAGATCATTTGAATAAAATGTATTCAGATAAAAAAGACAAAAGTGTGACTTATTTTAATGAACTGAAAAAGAAACACTCAGTTCAGCCAACTGTGTCAAAACTTTTTTCAGCAGCTTCTAAGCAAGACGACGACGGACTCCGAGCTTCCTACAATATCTCCTTGCTAATTGCTCAAACAAGTAAACCTCACACTATTGGAGAGGATTTAATTTTACCGGCAATAAAAGAAGTAATAACTACTGTGCTCCATAAACCAGCGGCAGAAATTATCCCAAAAATTCCTTTGAGCAATAGTTCCGTGCAAAGACGAATTGAATGAGATGGCTGAAAACATTGAAGAGTCATTGTGCAATCATCTGAAGACTTCTTAATTTTCAATTCAGTTAGATGAGTCCACTTTACCAACCAATGAAGCATTGTTGTCATACGCGAGGTTTATTAAAAATGAGAAAATATATCAAGAATTACTATTTGCCAGAAATTTAGAGACGGATACAAAAGGAGAAACCATATATAATACACTGAAAAAATTTTGTGACGAGAAAGAAATTCCACTGAAGAATATTGTATCAGCTGCTACGAATGGCGCTCCGGCTATGACAAGACTTCACAAAAGCTTTATAGCGTACTTAAAAAATATAATTCCAGATGTGCTCGCTGTACATTGCGTTATATGAATGAGAGCCTCTCTCAATCACTGCAATATATCGTCAAAGCAGTCAATAAAAGTCGAAACAGCTCTTTAAATGACAGATTATTTAATCAGCTGTGTGTTACTAACGATGAAGACTTCAAGCGATTGCTATTTCACACAGAAGTTCGTTGGTTATCAAGAGGTAACTGTCTGACTCGATTTTACAATCTATTTGACCCTGTAATAGAGTTCTTGGAAAACAAAGACAAAGAATTGCACGACAACCTCATCACTTCAAAGAATGATATTGCGTACTTGACAGACCTATGTATAGATTATTTAATGATGTCAATCTCCAAGTTCAAGGTGACGACTTGAATTTGATTAAAACAAGAAATGTCATTGCTGCTTTTGTAGCCAAATTGCTTTTATACAAGAATAATATCGGCAGATGTGAATTTTGCAATTTCCCTAATTTGTCAGCAGTATCCTTCAACAACGACGACTTGACAAATTGTTTACTGCCTACATTTGGAGAACCTCCACAGTGATTTTGCAGAAAAATTCCAGGACATTTTAAAATTGGAAATACCGGACTGGGTGTTGTATCCTTTTTCCTGCCCAGGAACGGGCGAAGGATCACCCCAGCTGGGAGAAGAACTCATAGAACTGATAACGAACAAGGAAATAAAAATAAAATTCAAAAATGGTTACAAGAATTTTGGATACAAAAGCCGATCCCGCAATTGTACCCTGGATTGTGGTCCATCGTTCAACGATTTTTGATAGCATTCCCATCATCGTATTTGTGTGAACGTGGATTTGGTGCTGCGGCAACGTTGTTAACTAAAAAGAAATCGGTTGCAGATTACCGAACGCGGTGACTTACGGCTGTTTTTGAGTAAATTCGTGCCTGATATTAACAAACTTGTTGAAAATCATCAAATTCATCCTTCACATTAGATTAGTTTTAAAATTCAAATTGGTTTTTTTTTAACATGAATAAAAGTTTTCCTAATATTACAAAATGGTGTTTTTCATTAACCTCATCAGAAAGCCTTTTTTTGACATGACACACATAATTTAATTATTAAAATAATGACTGTGATTGTGATTCTTACGATGCAGTAAATTAAAAAAATTTGGGGGGCGCTAGAAATTAAGCAAATCTCGGTAGACAAAATAAGTTTGAGAAGCTCTGATTTATAGTAAAACTGTCACTATAAGGGTTTTACGAAAACCTAGACATGTGTTTCATTAACAATAGTTTCCTCAAGCGAGAATGGAATGAAATTATTGTATATAAAAAAAAACTAAGAAAAACTGACACGTATCTGCGTAGGTGACTACAGATAATGATAAAAATTGTATGAATTTAAAATAATTTTTAGGTTTTGGGTACGCCTACAGAAGAAGATTGGTCTGGTGTTACGCAACTGCCAGGATATAAGCTGCACAGAATGGGTCAGTATAAGGCGAAAAGATTGGGTTTGTATTGGCCAAGGCTTCATGATCTTGTCAATGGAGAAGCTATAGCTAGTTCTCTTCTTCAGTTGGATCCTTTGAAAAGGCTAGGCGCTGCTGAAGCAATGTCACACCGCTATTTTGATGGGTTACCTAAAAAGTTACTAGAACTGCCAGACGGTAAGTTCAAAGAATTTATTATTTCCAATGCGTTATGTATGCTTGCTTTTCATTATCACTCTACTCCAAGTACAGTTTGGTTCATTTTTATATATTTATTTGGATACATATTTTGTTATACAGTGTGTAAAAGTCAAATGGTAAAAATTCATTATTTCAATTACTGTACATATTAAAAAAAAAAAAAACCCACTTTGAATGACAGGTACAACCCCAAATTTTTTTAATGAGAAGTATAGGTTTGTGATATATCGTTTGAAATATATCTTCATTCTCTATTAAAAAATGTTATCGCTTTCAAGTTTATTGCAACAATTATGATAAAATAAATTAAAATCATGTGGTTACAAAAGTTTGATAAAATACACTTAAAAACTAAAATGTAATGTAAGACGTAATTAAATGTAGAATACGAAAAAGAACAATCTCAAAAAAAAACTGTCTTCTAACATTATTCAACATATCAGGCGTGACCGACCTAATTGCAAGCGTTATTCGTTCTTTTAACTCATTCAAATCTGAAGGCTTAGTTTTGTACACATTTCTCTTTACATATCCCCATGAAAAGAAATCTAATGATGAAAGATCAGGTGATGGCGCTGGCCATTCAATTGATCCTCGTCTCGCTATCCATCGATTGGGAATTGTTGTATCGAGGTATTGCCGGACATTAACTTTTTAATTTAGTGGTGCTCCATCCTGCTGAAACCATATCGTATTCACTGGAACTTGAGGGTTTCCTGGACCAGGATATAAATTAACTGAACTTGGAGTGACATTTTGAAGTAGTGCCAAATAATTATCACCATTCAAGTTGCCCTCAATGAAAAAGGAACCAATGATATGGTTTTCTACAATCACTGCCCAAACATTTACCTTTTGAGGGTATTGCATGTGTTTTTCTCTCATCCAGTGAGGATTTTCCGTTGACCAGTAGCGACAAATTTGCCGATCAGCATGACCCTTGAGAGACAAAGTACACTACTCACTAGAAAACATAACGTCTTCTAATTGGGTGATATTGTTATCCAACATGTCCATAATTTGCTCACAAAAATAAGTTCTTCTGTCAAAATCGTCTTCTATGAGCTCCTGAGTATGTATCATTTTATAGGGATGCATTTTATTTTCTTTTAATATGTTTACTATCGATGTAAGTATGCAGTGGATGCCTGTCTACTCGATGTATGTGGGTTTTCCTCAAAGTCAAGCATCACATGTAACTTGAGTTCATCACTCATTGCATTGGCAGCTGCTTTTTTTATCTGTCCCATATGGCCAAGCTCGCAAAACTGCTTCTCTACTGTGCTTATTGTTCCTTGAGATATGGGCGAAAAATTAGGAAATTCCTCATGAAATAGGCGAGCTACTTTCTGTTGTGTTCGGTTTTTATCTCCGTATCTAATCATTTGTGAAACTGTTATTTTATGCATTTACATTAATGCAACCATTTGTCAGACTTGAAGTTAACGAACTTTATACTCAAATTAAAATACTGACAACTAATGTAACATATAAAACACGTTGACAAGGCATTTTAAAGTAACGTTGCCAATGAAATTATTCACAGTTTTTTAAAGGATTCATCTAAAAAGAACATTGCTATGATTTTTGCTTACTTTCTAATTATCAATACCTCAACATTAAATAAGTTTTGAGTGTATTTTATCGAATTTCGATAACTATATGATTTAGCTTAATTGTTGCAATAAATTTGAAAGCGATAACATTTTTGAATAGAGAATGAAGATACCTTTCAAACGATATATCACAAGTCTATACTTCCCATTTAAAAAATTGGGGGTTGTACCTGTCATTCGACGGGGGTTGAAGGTAGTGGTAGCATTTTTTCGATGAATTATGTCAAATTTGAATTGAAGGGGTTATATTTTTAGGAGTGATTAATTTTTGGGAAAAAAAAGTTTTTGGCTTTCTACTACTCCATCTTGATACAAAAAAAAATTCGAACACTGTAAGTCTAATTTGTTACCATTCATTAAAAGTAGAACTCATGTGAATGATATCTGATTTTTATTCTACAACGAATGTTTGAAATACAAACTGAGTAGAGAAAAGTATATTCTGTATAATTCAGTATTCATATAGAAGTATTTATTTCGAAAGAATTTTTTTCTTTCGTGTAATTCAATGTTTATATGAAAGTAGCTGTTTCAGGAGGACTTTCTTTCAGTTTGTGTCTGAAAGTTACTTCTTTGCATGATCTACTCATCCATATATAGAGTTACTTATTTTCAAATTGATCACTTCCTTCCTTTCTTTGGAGGATTCCCTCATCTTTTTTTTTTGTATCAAGATGGAGTAGTAGAAAGCCAAAAATTTTCTTTCCCAAAAATATGTCAAATTATAGTTTAAATTTGAAATGTTTCGGGATTTTGTTGAAATATGTACTGTAACCGAAATAATGAATTTATTCTATTTGGCTTTTACACAGTGTATGTTTCAACAATGAAGACAGTTTATAAGTTTTTATATTTCATCTAATTTTTTACTTGACATTGATAACAATATACTATTTGGATTCAATAATTATATTATTACACTTTTAACAATTTTTACCGAAAAATAATTCACATCCAAAGGAGTTTGCATCCTAAAATGTTCATTCCAAATTGATACTTTAACCGACAACATGGAGGCTTTCCACTTTTGATTATTACCTTCCGTGCATAATGCTGGTGACCTATATATCCTCCTAACCTTATTCTACCAAACATATTATTGACCTATTACAAAAAAATACCTAAAACCGTTCAATAAAAAAAAAGGCAATTTTTATATTTAGTTTCACTGGATAAACATTGAATTTATTCATTTTATTTGATCTTGGGTCGCATTGTTCTGCATATTAGTGTAATTTTTTTTGTGTTAGAGCCTCCATGGACTCATTATTAGTATGTTTAGTTGAGCTTCTGAAAAAGCGTTATTACTTTCTTTTGTCAAAGAGGTAATTCCTCCATGAACCGGAAAATCCTGGGACTCAAAATCAAATTTTATTTCATAGCTAGTAGATATTTTTATGAATGAATTGAATGTATTTATTTATTTTTAGACTGTTCCATATTCACGGTGGAAGGCGTGCAGCTATATCCAGAACAGTACTCGTCAATAAAGTGAAGCCGGTGACCACCTCTCTCAGGAAAAAACTTTAAACAATGACCATAGTCCATAGTCTCTTAGTTTTTCCTTAAAACATTGAAAAACTCGTTATGCACTATTGTTGCAATATTTTTTACTGTTTTACTGTTTAGTTTAATAAGAATTTATTATTGAATATACATTTTAGAATTTTTCTGAAACTTGATTGCCATATGAGATTTGAGCTGTTGGATATATTAATGAATTCATTTCTTTTTGAGAAACATTCTCTCCATCACAATATTTAACAAAAAAAAAATAGAAATCCTACTCCTGTTCAATTGTAAATTTATATTTCAATCACTAATAATGATTGATGAAGATGAGAAAATAATTTCGAATCTGACGCTAATCAAGTATGTTTGCAAGTCAGACTCATGAACCCACCGATCCCTGGTCTTGTCTGAATATTCTCGAGCTTCATCTCGATTTTTCAACTTTCCTTCAGGAGATTGATGGCACAAAGAATTTTACGGGTTTTCGGAAGTGAGTCCCCCAAAATTATTTTTGGATATTGTGAAATAAAATGTTCAGTGTTTGGTGAAACACTATCAAATTATAATCAGCAGAAGAGGCAATCCAACTTGAATATTTCATAAACACACCTTACGATTTATATCTCCACAAACTTTATTTAAAAAAAATATCGCGAACACAGTAGCTTTTTCTTGGCGAATTACGCACTCATGATTGAAATTAAAGTTTGTGGAGATCAAATCGTGAGGTGTAGTTTATGAAATTACTATGGATCTTCATCAAGTAACGGCCGAATCAATCTGAAAACCAAGTTGAATAGTTACATGTAATTACAAACATAATTACTAACTTCCGAAAATTCTAGTGGATAGTTTCAGAAGATCAAAGTACAGTATAGTTCAAGTAAACGATATAGTGCCTCCTACCTTCCACTAGTTCCAGCTCAGGAGTTGAGAAACTTGTGCGAGCTAAGGACTAACGAGGCCTTACCTTTTAACGTGTGATTCCTAACACGATTCCTAATCTGGGTAATCAAAAGCTTTTGTTCAGTAATTAGTCCCAGTATTCATGCTCAAAGGTCGAGATGAAAATCGACATCCTTCACTGGGACTGCCAAAAGAAGAGTCCTGACTACACAGGAAAGGAATTTGACAATTAGATATTATAATTCTATTGTTTTAGAATCATATTTACTCAGGTAGGTGTCTCCCCCAACTACCTTACTTTTATTTTTTTTTCACCAATTCTGAAGCAATCAATTTTTATCTTCATGATAAGGCTTGTTATAGTATACCTGGCAGTAATTCCCAATGGTATATCCGCTCAAAAAAAATAATTTTTCTGTTTTGAATTTGTTTAAACTTGAACTAAGCTAAAACTCCATAATAGTAGGCACTAACTTGTCAAAAATAGTATTCCATTAAAACGAAAACATTGTGATTCTATATATTTTATTATCTGCTATTAAAATCATACATACGCAGCTAAATGGTCATAGAATAACGGGCAACGTGTTTTATTCATCAAGAAAATTTCCTGCTAATGAAATGTATTCAACAGCATCAATGTTTATTGAATGACTTTTCACATATAGTCAGTGGGCATAGTTGAAGACTGGCTATACATCAAATCATCTGAAGGAACAATTCGTTCAGGCCAGTCTAAACTCCCCACATTCTAGGTTGATCGACGAACACCTATCAGAAAACAACAACTCCCCTGGCTAATACCACGAAAGGCGTTGGATTATATCCAGCAGGGTCAGTGCAGGATTCTTCACTGACGTTATTCCTGCATATGCTGTTGGCGATACAATTGCTGCAATAGATTTTCAATTATTGGAACACACTTGCAGACTGGTTTCAGGCTGTTTGGCCCCTCATCAGTGCATAAAGTCGATGATTTCCGATAATTGAAAATCGAATTCCTTCAGAGTATCCTTCCTCGAACTAGGCTGAAGCGGACAACAAACAACAGGATTATCATCGCCCCATCTGACTGTGAAAAAGATAACCAACCGCATATCCGAAATTTGCCCAATTCCTCGTATAAGGAAAGAAAACTTTTCACATAAACGAGGAATTTTTAATTAGGTATATTTGCGACTAAAATTTATAAATGGCAATCCAAGAAGTGAACATTGTTTTTGGCGACAGAGAGGTGAACATGTTTTATATTTGCAAACTGAATTTTCACTATATTTCTGAGAATGGATAATTTGAAATGGAAAATTTTAAAGCAGATAAATGAAGAAAGTGCGAACTCAAGATGACGGCAATTTTTGGCGAGAAACTGAAATTGTTCTCCCGTAATTTTGAAAATGACGTGCTATCTAAAGCGTCGGGGTGTTTGAATTGGGTCTTAGCCTCAACACTAACATGAGATATTGTAAATGCAGAACTGAAGACATTTATATAATAATCTTTATTTGAAATATAGTACACTAAAGTTCGGCGGTTCAATTTAGTTTTTGTTTGAAAAGATTTGAGAACTATAGTATAACAATTTTCAATTGAAGATAACTCATGTACAAATTGAACTGAGAGCTAACGGCAACAACGTTAAATGTTAGAACTAAATTCTTACCGGGGTCATTTTCATTGTCTATGCATCGCCATTGTAAATAATTGAAAAGTAAGATGATTCCATAAAATTTAACCCCCGTAACAAGATAGTTTCTGCATATCAATAGGATGTATGAGAGAATAGGTAAACCATTTCGTTAAATACTTTGAAACATCGGTGAACTGATCAACACTTCGCAGGTCTATTATATTCGCGTCCTTAAAATGCCATAACTAGTCATTCGGTTTCTTCATTATCAAGCGTCCTTATCTGCATAGGCGTAATGTGTTCTGTTTCTTGTGAAGGTGACTTTGTTTTGTATTCATTAAATAGACTGTTATATTTATTAACTTTAAAATATAAGATATAGTTGGCCGATACTTGTTTTTCAAAATATATCATAGATTTTCATCACATTCACACTTTATTGTGAGATAATTAGTTGACCTAGTCATTTATTAAACTCAGGTATAAATGTTCGTTAAACTCAGGTATAACTGTAATTTATTAGTTCCTAGAATATTATTAATTTCTAGGTAGATAGTAATATTTCAAAAAGTATATATAAATCACAATGTATGTAGAATTCAGTTTGTTAGTGAACACGCTTGAAAAAGCTACTGTGCAGCAAAACACGTGTTGCGGATTTGTTAATCTGTTTTAGTGAAAATCTCACAATAGTTTTTCAAAATACATCAACTTTAAAATAGTTTTTGAGGTAAGTAAACAACTGACAAATAGCTGAATAATATGATTGAATTTTATTATTTTTATAGTATTAAGATGGATGCCGTAGCAGGTCCAAGTAATATACAAAGAAAGCGGAAGTTTATGTCGTTAGAAGAAAAACAGATTGTCTGTAAAGTGTACGAAACTTTTGGTTGGGGGCCTCAAATGAATTTTGAAAAAATAAAATTCATACGTGAAATAAACTCGAGTTTAATGAATCGAAAGTGATTGAACTTGTAACCAAATACCTCTTATAAATGGTCGGTAAAATTCACTTGATGAATCAATATTACAGCTACCGGTCTGAGTCATGACCGGGTGAGAGAAAAATCGTATCTGCGTAATGTTTGGGTCAGTTTATGACAAAGAAAGTATTAGGAAAAAAGGAATAGAAACTCTTGTTTTCAATTTTACATAGTACGGCTCGAATAATCTAACGACTAATAACAGATTTCTACACATCTACTGCACATCTTGAGGGAGGGGCTTCTCACCGGCCATGACTCGGTCCAGCAGCTGTAATTACGCGATATCAAACCTCACTGCAGAGGGAAAACTGAATAAGAGCATTAATCAATCATAGTCAAAAAATTATTATTATACACACAAGGCAGGAATGGATAGATCCGTTGTTAGTGCGTATGCACTCGAGTCTAAAGCACAAGTATTTGTAACTAACGTTACTGCAGTTTCGTCCTATACGGACATTTTCGAACTTATACAATAAACTAACAATGATTCATTACATTCGCCATTATATACCACTCCTGTAGGTACTAATAGAAATAGAGGTACTTGACTTGATTGAGTACCTGAATTTACAGTTCACAATGCGAATGTTCCAATTTAAAAACCGGAGAGTAAATTAAATCGATTTGATCATTTAACAGGTTGCACCCGCAATGTTTATGCTTATGAATTTCCAAGGATTCTAAATAATTGAGTTTGCAACCTTTCCTTGCATAGTGCAGAATTTCCGTATCGTTTAGATTCGGAAACTTGTGGTTGCGTGCCAAGGAAATTTCGGCCACATTGTCCCACATAAACATTATTACACTCCGGACACTTGAGCTTATAAACTCCAGATTTTTCCAACTTGTCGACCTTATCTTTGGCATTGAAAAGGAAATGAGATAACCTGGCATGTGGTCTGAATGCATTTCCTTCTCAATGCAAAAGATGAGGTCGACAAGTTGGAAAAATCTGGGGTTTATAAGCTTAAGTGTCCGGAGTGTAATAGTGTTTATGTGGGACAATGTGGCCGAAATTTCCAAAAACGGTATGCTGAACATGAAAGGTCCTTCAGATTACGAAAAAATGATTCGATGTTTTCAAACCATTCCTTGGCATGCAACCACAAGTTTCCGAATTGAAACGATACGGAAATTCTGCATTATGCAAGGAAGGGTTGCAAACTCAATTATTTAGAATCCTTGGAAATTCACAAGCATAATTTTCATTATGATTTCCTACCACGTAGTAACGGCTACATCCATAGTTGTTGCTGTTAGTTGTGAATGTAAATAATAGTTGTAAATGCAACGAAGTATAAAAGTTGTAACTCTAGCGCACACCTACCATGCACGCAGTACAATGCTTAAATGAAAAACTGATTTAAACCCATCTCAGTGAAATTTATTAATTTTTCCTTGTAATAGATAAATATTTTCACAATTTTCATGAATCTTCAATAACTGAAGATATCTGATGAATTAATTCACTCCCTCATAGGATGATGATTGTATTTGGGAACCAAAAACAGAAGTGTTCCCAATCTCCTCTCCACATAAATTTGGAATTTAACCAGTCATTTTCATATCAACAACATTTAATTGCATCTTCATGGTCAAATTAGATTAACCTGTTGAATTATTGAATTATATGTGCCAGCCATGTTAGAATAAATATAAATGTTAAATGATACACGATTTTATTGTCTCTCGATTCTTAAGTACTTAGTGTATGTGTTTTGGATATGTGTTTGTCACCTCAGCGTCACAATCTCGACGACATTGTAAGTGTGACATTGTATATGTATGTATATGTATGTATGTATATATATATATATATATATATATATATATATATATATATATATATATATATATATATATATATATATATATATATATAAATCGAGAAAGGTTAATGCAGTCAAGCTGCTGGAAAATAATTTACTGACGATGCCCAATAGGCTGAAACAGCTGTCTACCGGTGGCTCTTAAATTGAAATCAATATGAGAATGATCAGAGAGTACTTTTCCACGGTCAGCAATTTGGTGTACCGTATCCGGGTACTTCTGCTTTGAAGCCATTTTCAAGAACCACTTGATACTGAAGTTACATGGCTCCACGACGGAATCGACTGGCTTTGTTCAGTTCCAAGTAAATACTGATAACCTTGACAGTTGGGAAGTTTTTCAATCTCAATGGCTTCACGAATTATCCTAAAGAGTTTTCTTCGTAGCAATGGTGTTGGTGTTTTCGAAGCTTATTGTGTGGCTTGTTTGAAGAGGGATAAGGCTGGATCTGATTGGCAACAGCTAGTTCGTGTTCATAGGCTCTGGTGTAAATTCTTCTATTGGTCTGGCCGATGTAAGTTCTGGGGCAGGATGAACATGGTATTTCATGTATACTCTGTGCGTCATTGCGCATCATGTCCTTGGGTGTTCGTAAAAGAGTGGAGATTTGATTGTTGGCTGTGAATACTGTTCTTACGTTATGCCTCTTCAGCGTTCAGCATATTTTGTCGGTGACT
Organism: Leptinotarsa decemlineata; assembly: GCF_025532065.1. Classification (NCBI taxonomy): domain Eukaryota; kingdom Metazoa; phylum Arthropoda; class Insecta; order Coleoptera; family Chrysomelidae; genus Leptinotarsa; species Leptinotarsa decemlineata. The sequence continues at coordinate 3,630,004 of NW_027412547.1, forward strand.
CCATGGATGTAAGGGAGAAACCTCTTTTGGCTGGTCAGTCTTTTCATCGGATAGTTCGAGGGTGGGTTTGCTGTCGATCATTGGATTTGAATGTTCGGCTGGTGGTTGGAGAAAATTTGCAAGATACTTGGCAAGGGCGTGTGTTGGTGATCCAAATTCGCTAACGATGGGACAAAACCCTCTTCGTTCCACCTTGTTTGTATGGTCTTCCTAAAATACACAAACCAAAACATCGCTATGTCTGGTTTGTGTATTTTTATTTCTGGAAAATCTTTTCTTCCTTTCAGTGGGAATGTTGGAATTGTTGATGAGTGCTTTGGTCTTTTTTTCAAAGTATGTGGTTTGGTCTCTGGAGTTTAGTTGGTATTCTGGAGAGTCGAGTAATGTCGTCTTCTTGTCGATGTAGTCTGTAGTATTGAGTACCACCGTGACATTACCTTCCGCTGTCGGAAGGACAACTATATTTGGGTTGAATTTCACTAGTTCGGACTAGTTCTTTTTTACTTGTTTCAGGGATTTCAAATCATTTTATATAGTAGACAATGGAAGTCCGAACTAGTGAAATTCATCAAGAAACATTGTCAATCACCTTCAAACAAATATATTTGGGTTATTGTTTAGGTTTTTGAGGGATAGTCTCCCTGCTGGGGTAATATCAGGTTTCGAAGATTTTGCTCTTTTCAGTGTGTTGGCGATGTCTTGCCGTGTTTCTTCAGTTAGGGTTTCAGGAAAATTTATTTATTTGTTCATCAACGGGTAACACCCAATTAAGTTTAAGAGATTTCACAATAAATTATATGAATACAACAAATAATTACATCTAACTTACTTGCTAAAAGTAAAACTAATTTAGTAATAAAAAAAATAACAATGAGAAAATAAATTTACCGAATTGAAATATTAATTAAATAAATGAATGATTAAGAAAAATTCAATAATTGAGGATGTTAATGTCTATATTTACTACCATTTATAATTTATTTCTGAGCAAGCGTAATGCAAACTTAAATGTTGTTTCGTTCAATGAAAAGAAGTCCACATCGACTTTATTACCACCAATAGCAACTCTAAACAGGGGAGAGTGTTTACCGTAGTTACAACGATGAAAATCTATTGCAAATGTTTCTGTATTCTTCTAGAAGGAACATGTAAGCCAATTTGTGCTAGCAATGCAGGGCAGTTAATAAGAGAATTTAATAATTGGAATAAGAGTTTAAAGTCAGTTTCCACTCTATGACTACTTAGCTTCATTATATCTGCAACCCTACGAATATCATCTAATGAATGGTCCTTCAAGGGCATTTTTAACTTGAACGCCAAAAATTTAAGAAATTTGTTTTGTACCCGTTCAATGTTAAGTGCAGGACTTTCATAGGTGGGTGACCATATGGAACTGCAATAATCTGAAATATTTATAATGTAGGTGAAAGTCCAGTTTTTTATCCATCACTACTCCTAAATCGGTTACAAATTCAACACGTGTTAAAAGTTCTCCCGATATGTAGCAATCATAGTTTACAGGTGTAAGTATTCGATAGTACAACATACATTTACATTTATTCACGTTGAGATTCATATCATTTTGTGAACACCATTCAATAATCTGTTTAAATCTGTCTGTAATACTAGTCAATCATCTGGTGTTTGAATTGTCTTGAACATTTTTAACTAATCTGCAAAAAGTAAGATGTCAGTATAATTTAAGTTAACTCTGATATTATTAATAAAAATGTTGAAATGAAACGGCCCTAGATGGCTTCCTTGTGGTACACCTGATAAAACATTAATTTCGTGAGATATGTATTCCTTGACTTTTACATATTGAGATCTGTTACTAATATAGCTTATCAGCCATTCCAATAGTTTTCCACAAAATCCAATTGCTTTCAATTTCTCACATAAAATTGAATGGTTCACTGTGTCAAATGCTTTGGAAAAGTCAGTATAAATGACATCTACTGATGTTTCTCCTCCAAAGCATCAATACTGTGAAAATAACAGTAAGTTGGAAGTTGTTGATCTGCCTCTGGTAAAGCCATGCTGTTCATCTGTAAGAACTTGATTAACTGAATCAGTGCTATACCCAAGTGCTTGAGTCCACATACTGTGGACTCAAGCACTTTAGGTATAGCACTGATAATACTTATTGGGCGATAATTCTGTATATTAGCTTTATCCACACCACATACTGTGGACTCAAGCACTTTGGGTATAGCACTGATAATACTTATTGGGCGATAATTCTGTATATTAGCTTTATCCCCAGATTTATGAATAGGTGTAATGAAGCTTGATTTCCAGTATAGAGGAAATATACCTAATTTCAGAGAAGAAGAGAAAAGCGCTAATAATGGTTTTGCAAGTGTAAATCGCAGTTTTTCAATAAAATATTTGGTATTCCATCCGGACCAGGACCTTTAATAATGTGTAATTTCCCTAGCTCGGTTAGAATCGTTCCCAGACAGTGCAGTTACTTATGTGGAGGGTATTATCGTAATTAATTTCTGGTATATTAGTCAGCTCATTAGGTTCATAAATAGATTGAAATTCTATAGCAAAATTATTTACAATATCATTACAATTTTCAAAATACTGATCACCTAAATACATATTTTCGGGCAGACCAGGATTAAACTGATTATGACAATCTGTAAGTCAAATGATATGAAATTAAGACTAAATTAATTCTAGGAATTCTTGAATTGAGCAAGGGCACAGAAATAACAAGTCTTTTTTTAATTTGTCTTTCAAATGTATAAATTGGCAGAGTTCTTAGATTGTATGGGAGAAAATTGTACAGGTACAACCCAAAAGTAACACACGTCAATTAGAATGTCGAGAATTCATTTCCGGCAGGTCTTTGTTCTATACCTGTCCAGGTACATAAATGCTGAGCTCGAACAGCAAGGTCATCAGTGTTCACTTGGAAGTGAACAAAGCCAGTGGGGTCAGGGGTCAGGTAAACTACGATCCTGTCGTGGAGCCATGTAACTTCAGTTTCAAGTGGTTCATGAAAATGGCTTCAAAGCAGAAGTCGAAACGTCCGAAACATTGATATAAACTTGGGTTGGTGAGGTGGAGATCCCGTCTAATGTTCTGGATGGTTTTTCAAATAAGGGCGAACCTGGATCGATCAATAATTCGTCTAATATACAAGTATTTATTATAATAATTTATCTTCAATAACACCAAAACCATATATACCTTACCCCTTGCCTCTCACGTGAACCTACGACAGAAAAGCAACAACTAACCCAGCTATTGACGCGCAGAAATCTGAAGTAAAACCATTAGGAAGCTATGCATCATCTTCCATTTGGAAGATTTGTCGCAAACAACTTCCTATATATGAAAGGCAGAAATTGATTTCGTTTGGTCGGGACGACCACCGATAGACCGGTTTCGGAGTACTTGCCCCTCGTCAGTACTGGGAAGGTCATTTCAAATGAAATTAATTTCTGATTCTCATATATAGGAAGTTATTTGCGATGAATCTTCCAAATGGAAGACGTTGCACAGGTGCCTGATGGTTTTACTTCAGCTTTCTGTGCGATATTAGTTGGGTTAGTTGTTGTTTTTCCGCCGGGTGTATACCACAAGAGGCAAGCGCGCGATTCATTAACCAAGTTAGTAGGAGATGATATCCCCTGACGATGCTAACATGGTTGGCGCGACGAGAAAATATTTTTGTTCTGGTATGGGAAAATTGTTTTCCATAAATTCATTTCATGCCACAGGTTCCAATTCTATCCATCAAGTCCAATAACATGTTTAGTCATAATACAAAAATCTAAACCCCCACTATGAATATATTACAATAACAAATAAAATAGTAGGTTGGGCCCTTTCAGATTGTGAGATGCAAAATCTTCACAAATCAGTAGTAACGGTGACATTTGCCATATACCTGATAAAAAAATAATTGTTCATATGCGCAAAATAAAACTATAACTTTGTGGTTTCAATTATCCCTACGAGCTTTCTTCTTACTTGTTTTCTTTGTTATCCTAGTTTCTGTCCAGACATCTGCAAAATAAAACAAACACATTTTTATGTTGATACTATTCATTTCTTTGACTATTTCCCAGCATACCTCCTGATGATACTATTACTTTAGTAATAGAATTATTAGATAAAGATAGAGTGAACCCAGTCATAAAATGAGAAATCATTGACCTTCTGTCTCAAACAAAATTATTTTCAATTTAACAACAATATTTATTCCTCCTCAAAAGATTTAATTATGGGAAATCCATTAAGCCCTTTACTTGCAGAAATGTTCATGGATATTCTAGAAAAGTCGATCTTTAAACATTCTTTGATTAAGAATTTCTTGTATTGGCGTAGATATGTGGATGACGTTTTGGTATGTTTTACAGGTACTAAGAAACAATTAGATACTTTTCATAGGGATATTAACAAAATTCATGAAAACATTGAATTCACTATTGAAGTAGAAGCAGACAACTCAATCAATTTCTTGGACTTAACAATTAGTAGAATGAACAACAAGCATGATTTTTCAATTTATCACAAACCGTCCTATACAGATATTAATACTATGCACTACGATTCTACCCATTCTTATCAACACAAAGTAGCAGCTTATAATAGAATGATTCACAGATTAGTCAATGTTCCTCTTTCAATAGATAATTTTATCAAGCAAATTGCGGTTAACAATGGGTTTAAAGCCGAATTAATAAACAAAATACTTACCAAGAAGGTTTATGCAAAAGCGATTTGAGACGTTTTTTCTATTGATAAGGTAGATAATCAAAATTATAGAGCTTTGACGTATTTTGGACAACCAACGGAAAAGTGGCTTCATTTTTGAGGAAACGAGATATTGAAATTGCATATAGAACAAGTAATACTTTGGGAAAGTTAGTTAAACATAAGAAACATCCAAGAAATCAGGAGTATATAAATTAAACTGTGGAACGTGTCCTGAGGTATATATTGGTCAAACAAGCAGAACATTGAGGAATCAAATCCAGGAACATCATACGAGTTACGTAAATAAAAAAACAAATTCAACATAATCAAATAATCTAGAAGAAAATCATATCTTTCACGAAGAGTTCGCACATAGAAAATAAATATTTGAAACTGAATCATTTGGAAGCAATGGAAATTAATAAACCTAAAAATTTAAACATTCTAATGAATGACCAAGTGGATCTGAATAGATCACCATAATGGGGAATGTTCCTCAATTTGGGTTATTACAGCAAATGCAAGTTTGAACAAAATAAAGTTGAGTTTAATTCATGAGTTTTTCAAAATCACTTCGAAAATTATTCAAATTGATGTTTCAAATGTTGGGTTTTAATTTTTAAAGGGATTTGTTTCTAATTCACATATTGGCAACAGCGCCTATATCAAGTTGAAATAATTTATATGTACCTAGATATTCTACTTTAAAAAAGGAAAATTATCTTTATAAATCAACACTTAAGGCAAAATATAAATTATAGTTCAATACCACCTCCATAAGCCACATAAACAACAGTTGTTTTGTTATTTATTTATATAGAGGAAGATAGGTTAGGTGCACAAAATGTCATATGTCACAGAATGTCTCGGAACTCGGAACATAAGTAAACAAAACAGCACACCTATGAAATATGTCATCTTTGTTTGTCTCATACAGGTAACAGATTCATTCTTCTTTATTAGTTATAACCTATGTTGCCAAATGGTGAAATAGAAAAGAATCCCTTTAAATGTTGAATGCATTATTTCATTCCTCTTTTATAAGTATTTAAATAATTTCTTGAAGAAAAAGGTTGAATGATAAGTTTAAAATGCGTTGTTTTAGAGCTCTTTTATGAAAACTACTTGATTTTCGTCAGGAGGAACATTCCCCATTGAACTTGTTTTCTTAAAAACCCAGAAAGAGTTATTATTGATGTAGATGTGAGATAATATGCTTCAGGTACCTTAGGTAGAGGTTTAGGTAATTTTTTGGAAGTAGTCTCAATTACAGTTACCTGTAGTTTATAAATATTAGTGTAAGAAACAACTAGAAGTATTCAAAATACTTGATGAAGCTACTGTGCTAGCGAAACATGTGATATATTTTTCAAAAAAAGTTTGTGGAGATCAAATCGTGAGGTGTAGTTTTTGAAATTACTACAGATCTTCATCAAGTAACGGCCGAATCAATCAGAAAAAAAAACATTTCTTAGACTGTAATGTACGAGTGTGTACATTAGTATTTTAAGTGTGGACTAGTTACTTTATGCCCCAATGAAATGGGTATCTCACGCCACTCTAAATAAACTCTGGCGGACTATGTTTTTATGCACCCTCATGGTATGGGTATCAAATAAAGATTGCTGAAAACATACAAAAAATAACATGTCTTCCATCTAAATCCGAAAGGGCGGACCGTGAAAGTTGGCGGACTAGTTATTTTATGTACAGCTGCCGGACTGAGTCATGGCCAGTGAAAAGCCCCTCCCTCAAGATGTGCAGTAGATGTGTAGAAATCTGTTATCAGTCTGTTAGATTATTCGTGCCGTAAACATCCAAATTAAGACCGCATTCAGTTAGTGATGGATTTTAAAAGTGAATTGCATAAACATATTTCAAATACCGCCCCAAACTTTACGCAGATACAATTTCTCCCACCGGCCACGACTCAGTATGGTAGCTGTATGTGGGTATCAAATAAAAGAGTTTGCAAAAACACTTGTGAGACTAATCATGATCCCTATGAAATAGAGATGCATTGGTAGGATAGAATACAGCTTTATTTTCAGGAATGACAACCACAGTGAACTTACCTCTAAGAGCATCCCACAGTAATCAAAATTAATGAAAATTGTGTCAGGTACAAGTGATTGAATCAATCTAGGAACTTGAAGACAATTATTTGTATGGGTTGAAATATTAAAAGCATTTGTATAAATTAAAATATTAAAATAAAAAAAAGTGGTTTAAAAAGATTTGTGTCTTATTCTACTTGCAGGTTCGCTTCGCAAGAATATATATTCTCCCAAATATTTTTTAATAGAGTAAGGTTCTAGATCCACTAAAATATTGATTATAAGCCTTTTGTATACTTTTAGTTTATATTCTTCTTTAACTGTTGTTGGAAATTTATTGAAGAACCTAATAATGCATATTATGTATGCATACATACCTAACACATGCATACTCTGGAGTCTTTTCCGTTTGTCACACTCTACGAATGAATAAATACTCAGAGAAAATTATAAATGCGGCTTCCAAGACTACACAGAAACAGCAGAAAACCCAAAATACACCAGTCATAACAACAGACAAAATCAGCAGAATTCTCTGCCAACACAACATAGCAACTTTATTCGAACCAGAACAGAAAATGAGGTCCATGCTCCGTAATGCAAAGGAGCATGGACCACACTAGCAGTGAAGAGAAAAGTCACGTTTTCTCTTTTCCAAACATGTATTGGCGACAGGACACAACATCAATTTCAAGAACACAAAAATACTAGCAAGCAATGAAATCTTCTTCTCTCGAACAATCAGAGAGGCCATCGAACTTGAAAAATGACAGTAATATGAACAAGAGGGATGATGCGCGAGGATTACCAACAATATGGGGATCCGTTTTATCGCTTCACAGCAAACAGACGGCTCAACCCCAGAAGCAAAATTCAGCACATGACAATACAGGTAGGATAACAAAGGCAGCTCAGGCAATAGGGCCAAGACAGATAGTCGAGCAAACCCAGGCAGTGGTAGCAACCCAGGTAAATGGGAACATCCATCCCTTTAAATTAAGACACAGAATTCAAATGAATTATTCTAGTTGTAAAACTACAGACATCATCAGAAGATGGCAAATGAGACTTTGCCGAAACGTTGTGAAAATAACCCTTATGAGGATAAAATACACAGAACATGAGCGAAATCCGATATGTATGTATGTATATATATATGTATGTATATATATATATGTTTTTCTCATTTTGTCTTCAATCGAGGACTGCCTGCCCGGTACTGACGATGCCCAATAGACTGAAACAGCTGTCTATCGGTGGCTCTTAAATTGAAATCAATATGGGAATGATCAAAGAGTACTTATCTATTTATTTTATATATATTTATATTATTTATATTTATATATATATATATATATATATATATATATATATATATATATATATATATATATATAAATATAAATAAATAAATATATATATATATATATATATATATATATAAATAAATAAATATATATATATATATATATATATATATATAGTGTGTGTGTGCAATTTCTGAGTAATAATCAATTCAGAATTATTGAAATCTTTTCAACTACCAGTACTTAAGAGATCAGTTAGTGATTTCTGGTCAACCAATATTGAGTATTAGAAAATCTCAGAGTACGACATACATTTCAATAATCAGAATTGAAGTTATATAATCATTATTTACCAGGGGTCAATAGTTTCTCAGAAGTTACTGGTGTTGAACCAGAAATGTACGAGAAAAAACTATAAGGGTGCTCAAAAACTTACCCCCGAGCTCGTCAAAAACAGCAGCTGCTTCATTAGATATAAATGCATCTTGTGTAGGACAAGTATCAGCAGAGGTTTCAAGTGAAAGTGGTTCTGGACAATTGACCAACATCATTTTTACTTCGGGTTCATCTGATCGATTATAGACTTCTTTTCTGATTTCTTTCCCCTTCTTTTCATTTTCTGCCTCTAATTTTTCCTCAATAATATTAATTTCAACATCAATTACTTTTGGTTTGGTGGAATTCTGATCAATGTTTATGTCACTCTCTTTTGATTCTTCATTTATAACAATTTCAACTTTTTTTTCTGTTTCCTCTTTCTCAGGTTTCTTCACTTTTTTCTCCTTTTTTTCAGACGATTGGTCTCCCTTCTTTTTCTTGTCGGATTTTGTAAGAACTGTTTCCCAGTTACCATCATCAAAATCAACAGGTTTTTCTAAAACTTTCTTTACATTCCTCTTGTTTTTTATATCCTCATTACTTTTCACTTTATTGGGTTCATTTTTTTTATTTTTTTCCAGTTGTTTGTTATCTATTTTTCTTTCTTTCTGTTCCAGTTTAACATCCAATTGCTCCTTTCCTGGTGATTTTTTGGATTCTTTTTCATTTTTTATCTCCCCACTGGTGACAAACCCACTAGATGTCGTTTTCTAAAACAAAGGGATTTGTTCACTAACGAATGAATTACAACTAATTCATTTGTTGTACCGGATATTTGGAACATAATATGAAAGTGGTTTATTAGTAGTTTATTCTTTCAGAAATCTAAATTTTGAACACTGAAAACATTTTTTGTGTTATAATAAATTCTAATATTTATATTACTCATTTACTTTTCAGATTAATTTTAGTCATTAACTTCATATCATAATAACAAAATTCTATACCGCGTATTATGACAATGAAACTTGAATTGCATGGAGTGTTCTGCTATAGAGGTAAATGAAAAACTGTATAGTAACTTATACAGTGCATTATATTTAAAACGAGCCACCCTGAATAACTTTAGGTACAATGATTTTTCAGGAAAAATAAAAAAAACACGTCAACAATAGTATACAGGGAGACACATTTTGACATATTCACATTTGATGTTACTTTCCCTATCGCACCTCCAGAGCATGTCACCAATTGTTTTTAAATGGATCACCCTATATTGTTTCGCATTATTAGATGCTCTATAATGAGCAGATTTCAACAAAGTATAAAACATATGGTCTGTAGCTTATGGTTCAGGAGCTACAAATTATTTGAGTTGAACACTTGCCACCCTGAATAACTTTTGAAACAATGATTTGCAGGAAAAATAAAAAAACAGGTCAACAATTACAGGAGGCCACATTTTGAAATAATCGTTCATTCTAGAGACAAATATGGAAGCAACAAATCAGAAAAAGAGATTTTTTTATTAATTCTTGAATCAAAATTTGATGACTGGACAATGTGAGGAAAAACAATTTCTCTAGTAAATGTTCAAAAACGTTTCCACCAACTATTCATTGCCGCCCTCACACCCTTGAGAATATCGGGAGTTATTTCTCTGCAATGCCTCATGATATTCTCTCTCAAATCTTCTAATGTTGATTCTCATACACTTTAGATTTCAAATGACCCCATGGCAAGAAATTTACAGGAGTGAGATCCGAAGAACTTGAAGGCCATTTTGTAAGACCTCTTCTGCCAATCCAGCGACCAGGAAAATGATCATCCAAATATTGTCGCACTGAGCTGCATAATGAGGAAGTGCACTATCCTGTTGAAAAACTATTTCGTTTTCGAATAAATTTATATTCTCCTCAATTTCCCTTATTGATGCACGGTATTATTCGATTCTCCAACACATCCAAATATTCATTATTAGTCAACTAGTCACTGGTCACCTAAAATTCCTGTCCAAACATTCAGTTTTTGAGGTCGTTAGGTATGAACTTGACATTATAAATGAGGATTTGTATCACTCCAATATCGACAATTTTGCCGTCATTTGTTACATTGGAATACATACATAGAAATGTTGCTACAAAATCCAAATTCTTTGAGACTAATCAATATTTTTCTGCAACTGATATGAAAATACTAATGAACTTGTAGGAGACAAGGCCTGGAAGTGACTGCATGCATTTTTTTCGCATGATTCAAACTATGTGACAAATATGGCTTACTTGGTAGTTTATTCATAGACCGATATTTTTGCTATAAGGGTTCAAAGAGCCAACAAATGTTCAGTAAACCTGGAGCGCAGAGACTTTCCTTCTTTATGAATTAGCTTCATTTTGAATAACTTCAGATAAGTATTCAGAAAAAACTCCGTCAGTCAATGAAGACGATAGATATTTTTTATTTGAATTTACCTTTTCTTTGGGTTTTCGTTTCTTTCCAATCAACTTTCTATCCTCATTAGTAAGTTTGTCAAAAGGTGGTTGCTCAGCAGACTTGAACCCAAAAGTAAATACTAAAATTGCTCCAACTATTATTAAAACTATAAATGCTATTGGAATACTCAATACATATTGGTTAGAATTTTCCTGAACTATTTCCATTCTATTATTTTATGTTCTAAACAATCACAGCTGCCACGAAGTATGAACGTTTCTAAGCCACGATATCAATCAGCAACAGTGTTACCACACCACCAAGTCAAAATAATTATCTGTAGCTTATTATTAAAATAACCGGTAGATTCCTATATTTTATCTGTGTAGAGTCAGACACTTGCGCATGCGCAACAATCTGTAAGTGTTGCCATCTAATATAACAAATTGAACTGATTTCTGACAGATTAACGATAATTAAATAACAACCCAAAATATTTATTTTATTCATAGTTTCAATTTCGTCGATCTATCGCAAAAGCTATAAAATGACACCACTGATTGGATTGCAATAAAATCTGAATTGTTTTTAATTAATGGCAATTACAAAATATTATTATTGTCAAAAACAGTTTGCTAGTTGCCACTATTGGAAACTAGACAACATCAAAATTTCCAGAAATTATTCCTTTGATTTCTGACCAAGCATAAAAGAGTTTTTTGGCTATTGAATCCGATAAAACTCGTTTCTCAATATTATACAGTACATTATTTCATTCAAGATAACTTAAAAACGATATTTGTTCAAATTTTGAAAGCATTCTCACAGACAAATATTTTGTTTTACGTTATTCAAAACATTCACTGAACTATTACCTTCGAAAATGAAAACTTATTTCGCTCAAGAACTTATAGATGATATGGAAGCTCTAATTCTAAACCATTTCTTGATTGAAACTGAATGCTGAATGATAATTCAGCATTACCTCGTGCTGAAACCGGTGAGACAGATTTTCGTTTACTGTACAAATGAAAGGCAACACAGAAGTCCGCGGAATATTTGGCTAGAAGGAAGAATTTTAAAAGTTTACTTTGTTTAAATTGGTTAAGGCTTTCGCGGCCGAGATACAGTTCCAAACCACGACGGTCTTCACTTTGTATACTCGATGTATTCTAAAGAGAAGTCTTCTGAGAGTAATCAAGTTAGAAGTGATTTCTTGAATAAAATATTAAGGCGAGTCTGAAGTATACTCGGAAAATAATTGAGCATGTTTATCTTATAGTTACCGTTAGCCTTCCTGCAGGTGGTATGGGTAGACAATGGTATGGGTTCTATATTTTCGAACGATTGTATCAATATCGGTTATAACAGTAAAAATAATTCGTTGAATTAGAAATAAGATAGAAAATAATTTGAATTGACCTTAGAGAGGAATTGTCCAGAAAGCAGTGTCTGAAATTAAAACTTCGATTTCTGAAAATTTTGGGAACTCTGAATCTTTTACATTTTATGGAAGTAACTTTCTAATAATATAATATTATTGTTGATCGTGTTGGTACAATTGGTACAATTGAAATTAATTATATATCTGGAAAGTGGCAACAGCGTCAAAGTAATCATTCTTTTTTATACAGAGAGGTTATGTTTTATGTATTTTCGAGTTAGGTTAGGTTATGGGGTTATGTTATTTTATATTTTCAAGAGGAGTTTGGAGCTAGAACGTTTTTGAATTTGGTGAATAGTTTTTGATATATATATTTCAAAATGTCTCAGTTCAAAATACATAATGTCCGGTTTTATAACCCTGAACCAAGGGCAATCCGATGTATGTCCCTTCATAGATCTTCAAAAAAGTTAGCAGTGTCCAGGTGAGAAATGGTAATAATTCTATGATAGAACTCACCAATACTCGATGAAAATCCATTATAGCGATTTTCTAAACTTATTAGTGGGAATTTCACAATTAAGTGTGTTTTGTTTTTGTTATAAAACTAGTTTTTGGTGAAAACTACTTATTTTTCAGATCAGATGCAAGCATAGAAATTTGGAACCTCAATAATATTTGGTTTCTAGAACGTACAATCTCTTCTACAGCAGAAAATTTCAGTATAGAAGGTTTAGCATGGTGTGGAAATAAACTATTTAGCACTGGACTACATGGCTTATTGGTTGAATACAATTTGTATCGTTTGTGTTTGGAAAAGAAGTGGGCAGTAACAGGTGAAGCAGCGTTTTGTTTGGACGTCGACAAAGAGGAATCAAGAATTGCTGTTGGCACAGAACAGGGATACTTGAACATTTTTAGTTTGAACGAAGATGGGGTGTCCTTTGAGAAGTTTTGTGATAAACAAGAAGGAAGAATTATGTGTTTGAAGTTTAGCTACAATGGGAAATTTGTTGTTTCAGGCAGTATTGATGCAATTCGAATTTGGGATGTTCAGTCAGGTTTGTAAATCGTGCATGTTGTATCTCTGATATTCTTCATCTAATAGTCATAATTAGTCAACCATCTTCTTTCAGAGGAAAAGCTCTCTTAAAATTAGTGGTAATGATTGAATTAGGGTAATAAATTTTATTCAGATGTAACTCCCCTCTACATGGTCAATTAAAAGTTGTAAAAATTGTCTATGTCATGAACTAACTTCCTGTAATGAAAACTCTGTATTTTCAGGTCACGCGATTCACAAAATGACAACTGGAAGATCCGAAACAAATAAACCTACAATAGTATGGTGTGTAGAAGTCACAGAAGATTTTACTATTATCAGTGGTGACTCTAGAGGGCGCTTGACTTTCTGGGATGGAAACATTGGATCTCAGGTGGAGAGTTATCAGTCACATAGATCTGATATTCTCGCAATAAGCCTTTCAGATAATTCTTTGTATTGTGCTGGAGCAGATCCCAACATCATTAACTATCAAAAAATCAGTGTTAAAGGTGAATATGAAAAGTTGATAAAACAGAAACAATGATGGATAGAAACACTCCTGTCGATAAATTTGTGACATCAAATTCACTTCAAACACGGGGTTGTTACTAAGGCCAGTGAAATTTTCTGCTGGAACTTTCATCACACTGTTGGGAAATTCAATAAAGATTACTATTTTTGCTTTCTGATGTTCTTACGTTTTTGAAAATTTTTCTTTTGGAAATGATTATGGTGATGTTTTTTTCTAAGTTAAAATGTCTCATATTTTCTATGTGACAAATTATTTTTACCTCACTCGTATTTTTACTAATATTCCAAAAAAAATTCAGATGAAAATGATGAAATTTTCCCTTCATATTTTCACAGGTTGTTCCATTAATAACCTGTCAAAATAATGATAATAATGATCGAAAGTCATATACTTTTTGACATTTATTTTATTTTTTCTTCGGTTTTTAAAACCTTTTTGATGGAAATGGTGAATACTGAATTTCTTCTTTCGATAACGGGTTGTTCCAAATGTTTCAAATAAATTAACTGTCGTGATAATATCAAAAACATAGGCTTTCATGGTCGGAACCACAGCTGAAGAGGAAAAAAGAATGAAACGTTTGATATTTCAGGTTCCATTCTACCACAGATTACTAGCTTGGATTTTCTCTTAATAATGGGTGTTTCTACTGAAAAGTTTTCCAGAAAACAATAAAAAACCACAAGATAGTCAAAAATAATGGTGTTTGAAATATATTGAAATAAACTTCTATAATTGTTTGATGGAAAGTACTATATGTATATAGTATATAGTACATAGTAGTATTATAGTATATACATTTCAGCCTTAGATATAATCCCCGTGTATGAAGTAAATGATGTCAGCATTTGTGTTCTGACACCCATTGAGACATCTTCAGTTGCAGATCTTTCAATTTTGATAATTTATAGTTATGAGTTTTATAATTTTATTTAATACTCAATCTCAATTGCATTTTATGATTATCACACTCGGTTCACTTGTTCACTCTCACATGTTGTTTGCTTGAAGTAATTTTACTATTCTATTACTGAGAACTCAATTCATTATCTGAAAAATGAACTCAAGCTTGTAAAATACAGCTTTAAAATAACTTTAAAACAAGTGGTCACAAAACTCTTGTTAATTTAATTCATTGATGTATATCTTGTTTCAATATATTATTTCAGGCTTAGGCTTTGTGTGATTCTGAAAGAAAATTTTGCTTTTGATGAATTTGAATTATTATCCCTAGAAAACTCAAAATGATTAAATAAAACTGAGATAGATGTTTGTTCTTTCAATTGGGTTTCTTTATCATTTCAGTATTTATCACAATATACATAATATAAAATAAAATATTTTTCAAATATAGACTGTGCAGAGTATACGACATGTTTTTCATTTTCAAAAATGGAACTTATAATTTTTCAGGTGGAGCACAGAAATGGGTGAAAAGCATTCAGAGGAAAATTCATGACCATGATGTAAATGCCTTGGTAATATGCGATAACAAACTATATTCTGGTGGAGCTGATGGCTACTTATCCTGCAGTTTCCATCCACCAAAAACACTTCTGAAACTTCCTCCTTTGTTACAAGACCCCTGTGTCCACGTATCTCAGGAAGCCAAATATGTCATGTTGCAATATCCTAAACACATAGAATTGTGGGGTCTGGGAAAAAGTCAAAACACCGAGGCTAGCTACAGGGGAATGGTTTCTCTAGAAAAAGATCCAAAAAAACTTTTAGTTCTGCAAAGGGTTGGCAAAGGTTGTGACGATGAAGAGAGAGAAGGTGTGATTTGTTGCTGTGTTTCTGATGACGGTCACTGGATCATGTATAGTACAAGTTTGGGCATAAGACTGTTTCAGTTTTTATATGTAAGTGATTTATTAATCGTATTTGTGAAGTAGTTGTTCAAATTGTAGACTAAAAAAATAGAATTGAAAGTATATTGTATAAAAAAAAATCTCCAATACATTTTTAGAAACTCTTTTAGCCATCAGGCCCTAGATTTCATTATTTTTGAAAAAATTACATTTTGTGAAATATGCCTTATTTTTTCTATGGGAAATCAGATATTCCAAATGTAATTCCATTCTGAACATTGCAGTAAAGATCCTATGAATTGGTAAATTGCAACGGTGGTAGTAAGCTCGACTAACCATCCAAATATCGCAAGTTCTAATCCTTCTTCAGCCAGAATTTTTTTTCATGAAAATTTGTTCAACACATTTGCTGCGTAAAATAATTAAGGACTCTACTCATGTGCGGGACATGTTAATTGTCTACTTCATTCATATTCAAATAAGCTGCAGAAAGTTTTAAAATTAATGAAATTACGAACCACCCCGAAATCTTGAACAATACTATTTAACAACAACAACAACATCAATCTTCAATCTAGCACTGAGTACAGGATGCTTTCCTAACAAATGGAAAATATCAAAAATTTGCCCAATTTTCAAAGCTGATGCCATAAACAATATCCAAAACTACCGACCTATAACATTGTTATCCAACTTTGCAAAGGCTTTCGAGATGTGCTTGTACAACAGAATCTTTCTTGATATCAAGAATTTAATTTTAAACAATCAACACGGTTTTTTTAGCAAAAGATCAACAATAACTAACTTAATGTGCTTCACACAATCAGTAAGTAATGCACTTAATAATAACCTACAAGAATGGGTCACATGTGGCCTAAGTGCGTGGGCCTAGAACCTTTTCCGCTCATACTTAACTGAACGTATCCTATTCGTAGATTATAGGGATCACAAGTTGTTCCAATTTATTGCAAACAGTGGTGCCCCTCAAGGAAGCAATTTAGCACCTCTTTTATTCTCACTCTTTTGGCCCATTACATCACAGGAGGACTGCTTAATCTTACAAAAAGACCTTGACTTTTTGAACATTTGCTGTACCGAAAATAATCTTCCCCTCAATACAAACAAATGTAAATACTCAAAATACACCCTTAAACATAATGTTATTTCTCATGATTACTGCATAAATAATACACCTCTTCAAATGTGACCTCAGCAAAGGGATCTTGGTGTCACATTTGACCCTAAACTGAGTTTCTCCATTCACTACGACACAATAACATGCTTAGCCAAACGGATGCTAGGGCTCATCTATCGTAACTGTAAGAACTTTCGTAGCAGAGACAGTTTTTTAACTTTTTTCAATGCATACATCAAATCTCGGCTGGAATATGCCTCCCTTATATGGTCACCCATATACAATGTCCACATAAACAAAATTGAGTCTATACAAAGGGGCTTCATGCAATATATTACCTACAAGCTAGAAGGAGTTTACCCTGAATAAGGCATCGACAATAGAATACTACTAAATAAATTTAATCTATTATCCCTTCAAAATCAAGAACCTACTTCTCTATACTTTTCGTTTATAAACAATCTGATTGATTGTCCCGAACCACTCTCCCACTTTAACTTTCATGTTCCACGAATTAATTCTAGAAATGAACTTACTTTTTGTCTACCAAATTCTAGAGCAAACATATTACTCAAGTCATCAGTTGTTGCAATGAGCAAACTTTACAATCAACTCTGTGAAAATCTCGACATTGGTCAAGTTATTGGTCAAGTTAAGAACCATGTTAAGAAACTTTTGCACCCTAGTCAAAATACATGAGCCCAAATTGAAAGTTACTCTACCGTGTGAGCTTATTACTATTACGGTATTACTGCTGAATTATGTTTTTTTTGTAATACACCTGAACTATGTTTTTACTTGTTAGATCTACATCTGACTTATGTTTTTTTTTTTTCAGTTACTCTCCTAGCTTTCTGAACAAAAGTTTTTCACCTAATTTTTTGCTTAACTCTCCTAAATGTTTCCTTTATTTTGTTTTTTGTTTACTCTCTTCAGGTGTTTCTAGTTGATAAATTAGTATTGTATTCATGTATATGTGTATGTATATATGTATGTGTATATGTATATGTGTGTATATATAGGCAGATATAAAACTGTAACATGCTTGCTAATGATATTAATATGTCTTGTTAATTGGATTTATTCCTGTTTAGACATTAAAAAGTTTTCTTTTTCCTTTGTTTTCAAATATGTAATATGTGTCTTTACACAGCTGACAACTTAGGTATATGTATTTGAACTTGATTTGTTTTGCATGTAAAAAAAAATAGTTTTACTATGGTGTCACTACTGTTTCCACCTGGACCTTGCTGATATTGAATATTACTTTGCTATTTATTGTATAGTTTGCTTCTTTTTGATTGTTGTTTGCACATCTACGGGGTTTAGCAAAATTTTACTGACAGTTGCAATATTTTCAAAATGTGGAAAAACTAATTACTGTTTGTTGCACAAGTTTTCATGTGAAGTCACATAATTAATGGTATACAAATATATTGTATGTTCTAGAACTATGGGTTTAATCTGTTGGAGGTTATTCTGCAAAATAATAGATGTCATTATTTGAAACATCTTGCATTTTTTAAAATTTTTGTTTATTGTTTTGAAACAACATCATAAGGCCATGGCGTCTTGTGGAGACACTTTCAGATATGAGTTCTTGGTTTCAAATGTCTTATATATTACACTGAACGACTCCTAAAAGATTGATCACAAAATTGTGAAATACTCTATATATTGCAGCAATTACGTTTTTCCACAAGTGTTATAGTAAATAAGTTCATTTGCAAATTCTATATCTGCCCTTATAAAACTGATTTTATTGAATTACATACAATATTTTTATTCAGGAGGAGAATGTGCCAAACTTTATGAAAGTAGCTGATTTGGAACACGAGAATGAGCCATGTATTCGATCCATCTTCACTCCTAATAACTGTCAAATGATAACAGCTCCAAATACCGGTGGTTTGATCGTATACGATCTTCATAAAAATGGAAGAGCATCAGTGTCTCAAACAATCAAACTCAAAGGTAAAAGTGATATGTAATTTTATCTTCTTGAATTAATTTCACTCTGCACAAGTCACAGAATCATATGAAAATCTTGCTTCCAAACATTCAAATTTCATATTTATCTTTGTTTTGGTAACTCATCAGATTTGAATCACCACTATCAGGAAAAACTGTTTTAAAAAGATTTGGTGAACTGAATGACAAAAAATTGTTTGTTAATAAAAGTTACAGAATATATCCAAAATCAATTGATGATGAATAAATCTGAAGGTGACAAATTATATAGATTTTACGCGAATTGAAAAAAGTTTGATAATTCAAGTAAATACAGTGTGTAACAATGAAAACTTAACAGAGCTGTTTTTGAATATAAAAAGTAAGATTTTTAAAAAAAGCTCGGACACGTCGATTTCTAATTAAAGGGGGACACCTTTCAGACTAATCAGATTTTTTGTAGTACGCACCCCCTCAGAGGGGTGCGTCCAACGACCCTTATTTAGATAGGGAAAGTAGGTCGAGTGGCACCTTGTTTTAAAGGTCTTTCAAATACCTTTACAACTCTGTTGAAAGAAAATTTTAGTAACGATTAGTTTTCAAGATGATTTGAAGTTAAAATTGCCATATTATTAACACTTTAGACAGACCATTCGGTAACTTGTATGCCTAAATAAAAAAAAATCCAGCAGTTCTTCTTATCAGTTTTTTGTTAAATATAATCCCTTTTTTAAAATCAATACCTACTCCTCTTCTTCCAGTTTACATTAGTACTTTGTTTGATTGTTTTGTTTAAACGATTCGTGTATTGTTGTTTAAAAATGCCTTACACTACTGCTAAAAGGGTTTCAGTTATTGCTTTATTTTTTTGAAACGACCAAAATGCTAATAGAACATCAATTTTATTTAACGAGCAAAACCCTGGTAAACACCTAAGCAGAAATTATGTTCTGGATTTGGTCACAAAATTCAGGAAGACAGGTTCAGTTTCAAATAAGAAAAGAAATGTTCAGAGAAGGGTAGTGAATGACGATAATGCGATTGGAGTCATTGGTCAAGTCATCGCCAAGCCCAGATTAAGTACAAGAGGTTTATCAGCAATGGCCGGAATAAGCCTTATGAGCGCATGGAGAATCCTTAAAAACCACAAATTCCATCCTTACAAAATTAAACTTGTTCATGAACTCAATGAGGATGATTTTGACCGAAGACAAGAGTTTTGTGTGGGCATGAGTGAGAGATTAATGCAAAATCCCGAGCTGCTTCATAACATTGTTTTTCGGACGAAAGCTCATTTTATTTAAATGGTTGCGTGAACCGTCACAATTGCCGTTATTGGTCGGATGAAAACCCAA
This sequence comes from Leptinotarsa decemlineata, assembly GCF_025532065.1. Classification (NCBI taxonomy): domain Eukaryota; kingdom Metazoa; phylum Arthropoda; class Insecta; order Coleoptera; family Chrysomelidae; genus Leptinotarsa; species Leptinotarsa decemlineata. The sequence continues at coordinate 3,650,050 of NW_027412547.1, forward strand.
GACAATACGCAGAAATACATAACCAACATCCCCAAAAGTTGAATGTCTGGGCCGGAATATTAGGCAATCATATTATAGGTCCATTTTTCATTGATGGAAATTTAACCGGTGATTCTTATTTACAACTTCTTGAAGAGGCAATACAACCTCGTATAGTTGAAATAATTGAATAGGATCCAAGATGTCAAGATGAATTTATCCATTTTCAACAAGACGGTGCACCACCCCATTATGCCCAGCAGGTTCGAAATTTTTTGAATAATCATTTTGAAGGGCAATGGATTGGCAGAAGAGGTCCAATTGAATGGCCAGCACGATCACCAGATTTAACACCACTGGAATACTTTTTGTGGAGATATTTAAAGTCTAAAGTTTATGCTACACAGCCAGCTAATTTGGATGAATTACGTGGTAGAATTATTGATGAATGCCGAGCTATAACTCCTGAGATGTTGAATAATGTAAGAGCAAAATTCGAACAAAATCTTTATTGTTGCATGGAGCAAAATGGCGCACATTTTGAACATTTACTCTAAATTTCCTATGTGAGTTACCCTTATTAGGTGTTACTTTTTTGTGTGTGCTTTAAAATCAATTATTGGGATTTATTAACCCTAAAACAGTTTTTTAAACTTTTCTGTGTCATCAGCAGTCAAGGAAATCAGCAGGTTGTATTCGTTGTGTTGGTAAGTTTTTAGTATGATTCATTTTTCATCAGAAGCATAAAATATCCACATCAAAAGGCAACCTTCATAAGGAGGTGCCACTCAATTTACCTTAAAAGTAAGGGTGGTAACCAACCCCATCCCCCGAAAAAATCTCCTCGAAATAAACAAATAATTCTTACTTTTTTACGAAATCAAATGGACACGTATTAGCAGGTTGTCATAAAAAGCAAAAATTAATTTTTTTCTGAAAGTTCTGAACGTAAATTGTACCTTAAAAACAATTTGATTTATTTTAAAAAGAGTTGAACTCAATAAAAATACCTTTAAATCTTCAAATTATCTCGAAAACTAATCTTTGCAAAAATTTTCTTTTAACAGAGTTGTAAAGGTATTCGAAACACTTTTAAAACAAGGTGCCACTCGACCTACTTTCCCTATCTAAATAAGGGTCGTCGGACGCACCCCTTCGAGGGGGTGCGTACTACAAAACATCTGATTAGTCTGAAAGGTGTCCCACTTTAATTAGAAAACGACGTGTCCGAGCTTTTTTAAGAATCTTACGTTTTATATTAAAAAACGGCTCTGTTAAGTTTTAGTTGTTACACACTGTATCAAGAATTCAGAAGGATGTGCGTACTGAATAATCTTATAGTCTATTTCAAAAGAGTGTAGAGTAATAAAATCTCATTAAGTATTCAAAAGCGCTACAGGGTGATCCGTCAATAAATTCTGTCACTTCCCTAGTCCGCATTGCAAAATTATGTCGTTTCATAAAGAGCAGGTAGGTATCACCCTGTTTTAAGGGATTTGTCCATTGTTATCGACGGATAAATACTGAGCCAGAGGCGCGCTAGTGGGATAATTGCCAAAAGAATATGCATTCATAAAAATTATATTAAAGGAAATAAAAATTTAATACAGCAGAACAGTGTTATTAAAAAAATATAAAATGTAACAATAAAATATATACGAACCGAAATCGGGAAATACTCACAAACACACACGAACGAACTTTACGTATTGAAACACTTGTGGGGACTTTAAATCAATTTATTCACAAAAACGACAAGAACTTTACTGGATACGTTATTACAATTTGACACTTGAACAATACTAAAACTGTGAACTTCCCTTAACGTTTAACAACACTCTATTTATACCCTAATTGAATGTTCTAGAGATTACTAGGTACAATTTTCGAGAACCTTCCGAGAAAATAATTATTCAGACTACCCTTAATTCTAAACCCTAACCTAAGCAAAAGTGTCACTGTCACTGATACACTGGTCTCTGTCCAGATTGCTTATCCCGCTACAGTATATTTACAATTCAATTAAATTATTCTACATCAGTATAGTCTTCATCCGAAGAACTGTCATCATCCCCTGGTGTTATAATTATAGGGTCAACCACCTGATCGACCAAGTTGTCCAGTTCCCACATTTTATCTTCCTCTTTTAAAACATGCTGGATTGCTTTTTGCCAGTTTTCTGATGTGATTTCCATAATGGCTTGATCAAACAATACCTTGACATCTTTCATTTTAAATGTGGTATTGTGCCTTGCAACATATCCTTTAACTTGTGCCCATATAAGTTCTATAGGATTTAATTCGCAATGATATGGCGGTAGACGCAGCACAGTTACTTTATACTTTTCTGCTACATCTTCTACGGCATATTTCATGAAGCGAGATTTATGTTGTTTTACTATGGCTAGTAGTTCCTTCTTTACTGAATTCGTCTCAAACTGAATACCTTTATTTGACAGCCAGTTAATAATTTCTTGCTTTCTCCAAGCTGAAGTTGGTACCTTCTCTAAGCGCCTTGAATGGTAGCTTGCATTATCCATAACCACGACCGAATCAGCTGAAAGAAATTTTAACATTTCCCCGAAGTATTCTTCGAAGACATCCGAATTCATGTCCTCATGATAATCTCCCGTCCGGCACGACTCAAAGCTTAACAAACCTTCTTTTAAAAATCCGTCTTCGCTTCCAATGTGAGCAATTATAAGCCTCTTCCCTTTTCCCGAAGGCACTTTAATACCCGTCGAAAGGCCTTCTATGAAAGCTTGGCGAGAACTTGTTATATTTTTATCTTGCCACATTTTTTTGACTATATAACCTTCGTTTATCCACGTCTCATCAAGATACAAAATTTTCTTTTGCTCTCTGCGGTACTGCTTTATAGTTGTCAAATATTTTCGTCTCCAGCAAACAATTTCATCACTTTCCAGTAATAGTGCCTTTCGATTGTGCTTTTCCCAGGCAAAATTCATACTTTTTAAAGTTTTCCATAAAAGTTTTCTGGATATCAAAGAAATATCGTTATCTTGGCTTATCTCGATAAATATTTTTTCAAGAGTGGGTATTTCCTTTTTAAAATAAAACGAATGAACTTTTCTTCGAATGTCACATTTGGTGTCTTTATCTAAGATTTTTATTGGTCTTCCTGATTTTCTCTTGCATGGACTTACCTGGCCTGATATCTTTCTTTCTCGCAATAATTTAAAAATCGTGGACTGTCCAATTCCAGTCATTCGGGCACATCGCTCAACATTTTCTTGCACAGACAAACTAGGGTGATCGTGTTTTATGCAATCATATACATTTAAAATTATAACTTTTTCGCAAACAGATAGCGGAGAATTTTTTACACTTCTTTTCTTTGGAGTAAATGTCCCCATTTTATAACTTTTTCACTATTTCTATATCACAATATCACTGTACGTTTAATTGGTGTAGTAACAATTACTATTATAACTCGAATGTTTAAGACACCATTACAATATATTTAAACCCTTTTTCTTAATTACCTGGGTTTAATAGGTATTGCATGATTGGTGGGCAGGGTCAAAAAGGGATTATTATAATGACATGGCACCTCGGAACTAAGTGTTAACCCTTTTTTGAGAAATCATGCTCAAGTATATGAACCCAAATTGCATATTAAATAAGTTTACAAGAACCACTAAAATTAATCTTAATCTTTTTTTAAGAAATTTTACTTACCTAAATACATGTAGGTACTTAGTTTTAGACCAAATTACTTCCCAAAAATGGCCTTTTATTATTATCTATGTCTGTAATTTTTAATTTACTTTAATTATTAAGTTTAATAATCCTAAGATTTGCCTACGCCCATGGACGACAACGAAATTCAGGCAAATTTTATGACACTTCATGATTTATTACTCTACACTCTTTTGAAATAGACTATAGTTACCTGTTATTCTCGTTTTTAATCATGTTGATATATTTTACAACTATTATACAGGGTTCTAATTTTAATGGATTGTATTCATATTCATAGTATAATTCTTCTTTTTGGTGACACGAGGTGTATTAGAGAAGGTTTCACTTCAAACATTATGCAAAATTCAACATTAGAAATATTACAAACAATGAACTCACACCATTTTTTCAAATATATGATGAGTGTGAATTTATAGATTTTACTGCTAATACAATTGTTAGTGATAATAGCTACTTTGACAAAATTGTACTTAGCTCAGAACTTAATTATGCTTGAAAATATCTTACAAGACTCATATGATATCTCAGGTGTCAATGCGAATATATCTAACTTCAATAAGGAGAGTGTATTTCATATTAATATCTAGTGCAATTCAAGTAAAATTGAACAAATGGAATTTTTTAGACGAATCGAGTTTTGAAGTTCTATCTGTCTTTGAACATTTGTAGTCTCAGGTGAATCTTTCATGAAATAAAATTATCAGCTCTAAATTCACAAGTTCGTTTTAAAGAAATAATGGGAAACATGGAGGTGTTGCTAACAAATTTGTCAATTGTGAATATGATAGAAACAAAAAATATATAATATTAAAATTTTTGCTGAAGAAGTCAACAATTCTTTGTTAGTGTGACTAAAAATATTATAAAAGCCATATCTAATTGTGCGGATGGCAAAATTGTAATGTGTATACATTACACCTACCACAACAGGACCGGCAAAAACTATAATCCTACAACTTCGGAATGTGATCAACGCTTCAACACTGAAAACAATTTTTTTTTGTCTCTAAACTGAACTTTGGAAAAATTTCCCTCAGTCACCATCACTTTTGGCAACAGAAAAAGCCCTTGAAATATTGGCCAATGCCGATAGAATATTGCAAATCATTATTTATTGAAGATTGCCTCTACTAACTTGGTAATTTTCAATGTGCCATAAGCTGCACATCAATATTCTAATTACCCTCAAGATTCTGATTGACTATAGAATCTCAAAAAAATTTACTTGATGTAGGTAGTGAATGTAAAAGTAATTATGGATTTGAATCTTCAAAGCTATAAAAGTTACTGGACCGATTATTTAGAGTGACATTTCCATATTCATAATATAATTCATAAAGTTCAATTTTAAATCTACTGACAACAAACCAGAGAGTCAAAGCGCGATAATATTTTTTATATTTCCAAAATTAACTGCAAAAAAAAGCAGGAAAAGAAAAATGGGAAGCGCCAGTTTGTTCGTTTTTCTCAATATTTTTAGGTTTGGACCCAACATTCTGAATTTACTAGTAGATGTATAGTTCAAGTAAAAGATATAGTGCCCCCTACCTACCAGCAGTTCTCCTTTAATAACACACAACGCGGTACTCATCGCTATATTATGTTGATCACCATAACATGACTTCAAATTTAATTTTATGACTCTTCAGCCAATCATAAAACTCTGTTAGTAGAAATTATCCAATACGAACCGCCAATTCTTCAGTCCAAGTGGACTAATTCGTTGCGGCATAATTCCTTTGTATTGTTTTTTTTGGTCTTTGACTTCGCCGACAGCTTTAAGATTACTATATCAGTTACTTCAACTATACATTCAAATTTCTCTGTCATTTATAGATAAATGGGACAGCATCACCTTCATGACTATCTCTGCTTGTGGAAAGTACCTGATAATAGGAGATCCCACCAGTAACATTGCCATATTTACGTGGATGTCAAAGATGAAACAGTGGGTTAATCACTGTAAACTACCAAAATATAAGTGTCCTCCAACTGCCATGGCTGTTCACCCTACTATGCTTTATTTAATTATTGCGTATTCAGATAATAAGGTGAGCGAGAGGGACATTTGGGAAAGAAGATAATTTTGTGAATTGATAATACATATTAAATTTCTTGTTATAGATTATAGAGTATGATATTAGGAAAAAACAATTGACACAGTTTTCAAGGCAACAAAATGAGGTGAAAAGTCGAGGGTATCCTTTCAGAAATATAACATTTGATCCAAGAGCAGAGCATATCATCATATTGCATGATGACAGTAGTATTACAATCATCAATAAACAGAAGGTAAGTCATTAGTATGATCCTCTGCAATACATTTTCTTATAACAGAGGTAATCATTTGGTTATTTTTCATGTGGTTTAATTCCACATTTTGCCTGAAATTTAGGTTTTTTTTGCAATATAATAACAACTGCTATTTATTTGTTTTTCCATTTATTTATTCATCTATTCATTTATTGATACATTCTTCTACAGGATGAACTCTTTTATAGAAAGAGGAATGAAAACCACACACTTACAAATATATTGATACATACAATACAAACGAAATTTCTAACTATTAGTTAACTACAAATGTTTTTGATATGTGACATTTAGTGGCTAAATATATACAAGACATGATTAGCACACAGGTTTTGGCAAATTGCTCTTGATAATGAGAGTTCAACTCTATGTACTTTTGTTACATCTTTTGGCAGATACTGCTTTTCAAGATTACCGTTTATTGTAAACTGTGCTCCTGAGGTTTTTCAAAAAAGATTTAAAGCTATTTTTGATATACTGGAGGTAGAGAAATATAATAATAATAATAATAATAATAATGGTCTTTATTGGGTGAAATACGATTTAACTATCAATATGTTGAATATATGAACTCATATACCTGAGAAAAGGTATATATATATATATATATATATATATATATATATATATATATATATATATATATACACATATATATATATATATATATATATATATATATATATATATATATATATATATATACATATATATATATATACATATATATTGGATTATATATGACAGGCGTCAGTGCAGGTATCTTCACAGAAAACTTCCTGCATATGCAAGTGGCAATACAACTGAAATAGTCTACCTTCAATTTTGGAACGGGCACACTTGCAGACCGGTTTCGGGCTCATTAGCCACTCATCAGTGCAAGATAGTGGCCATCATCGACCTAAAGTCAATGATATTCCATAATTGAAAATCGGAATTCTTTCATAGTATTTCATTCCTCTTCCTGAATTGGAGTGATCAACAACATGTCACTCCATCTAGTGGAAGAGGTACTAACCAACTGCATATCCTAAATTTGCCCGGTTCCTCTGAATAAGGAGGAAAAACTTTCTTATTAGTCAGTGGGCTATGCTTGAAGACTGGCAGTAAACAAATCTAAAGAAATGAACTTTGAACGTTCAAGCTAGTCTTAGATATACCTACACAGTAGGTTGAATGGACTGACGCCTATCAGAAAACAACTACTTGCCTGGCTAATACCACGAAGGGCGTTGTATTATATCCGACAGGCGTCAGTGCAGGAATCGTCACAGAAAATTTCCTGCGTATGGAATTTTTCTGACTTACTTTGGCACAAGTTGTTCTGTTCAAAGTTATCATCAGTTTATTCAGAGGTTTGCTTGTTATTTCCTATGCATGTATTATAAAATGTCACGAATAAACTTATATTATTATAATGAAATCCCAACAGAATAATATCTCACGTCGATGATTATATGAGCAGTAGAATGACGGAAACCTTCTCTAACTCGCATCAATAATGGGTCACGTTTTAATCAGTGAAAACGATAGTCGTATGATTGTATTGCAACATGTGCTGAATTGTGCTTGCTACATAACTAGATTCACTTGAAAACCCCTCATTTCGAACCACACTCACCAAATCCAATACGATCCGCCACTCAAAACAGACGGTTTCCTTCACTACGAATTCGAATCCTAAGTTATCTTGATTCAATTAGTTTCCATACGTTTTCTCTTGTGTCGCTACCACCTCAAAGGTTGTTACCCTCTTACGCCCATTCATTATTGAGGTGGCAATCAGTGGCTGATTTTCCTCATACATCCATCTCGAACCGATGTGTGGAAGTGGCGGAATTCATAGAGAATTAGCTCTCTCTGACTAATTACTAATTCAAAGTGACGAGGGTTGAAACGTGTGGCGCATTTCCATTTCATTCGTTCTCGTTTATTCTGTAGGTTTGTGTGCACGTGAAACTAATTCTCGTCTCGAGGTTGTTTTGAAAATATTCGATATTGGAAATATTGAGATTCGTGCCAGTATGTTCAGAACCTCCTACAGAGCAATAAATAAATCACATTTTTGGCCTAATGAATAATAGTCCAATCAACAAGTTCAAAAACATGAAAAATAGAGATAAAGGTCCTAAAATACTAGCGATAGCTCATTCGATTCGGAATCACCTCTATAGTCCGTTCATAATTTGTCGATAGCACAAAATGAGGGCCCAAGTCATAAAACGGTCGTAAAACTCGTAAAATCATAGGCGGAGGTTCCTAAAGCTTCAGTTTATATTCGAAACTTGCCTTGAAAGGGTGAAGTTGTTACGAACGAAAATAATTTTTGGTTTAGTACATTTTTTAATCGCATTTAATTTACGGCTCGTTGGTGTTTCGGCGTCTACGGCAGTAATTAACGTCTCTAATATTTATTTTGCGAATTTTGTGCAGTGCGTGAGTAACTTTTTTTCATATTCCTACAAACATATACGTACCTTTCGTTCCTGCTTGTTTTGTTTGATTGCTTGCGATGGCTTCGTCATCATCATCAACATCATCAAGTTTTACACCGGTACTGTTGCGTACAGTCAGTAAGTCTGTCTATTCACCAAGAGAGAAGACTATTGTTTTGAACGTTCACGATGCTCTGGTTTCTTAGAATCCCACAAACACTGTTCAGAACATAATCAAGAGTTGTGCCAACATGACGGGCGTAGGGGAGTCAACAATATATAGGTTCCTAACAGAAAGAAAAAAAAAGGTATAGCTAACCCAAATACAAACGAATACTTAAAGAGGGGGAGAAAACCTATTGAAATTGATGAATTTGCCAAAAATGGTATTCGAAGGAAAATTCACGAATTTTTTTACAAAAAAGAAATACCCAACTTAAACAAAATTTTACAAGAAGTTAGAGACGACCCGGATTTGCCTCATGTCGGACGAATCAAATTGTGGCAAGTTTTAAAAGAATTGAATTTCCGGTGGGAGAAATCAGACCGAAAATCACTTTTGATTGACCGGGAAGAGATAATATGTTGGAGAAGAAAGTATCTAAGATCTATACGAAAATTTCGGGCTGAAGGAAGGCCAATTTACTATCAGGACGAAACGTGGGTAAACGCAGGTCATACTCTCACAAAAATTTGGACAGATAAAAATATATCAAGCTCCAGGCAAGCCTTTATGGAAGGTTGGTCTACTGGTATTTCCCCACCCTCTGGTAAAGGCTGTAGATTAATAGTTTCTCACATTGGCAGTGAAAAAGGATTTGCTAAGCATGGTTTGTTGGAATTTGAATCCAAAAGCACAAAAGACTATCACGAGGAGATGACAGCTGATGTTTTCGAAGAGTATTTTGAGCAGATGATTGAACATATACCACCAAACTCAATTATAGTATTAGATAATGCACCTTATCATTCACGACTAGTTGAAAGACTTCCAACGACTGTGTGGAAGAAACAGGATATCATTGACTGGCTGCGGAATAAGTCCCTGCTTTACGAAGATGGAATGGTTAAAGCAGAACTTTTAAAAATTGCCCGGCAACACAAATCTAAGTTCAAGAAATACGTAGTTGACAAAATGGCGGAAAGACGAAACATCACAGTCCTTAGACTTCCACCCTACCACTGCGAATTAAATCCAATTGAACTCATTTGGGCACAAATGAAAAGCTATGTGGCTAGAAAAAATACGTCATATAAAATACAAGCTGTACGTGAATTGTTATATGAGTCTTTACAACATATTACGGAACAAAATTGGCGAGATGCAGTAAGACATGCAATAGAAGAAGAACAAAAAATGTGGGATCTTGACAATATAATTGATGCGACTGTAGAGACACAACCGCTAATTATTAACCTGCAAGACGACTCGGATTCCGAAGATGATCCTGTTTATTTTGAATCTGAATAGTTTTGTAAGTAATCGTAGTTTATATCATTTAAAAATAGGTATTAATTAAATAAATGTATCTTTTACAAATTGCAAGTAACTTATTATTTTTGAATAAAATAAAGAATTTTTTTAAAATAAAAATATAGTTTACAGTACCTACAGTTTAAGAATATCAATATATTTATTTATTTAAAGTAACTAATGTTTTAATCATATACTCTACGACACTGGTCACTCATTTCCACTCAAAATACCTACATAATCGGATTAAAAGTTTTATAGCTGTATTGTATTTCTTCAGATACAAGGTGGGTTAGTCGAAAACATCTTAAACTGCCAGTTTTAGTTTGGTTTTTGTTATTATATCATATTAGCTGTCCTCTCTGTATTTCAGTTCTCTAATGAGGGTCAAACTTGCAGTTAGCTATCAACAAATTATGAACGGACTATAGAAAAATGTTTTTGAGGGATTTTGGTGCAGGTAAAAATTGCAATTGTTATTAACAAAATAAGATAAAAAAAATTGTATTTAGTTTTTCGTTAATAACTCAAAAAATATTAATATTTAAGCAATTTTGAAAAAAGTTCGTTAAAGAGGAGGAAATTTCCGATAAAAAAGTCCCGACTGCCGAAACTCTATCTCCATTCCAATGCAATGGGCTGTGATGGGCTGAATGTTAAACTTATCAAACTTTGTTGTCCTCTAATTGTGCCATATATTACACACATCATAAATTTCAGCCTTTCAAGGGGTGTTGTCCCTACTGTTTGTAAAAGAGCAGTGGTTCAAGTTCTACCCAAGAAACAAAATCCTTCAGAATACAAGGATCTTAGAGGAATAAGTATCCTACCCGTGCTTTCCAAGATTCTAGAAAGATCCATTGAAGTACAGATAAGACAGCATTTAGCCGACCACTCACTATTGCCTGTTGTTCAATCTGGCTTTCGTAAAGGCTACAGCTGTACGACAGCCTTACTTAATATAGTCGATGATATCATTGCCTCAATGGATAAAGGTCTGTGTGCAATATTGGTACTGCTGGATTTCAGCAGAGCATTTGACACTATTAACTTCAAATTACTGTTTAATATTTTGCACTATATAGGTTTTTCAGAATCGGCTGTTGGCCTTATACAAAATTATTTAGACAATCGTAAACAGTGCGTAAAAATTGAATCAAAGCAGTCCGAATATATGACATTGAACTCGGGGGTGCCTCAAGGTCCAATCCTGGGCCCTTTACTTTTTTCTGTGTATATCGTCAATTTAATAAAATCCTTAGAACAATGTAAGATTCATGCCTATGCTGATGATACACAGATTTATCACACTCTTCCTCCGCAGTTAGCAGATGATGCTTCTGAAATAATTAATAGGGAACTGGCGACGTTCATTAATTTTGCTTGTGAACATTATTTACTAATAAATTGTGCTAAATCTAAAGTAATGTTATTTGGTTCTATGTATAATCGGGCTAGATTTCAGTTTCCTATTAATATAGAAATTAATAATGAGTCGATCCCCGTTGTTGAAGAAGCTAAAAACCTAGGCATCATCATAGAGGCAGACCTAAGATTCGAAAAACATGTTAATCAATTGATTCGACGGGCATATGATTCACTAAAACTGATTTATGGAAACAGGCATTTAATTCCTCGAAAAATCAAAATGAACCTGTGCGAAACATTAGTTTTATCACATTTTAATTTCGCTGACTCTGTCTATGGTCCGAACTTAACAACTATTTGCAAAAATAAAATTCAGAAAGTGCAGAATTCGTGTTTGAGGCTAATATACGGCGTGAGGAAAAATCAGAGAATATCACATAAATTAATTGAGATTGGATGGTTGAATATGGAAAATAGAAGAGTTCATCATGCGGTCACTTTATATTACAAAATTATTTTATCTAAAATTCCTTCATATTTGTACAACAAAATATCTTTCAGGACAGACATACATAATTTAAATCTACGATTTAAAGGATTATTATCCCCACCTAAATTCAAAACTGAAATGTTCAGACGATCTTTCACCTACCAAATTTATAATTTATATAATTCCGTTCCTGAAAGTTTGAAGAACCTCAGTATTACTTGCTTCAGATCAGAATGTAAAAATAATTTATTCAAAACACAAGTCTAGATACCCCTCTGCCCCGCTGCCAAACCAACAAACATAACGATTCTCGTCACATATCACTCATTTCTCTCATTGTCTATTTGTCAATTACATGTACAAACGTTAAGCGGAAGAACATTTTCGTAGTAAAACTATCGTTTGTCTGCAGAAAATGAACTTCGCCCTTTATTTTCAGAAATGTTTTTATTTTTTGCATGCAATGTTAAAATCTATATGTATATTATTTGAAAATAATAAAGACCTTTATTATTATTATTATTACTTATAATTTTAATTTGACGTTGAAAATAGGGTTCCGCGCGGCTGTTACGGCATAAGCGGGCTGCCGCCAAAGAGAGTTTATCAAAAGAAATACTTTTTTTATAACATAAAATGCCATTTTAAAAATTTGAAAAAAATTTAGTATCTTCTTAACACTTGAATGAATCGAGTCCCGTAGAAAAAAAAGTTTTATTACCATTTTTCAAAAAGTTATTCAATTGTTAACTAACAGATTTTTTCTTAATCTCCGTTGGCATAAATAATGGGATAAAAGGTTATGGGCTTTATGGGCTATATGGGTTATGGGCTATAAATTTTAAACTTCGTGGAGCCCTTTTGATAGTGTGACCCATTTTTAATGGAAACACCCCCCTAAAATTTGAAGTTGTAAAGCGATTTTAATAATTTGTTTATTTTTGAAATGTCAAGTACTGAAAGGTCTACCTTGGGACAAAATTTGAAATGTTTATTAACGTTTCAGGGCATACTACGATATTTTTACTTAGTCGAAAATCGGGATTTTTTATTAGAGATTTTTTTTATTGAAAAAATCACTACGCCACTGGACTCATAGTGCCTCTAAACAGGTGTGACCAAAATTTCATGAAAAAATATTCATTATTAACAAAGTTATGACAACTCAAAAATTTGAAAACTAACTCACACAGCTTACAGTTACAAAAAACACCCTATAAAGATCGTCCTCGTATTGGCTGCGGTACGGTAAATAAAATATTCAATGAAACTGGTGCAGTATCAAAAATGATGTTAAAAAAACAGGAATGACAGGAATGATCAAATCATTTTAGATTATTTCGGAAATAATCCTAATGCCAGTATAAGGAATACCACTTTAGATTTGAATATTCCACGAGAAACTATTCGGAGATGTCTCAAGCCAAAATTTTTACACACACTTCAAGAAGGCGACGAAGCAAGACGCCTGGAATATTGTTTATGGGCCCAAGGGAATATTTAAACAATAGAAATTTCCTAAAAAATATGTTATATACCGATGAAGCCACTTTCACTATAAATGGAGTAGTGTCATCACAGAATTGTCGCTTTTGGACAGCGGATAATCCTAACTGGGTAATAAACTGTAAAAGCCAGTATTCCCAAAAAATCAACGTCTGGCGAGGAATATTGAACGAACGAATTATTGGTCCTTTCTTTTTTGAGGAAAACATTAATGCGCAGAGGTTTCTAGAATTTTTAAACACAGAGTTTTGGGATGCTATTCACGAGCTGCCAATCAATGAACGATCAAATTTAATTGTCCAGTTAGATGGGTGTTCAGTTCATTATCCCAGAGCTGTGAGGCAATGGCTTAACGAACATTTTCCAAACCGATGGATAGGCCGTGGTAGTCCGTTTATAGAGTGGCCACCCAGATCTTCAGACCTCACAGTTTTGGACTTTTTTCTCTGGGGACTTCTCACACAAAAGGTTTACAAAAACCGCTCAAGAATTCGGCAGGTATGTGCAGATATTAGCCCTCAAGAACTAAGGAACGTAATCAGAAACATTCGTAAGCGCTACGACACATGTATCGAAATACGTGGTGGATTAGTAGAGGCTACTAGAATATGAGTTAGAATTAATTGTTACACTGAATCGAAACATTTCAATAATTAGTTATTAGTTACGTTTATTAAAATTTTTTGCTTCATTGTTAGTTGAATTGTGTGAATGTAATTCCGTTATTTTCATAAAAAATATTTACGCTATTTGTTTTTTTTTCATCTGGCGGCACTTTATTGTTGAAATCATAAAAAAAATGATATATTGTGACTGTTAGCTCTGTGAGTTTTCGAATTTTTGAGTTGTCCTAACTTTGTTAATAATGAATATTTCTCCATGAAATTTTGATCACACCTGTTTAGAGGCACTCTGAATCCAATGGCGTTGTGATTTTTTCAATAAAAAAATCGCTAATAAAAAATCCCGATTTACGACTAAGAAAAAATATCGTAGTATGCCCTGAAACTTTAATAAACATATCAAATTTTGCCCCAAGGTAGACCTTTCAGTACTTGCCATTTAAAAAACAAAATATTAAAATCGATTTACAACTTCAAATTTTAGGAGGGTGTCTCCATTAAATATGGGCCACACTGTATATACTTCATACGATCCTGCGATAAAAGTTCATGAATATTTATTCACCTGTTCATTATGATTTTTATAACTTTGGCAAAATGAAATATCTAAAAGTTGTTGTTACATTTTTTTAATTGATATTCAGCTATGTCTGTTTTCACATTAAACAATGGCAAAAACATAACAATCTGCACAGACCTTGAACAGACAACTTGTTGCCTTAGGGCTAGTACTAGAGTGCTACCAAGATTTAGCCAAAGCTTCATTAGATAATAACATTCTCCTGAGGTGGGTTAAAGGGCATGACAGGAGTAAAGATAATCGCATTGCCGACTCTTCAGTCAAGGAAGCGGCTGGACTTAGAATTTAAGGACCCAGTGACACCTACGGCCTGATGACTTCGACAATTGCGGAACCAGCCAAACGGTTCACCCATGCTCAATCCCTAAATAGATGGGTTGGAATCAAAGGATACAGTCTTAATGGTGAAGTAATGATACCCAAGCATTTTTAGAGAAAAATAATCATGCTTATTTGTCAATATCTTTTAGTTTATTGCGATGAATAGCCTCAAATTATATGGGGAGGCTAAGCCTCCCTTGCCTCCTCTGACGAGCCGCCGCTGCGGATACCATAGGTTTTACCCTTTTAAATACTGATATTCGATATTGAAATCCGACCCAGTGACATCTACGGCCTGATGACTTCGACAATTGCGGAACCAGCCAAACGTTACACCCATGCTGAATCCCTAAAGAAATGGGATGGAATCAAAGGATACAGTCTTGCCATAATCACCCTTGGGGATCCTGGGAAACTGGCACCGAATGAATATCTGGCGATGACCAGGAAAAATCTACGCTTAACAGTAGGATTTCTGACTGGCCACTGTCAACTAAGGAAACACCTCCATATTATGGGGCTAGTGGACATATCTCTTTGTAGGATATGTGAACACCAACTGGCTGGTATATAGTTCCACGCCAGACTAGCTCTATACCATTTTGTGAGTATCGTTAAAATTATTCCCAGTCCGTCTTGAGGAAGAGCTGGAAATATACCATCCTCTCCGGGAGATTTGAAGGGCTGAATAGCCCATTCAACTGCCGGTGCTGTAATAACCTTTTTTGCGACGTCCCAGTCATTCTTTTTTTGGCGTTTAGCACCCTCGAAGATGGGCGCTGTTGTTATCAAGAGTCAGATTTCCCGGAAAGTGGTTTCCTATCAAAAGCTCTAACGTTTCTTTACTAAAGGTCGTAAATGTTCCATCGGGTCGTTTAAGCGACCCAATTTCAGCAGTCGGCTCTCTAGAGAGAATCTTGTGAATTCTTGCGCTGCGAGGTAAATCAGAGATACTCTCACAGAACTTCCTCCAAGACTCCCGTTTGGTGGTTTTATAAAGCTCCCAGTTACCTGACTCTTTTGACCCTCAGTGGACAGTTCTCACGATAGGATGAGATCACTGCTTCGCGAAATTGCGTCGCTACTGTATCCATATCATTACAACTGTGAATATTACTGAATCCGTCGTCAAAGTACGATTGGAGGGAGTTTTAATACCCCCTTCAATCAGTAGATTTTGAATCACGATATTCCACTACTGGTCTTAGACTTGTTTCAATATTGAAAAGAATATATCTATAGTCTGAACAAGAAGGTTTAGTAGATACAGACCAATGGTGTATCTTGTTGCTCAGAGAATGCGAGCTGATGGTTAAGTCCAATACCTCTGGCCTATTACTAGTGACAAAAGTTGGATCCGAGCCCTTATTAATTACAGACAGCACGTCCCCTAGTATATAATCAAAGAGTAACTCTACCCTACGGTTTATATTCGTGCTGCCCCACGCTATATGGTGTGAATTGGAGTCACATCTCGTTACTATTTGTAGTTCCTTCTGCTATTGTCGATAAGTCGTCTAACAGCAAGAGGAGGTACAGTATCCGAATCTCCCGGAAAGTAGGTGGAGCAGGCGATAAAATTCGTCTTACCCTTCTTGCCCGATAGTGGCTGTAGTGAATGAATATCATCAATTTATTATGGTGGTAAAATGAAATAAATAGTAAAGTGAGCTGCTAGAACATAAAAAAATAGAATATTTCTCAATATATTTTAATAAAAATGATCTACAGCCAGTCTCCAAGTATGCCCACTCAATTTGTGAAGTTTTTTGGGCAAATTTCGGATATGCGGTTGGTTACCTCGTTCACAGGCAGATGGAGCGATAATAAACATGCTGTTTATCGTTCGCTTTTGCCTAGTTCGAGAAATGATACTCTGAAAGGAATTCGATTTTCATAATAGATACTACCTTGCACTGACGAGTAGCCAAAGAGCCCAAAACCGGTCTGCAAGTGTGTTCCAATCATTGAAAATCTGTTGCGGAAGTTTTTTCGCTAACAGCATATGCAGGAATAACTTCAGTGAAGAATCCTGCATTGACACCTGTCGGATATAATCCAACGCCCTTCGTGGTATTAGCCAGGAGAGTACTTGTTTTCTGATAGGTGTCAGTCCATAACCTATAGTGTAGGGAGTTGATACTGGCCTGAACGAATTGTTCTTTTAGATAATTTAATTCACTGGTTTTTTACAGTATATCTGTATTTAAAAAATCTGTTTTTCCGTTAACCAGCTGCCGCACTCCTACGAAAGGCAACCCTCAAAAGTCGAAACTTGTGCGAGCCAAGGATTGACGAGGTCTTACCTTTTAACGTGTGATTCCTAAATGAATATAATAAGGAGAAAAACGCCATTTTCTCTGCAGAAATATTACTTGATAAACAGAGTTTTTTGATCTTTGATTCACATTCAAAGACTTTGAATGTGAAAGGTACGTTCAATAATTTATTGGATTAGATATAGATAAAGAGCGTTCGGCAAACTGAATATTTCCTGAACAATGTGCCATGGGAAAATACCCATTCTCAAATCTGGCGAAGTCGCTCATGAATCACCAAACGCATGAAATGTTATGACACCTTCATCATTTATTGAAAAGCATTCACCATTTTTGTAAGTGAATAGGATCCAATTTTATCACTTGCTCCATTTATAGCGATATTATATTCAAAATTTGTTTGTTGGTTCAAACAACGAACGACATGAATACAATAGGAAATAATGTCACAATATATTTATATTCATTTAAACCGAAAGTTTGACATCCATTAGTATTTTAACTCTAAGAAAACTATAATCATCTTGCAAATTGCGGGTAACTATTGGAGTAATTATACCATTTCTAATTCTAATTCAGTTTTCTATATTTTGTTGAGTTTTCAATGATACATACATACTTTGGAATCTTTCTCTAGCATTTTACTAGTCACCAACAGAGATACTTTTTACATTATAATATTTTATATTATATATATTTTATATTATATATATTTTATATTATATATATTGTATATTATTTATATTTTATATTAAATATATTTTATATTATATATATTTTATATTATATATTTTTCCATTTCAAAAGTGTGAGAATATAAATATCAGAAATGACCGATAGTTAGTACTCGATAGTACTTGACCTTAAAAACTTGTTGCAGATGTCAAAAAATGAAACAACATATTGAAAAAAGAACAACCAATTTGATTTTAATTATACTTGAACTTCAACAAGAAAACTCATGCCCAATAAAGACCTACTCTACGTACTTACCACATGAGTATACGAGGTCTGAAAAATAATGTGAATTTAAATTTTCTCCACAAAATATTTATATATATTCATCAATTTCTATTTTGTTCCCTTCAAAGTAGCCCCCCTCAGATATAATGTCTCCTAAATTGTTGCAAAACGCCCTTTCATGTGTTTCTTCAATCTTGGGAACAAAAAAAAGTCGAAGGGGGGCAAATCTGATGAATACGGTGGCTGAGGCACGATTACGGTGTTGTTTTTGACAGATGCATTATTGTGATGCAAAAGCCATGAATTGTTTTTCCACAATACCAGACATTTTCTTCGTATTGCTTCTCGCAAGCGGCGCATAAATTCAAGATGATACTCCTTATTCAACTTACGATCATGTGGCTAGAAGTCTTGATGCACTTCGCCACGGTAATTGAAAAAAAACAGTGGGCAAAACCTTGAAATTTGATCGAACTTGGCGTGCTTTTTTTGGTCTTGGATCTCCTGGGCTCTTCCTTAGGAACGATTGGACTTTGGTCCAATCCCCGATCAAATCTTCATAAATTAGATGTAAAATGCACCTAAAAAAATACTTTTTTCTTATGGCAAAACCATTTTCCTCATCTAACCAATAATGGGGAATGTTTCTCAATTTGGGTTATTACAGCAAATGCAAGTTTGAGCAAAGTAGAGTAGAGTTCAATTCATGAGTTTTTCAAATTCACTTCGAAAAGTATTCAAATTGATGTTTCAAATGTCGGGTTTTCATTTCATAAGGGATTTGTTTCTAATTCACATATTGGCAACAGCGCCTATATCAAGTTGAAATAATTTATACGTGCCTAGATATTCCACTTTAAAATATGGAAAATTATCTTTATAAATCAACAATTGAGGCAAAATATAAATTATAGTCCAATACCACCTCCACTAGCCACATAAACAATAGTTCTTTTGTTATTTATTTATATAGAGGAAGATAGGTTAGGTGCACAAAATGTCATATGTCACAGAATGTCATCTTTGTTTGTCTCATACAGGTAATAGATTCATTGTCCTTTATTAGCTATAACCGATGTTGTCAAATGGTGAAGTAGAAACGAAGCCCTTTAAATGTTAAATGCATTATTTCATTCCTCTTTTTCAAGTATTCAAATAATTTTTCAAAGAAAAAGATTGAAATGATAAGTTTGAAATGCGTTGTTTTAGACCTCTTTTATGAAAACTACTTGCTTTTCGTCAGCAGGAACATACCCCATTGTCCAGGTTGTTTATTATTTCACAGTAGTTATACATGATGTGCATTCCTTTGATTCTAACTGAAACGTGGTTCAGAAGCATTGGATCTTTGTTTCTGTTTGAAACCTCCTGAAAAAATCTCATCAATAAAGTTTGGTCATTCTCTTTGAGGTCCGACAAGATTCCGCATTATCTTCGAAATTGAATACAAAATCAAATTATCAAAATTGGTCTGCAATGCATACTCACTTGGTTTATTTTGCGGCACATAAGCCATTTAATATAGCGCCAAAAAATAATTGAAGATTTCTAAAGTGATGGCAGAAACAATTGATTTGAATTATTTTTTTTTCTAATTGATTCGGCCGTTACTTGATAAAGATCCATAGTAATTTCACAAACTACACCTAAACGATTTGATATCCACAAACTTTATTGAAAAAATATATCACAACATGTTTCGCTAAACATTTTCAAGTGATTAAATCACTTGAAAAAGTGATAATCACTTGAAAAAGCTAATGTTTAGTGATATATTTTTTCAATAAAGTTTGTGGAGATCAAATCGTTTAGGTGTAGCCTAAACTATGAAGGTAAACCCAAAAACTTAATATGGGTAGATTCATCACCAAAAAGCAACTCAAGTTAGGTTAGGTAAGGTCTAAAGTGAGTGGGTCTATTTGACCCTCCACCGCAACCCACAAGGGTTTATTGTGGCTCTCACCTATTCACACTCGGCTAAATAAACCCAGCTTCTTAAAGAAGCTGATTAGTCTGTATGGTGAGTGGTCTTTCAGTTCAAATGGTGAGAGTACGGATCTGCCGAGAAGAACCTGATTCGGTCCCCAGCGGGACAGGCACAAAGTATGTGCTCTGCTGTGTCATCATTTTCCAAACAGAGGCGACACATACTGTCTTCCGATTGTCCGAGTATCTGCATATGATGATTCAAATGACAGTGACCTGTAAGAAGGACTGTTAGATATCATAGTTCATCCCTACTGTAGTCCAACAATTGTTTGGTATCAAGTTTCGAAGGGTGAATAAACGCCTGGGAGTGAACCAATCCTGGAAGATTCTGCCAGAAGTCCATACATCTTTTTGCCATCCAGGTGTTCAGTGTTTGTTTGGCAAAGCATAAAGGATGCCAATGACAGGTTCTGGTACGATGAAGCTGCATGCAGCAAGGGAGTCAGCAGCCTCATTGCCTTCCAGGCCAGTATGTCCAGGAATCCAAACCAGAGACAATCTGTAAAGTCTTCCTATCGAGGAGAGTCGCTTGTGGCAATTTGCTACCAATTTAGACGTTGCTTGGTAGGAGCCACACAATGCATTAGCATACATTTCCGCATACAGTCGCATACAGCCGCATACAGTCGCATAGGTTCCTAGGAAGGTTGATATCTCTGTCCTGGGTCTGCGACTGAAATCACCTGCACCAGAATCTGAAGGTGTTTTTGATCCATCTGTGAACCAACAACTATTTGCTCCTAATATTTTCTCCTCCCGGAACTTTTGAGGGATGTTACTCTGGAGATAAGTGAGAGATAGCAATGATTTTTTCTTTCGTATAAGTAGTTTATATACGTCTTATAAAGGTACATCCAATCTTTTTTGAAATTGTAGGGTACAGCCTATCCGAAATTTTACCTTTTTTGAACCTACTGTATATGAAAAGTTGATTCACTTCCTGTGACTTCAAATGAATGATCTGTGACAAGTTTAAAAGTTAATATACGATTCGACTGATTTTTCACTGTGGAACTGAGTGAGCATGATAACACGAAAAATAAAATAAACACAGAGAACCATTGAAGACGCAAGTTGCTTCTGGCAGTCTGTGTTTTCAAAGAATTGTATTCGAAAGTAATCTTGGAGTAATAAGAAAGTTCTGAAACTTGTCGGTTTGTTTCATAAAATTTAATAACCTATTATTTTTCAATTCGACTAAACGAAGTCTGGAATAGTACATATGTCATACGCAAGAATGTGAAATTGTATTTGATGGAATCAGTGTTTTTTATATTTCATTGTAAATAAATGCTTTGTGTAATATTCGGCATACTGGAATATCTAAACTACTAAATATTGGAGTTGGAATATAAAATAAGTTGTATTTACCGAATAGTAATGAAGCGCTGACGAGTTTTATCCCAAAATTGTAATGAAGTTACATTCGTAACTTTAAAAAATTGTGAGCCGTTACGGGAGGCCTGGCAGATATGAATGATCAATAATAATATTTTGTGACCCCTATAACGATTGTTGGATATTGAAAAATATACAGCGTGTAAAAGCCGGTACATATTTTAACAAAATCCCGAAACATGTCAAATTTAAATTATAATTTGACGTACTTCATCGGAAAAATGATAACCCTATCTTCAACCCCCGTCTAATGATAGGTACAACCAACAATTTTCAAAATAGGAAGTATAGGCTGTGATATATCGTTTGTTGTAAATAATTTCCACGACAACGTTAGTTTAAAACGCCTTGTCAACTTGTTTTGTATGTTACAACATTAGTTGTCGATATTTCAATTTAAGTTTAAAGTTCGTCAACTTCAAGTCTGACAAATGGTTAGATTAACGGAAATGCATGAAATAACAGTTTTACAAATGATTGGCTACGGAGATGAAAACCCGAACCCAACAGGAAGTAGCTCGCCAATTTCACGAGAAATTTCCTAATTTACCGCCCATATCTCAGGGAACAATAAGCAAAATAGAAGCATTTTCTCCAGCTCGGTCATGTGTGGCAGATAAAAAAAGCAGCTGCCAATGCAGTGAGTGAGGAACTCAAATTAGATGTGATGCTTGAGTTTGAAGACAACCCACATACTTCGAGTAGACAGGCATCCACTACATTCAATGTTAGCCATACATCGATAGTAAACATATTAAAAGAAAATAAAATGTATTCTTATAAAATGATACCTGCTCAGGAGCTCTTGGGAGACGATTTTGATAGAAGCACTTATTTTTGTGAGCAAATGATAGACATGTTGGATAACAATATCATCCAATTAGAAGACGTTTTGCTTTCTGATCTGTATCTGTAGAGTAGGGAGGGTGAGTGTAAGCCCACGCACTTAGGCCACATGTGACCCATTGTACATCCTCCCAAGGAGTTGTCCTCCTAGGTCGTCGTCCATCCTGTCCTTTCCAGGAAGGTGGACAGGTCGCTGGGAGACATCTCCTTTATATCGGCAGGTGTAGGCCAAGACTCGCCGAACACACACTCTCTTATTGACGATAACTCCGGGCACTCGCACAGGACATGCCTGACAGTCTCATCTTCCTGTTCACACATCCTGCATGGAGGTGAGTCCACTAGCCCCATATTATGTAGGTGTTTCCTTAGCTGACAGTGGCCAGTCAGAAATCCTACTGTAAGGCGTAGATTTTTCCTGGTCATCGCCAGATATTTCTTCGGCGCCAGCTTCCCAGGGTCGCCCAAGGTGATCCTGGCAAGATTACATCCTTTGATTTCATCCCATCTCTTTAAAGATTGAGCATGGGTGTAACATTTGACTAGTTCCGCAATTGTCGAAGTCATCAGGCCGTGGGTGCCGCTTGGTCCTAAAATTCTTAGTCCAGCCGCTTCCTTGGCTAAAGAGTCGGCAATGCGATTACCTTTACTCCTTTCGTGCCCTTTAATCCACCTCAGGATAATGTTATTATCTACCGAGGCTTTGGCTAAATCTTGGTGGCACTCTAGTGCTAGCCCTGAAGTAACACGGTGTCTGTTCAAGGCTAATAGTGCTTGTCTGCTATCAGTGCAGATTGTTATGTTTTTGCCCGAAATTCTTTTCTTGGTTATTTCTTTTGTGGCGATTGAGATACCAGCCAGTTCTGTTTGGACCACGCTGGTATTTCTTCCCATTTCCCATTTGATCCTTAGGCTTAGTGATCTGGAGTACACTCCACATCCTGAACCTTCTTTGGTTTTTGAGCCATCTGTATAAATCCGTATTGCATTTGTAGCATCTGACTCTGTGTTCTGCTTAATTTGTATTTTGTAGGGTTTATTAAACACAAACCTGGGTTCAATTGCAATTGCAAGAGATTAGTTTGTTTTAAAAAGTTTATCACATTTTCGACCGCAATTTGTTATTGTCCTCTCTTTGTTGGTAATACAATGGCCATTCTTGGAGAATGTGTTTAACAGTGATTTTTGTCTGGCAAATATCACAGTGTGGTTCTTCAGTTTTGTCTATGATATGCCCATGGTAAGCCTTGTGTATCCTATACGAAGTCTTTTGAGGATGACCTGATGTCTCCTAGGTATGTATTTCCATTGTTTAACTGACGACTTGATAACATTTTTGAATAGCGAATGAAGAGACATTTCAAACGATTTGTCACAAACCTATACTTCTCATTTAATAAAGGGGGTTGTACCTGTCATTCTTTGGGGGTTGAAGCTAGAGGTGGAATTTTTACGTTGAAGAATTTCAAATTCTTTTTAAATATGTATAGTAACCGAAATAATGCATTTATTCCATTTGGCTTTTACACACTGCACTAAAAACACTATTTGTTGCCCGCAACTTTGTCCGCGCAGAATTTGGTTTGTCACATTAAGTTTCGTGACAGACCATTTTGAAATAAAAGTTACAATATTTTTTTTTAAAACCCATAACTTCAGCTGATTTCAAAATACCATTTTTTCAATCTCTATGAAATGCATTCTTCAAGCAAGTGTTTAAGTGCAATATTTGGCGACCCGTCGCAATGCCAGCAATCGGTTTCACGTGCGGCTATAGATGTTTTACATAAAAAATGAAAGCAATTCTTCATCAAAAAGAATGCACCATTTTTGATCTCCTATCATTTTACCGACTTATCTAACATTGGTTTGCCTAAGGCGGGGCGGTCTGTATGTTCACGTTTCCTATCGAGGCACGTTTATCGCAACTGATATCACGTGTGCAAGCACTTTGCTACAATCAATGCGAATGCATAACTTATTCATGATACAATGCCCGGTGGCGATGCCCGGGGATCCCGTTGAGCAGATAAAACAGCAGTGTTTGTCAATGTCGACGCCATTCTGCCACTCTTAACCGTTTGCAAGAGGTCGTGGGGTTCATTGGGTGGGTGATTTTTTTATTAGGAGTATTTATACATTACTAGTTGTTGCCCATGGCTTCGCCCGCATTGACTTTGGTACAATATTTTTTTATTAACCCAAAACTTCAGGTTTCCAACTTCAAAACTGACGAAATTCAATACAATCTTCAAACCCCCAATTTTCCCCATTGGGCGTGGACATTCCTGATTTTCTTTCTTGATGCTTATTTACGCTATACAAAGAACCTACCTGCATATCTGTATCTGTGGAGTAGGGAGGGTGAGTGTAGGCCCACAGCACTTAGGCCACATGTGACCCATTGTATACCCTCCCGAGGAGTTGTCCTCCCAGGTCTTCGTCAATTCTGTCCTTTCCAAGAAGGTCACTAGGAGACATCTCGTTTATATTGGCAGGTGTAGGCCAAAACTCGCCGAACACACACTCTTTGGCAACCTTGAGGTGTCTCACGGTGGCCTCCCCGAAGGTTTTGGAAGGTGCAGCGACATTACTGTCGTTGCGCGGCTTCTTCAACCTTCTTGGGGTTCGCTCCGTGGAGGTGCAGAAGTGAGGGAGCTTTCTTGAAGGAGCAGCCTGTTTCTTGACTTTATTCAAGGCAGAGCTCTTGGCGCCCGCCGCAGGAAGTGCCCTTGCTATTGGAGGTGGAGTGGGGGAGGAGGAGGGTGCACTTATAGTTGCTGCCTATAAATTATTTTTGAAAATTATTTGTTTAGTAAAACACAGTTTATGTATATTGTCGTAAACACAACTGTATATGTATATACTATAGGTATCCGAGCTCAGTGTGACGAGAGAGATAGCATAACACCGAACCAGTGGGAAGAAAATCGCACAGTCGTTTTCGCATGGCGACCCGTCGCCACTATAGATGTTTCTCATCAATAACATTCATTTGTGGGGGGTATTACGAATAATCAGAACACAGAGTCGAATGCTACAATAGCAATACGCATATATATATATATATATATATATATATATATATATATAGACGGCTCAAAAACCAAAGAAGGCTCAGGATGTGGAGTGTACTCTAGAGTACTAAACGTAAGGATTGAGTGGGGAATGGGAAAAAATACCAGCGTGGTTCAAACAGAACTGGCTGGTATCTAATCGCCACAAAAGAGATAACCAGGAAAGGAATTTCTGACAAAAACATAACAATCTGCAGAGCTAGTACTAGAGTGCCACCAAGATTTAGCCAAAGCCTCGGTAGATAGAACCCAGTGGCAATTACGGCCTGACGACTTCGACAATTGAGGAACTAACCAAACGTTACCCCCTGTGACATATGACCTAACCTATCTTCCTCTAAATAAATAACAAAACAATTGTTGTTTATGTGGCTTGTGGAGGTGGTATTGAACTATAATTTATATTTTGTCTTAATTGTTGATTTATAAAGTTAATTTTCCTTTTTTAAAGTAGAATATCTAGGTACGTATAAATCATTTCAACTTGATATAGGCGCTGTTGCCAATATGTGAATTAGAAACAAATCCCTTTGAAAATTAAAACCTAACATTTGAAACATCAATTTGAATACTTCTCGAAGTGAATTTGAAAAACTCATGAATTAAACTCAACTTTATTTTGTTCAAACTTGCATTTGCTGTAATAACCCAAATTGAGGAACATTCCCCATTGGTAGTTTCTTTCACCACTAAGCATTTAGCCCATCCGGACCGGAGCAGCGAAGTTCTTGAAGGCCAAAGGGGCTTTTCCAATTGTTTGAGTGGTTATTGATGCCAGAGTTTGTGATATTTTTGTAATGGATGCTATTTCGTTTTTTGAACTAATGAAAAATGACCCATGCTTTGTTCTTGGTTGTTTCTACCGTGATTCAATGTCATCATTCCTCAGTTGAATTTGAAGTCTTTTCATTCGCGTAAAAAGCTGACAGTTTGTTTCAAAATACATAGTTTCTAACGAAAAACATGGACTCGGAAAGTGGAAGCAACTATAAATCGCCAGAAATTTGTGATGTGGCGAAGAAATTTATATTTTCTGAAGCTTCGCCCCTTAATAATAAAATGAGAGTAGTTCCAAACTAGCCGTATGTCACACTAATTTGTGAAAAGCTTCATAGAGAGTAGTTAAACTGAGGATCGTCCGTTCAAATCACACGGTTTTTTAATTTTTCAATCACACTTTTTTTGAACTCTTTGAAATTTATCGAAATAACAGAAACAGAGAATAATTTTGAAGGGTTTCTTCTGGTCGCTTCTAGTTATCAAATTCAATGATTCAACTCTCATATAGCCAATGCCTTCATGTTCAGATTTACTAAAATAAACTATTGTATCTACGTTTGAATGTTAACTAGCTCAAGCTGGAAATTTATCGTAATTTTTTTCTGAAAATTATTGTCCCGCCAAATAACTATTTTCAAATTATTTATTAAAAGTCAACTTGAATTTTTTAGTTTTATTTCATTCATTCATTATTCATTCAGGGATTCGTTTCTATTTCACCATTTGGCAACATCGGGTATAGCTAATAAAGGACAATGAATCTGTTACCTGTATGAGACAAACAAAGATGACATATTTCAGAGGCGTGCTGTTCTGTTTACTTATGTTCCGAGTTCCGAGACATTCTGTGACATATGACATTTTGTGCACCTATTGTATCCTCCTCTATATAAATAAATAACAAAACAACTGTTGTTTATGTGGCTTGTGGAGGTGGTATTGAACTATAATTTATATTTTGCCTTAATTGTTGATCTATAAAGATAATTTTCCTTTTTTAAAGTAGAATATCTAGGTACGTATAAATTATTTCAATTTGATATAGGCGCTGTTGCCAATATGTGAATTAGAAACAAATCCCTTTAAAAATTAAAACCCAACATTTGAAACATCAATTTGAATACTTTTTGAAGTGAATTTGGAAAACTTATGAATTAAACTCAACTTTATTTTGTTCAAACTTGCATTTGCCGTAATAAACCAAATTGAGGAACATTCCCATTGGATAAGTGTATTATTAGTATTTTTTCATTTATAGCACATAAACATATTTTTTCAAATATTTCACTATGACTATAAATTGCAAAGTATTTTCTAACTTGATATGTTTGAAAAATGTTTGAAATATGTTTTTTCCATTAATCAGCTATCGCACCTCCACTAACGACAACCCTCAAAGTCGAAACTTGTGCGAGCTAAAGACTAACGAGGTATTACCTTTTAACGTGTGATTCCGTACACAAACACTGATAAATACTTATAATTTCATTTCAATTCCATCCGCATATTTTTGGTTAAGTTGTTAAAGTAAATAAATGAGGGAAATGTTGAGTTATACACATTATGCCAGGCCGAGAATTTTCAGTAGATCACATATTTTTTTCACACAATATGACATAACTATATTGTAACGTGGATTGATTGATATATTATGGCTGGGTAAAAATTGTCAATTTCCATTCTCCTCGGGCGGGAAATTCCATTATCGTTAGAAGCACCAGCAGAGTAATATCGTAATCCACTAATCGGATTATGTATTTGTCTTATTCACTCCAGTTAAGTGGCTCCGAGCTACTGAATAACACGAACCCCTATTATCCACGTAATCAATCATAGCGTCAGAATGCCGACTTTTTTTACGGACTTAATAGCTTTTACCAAGATTTCCAGATGTGGCTGGATGTTGAGCTATCATTTTGCTCTTATACGCTGAATTCAACTATAGAATATTAGTTCAATTGAAATTAGCAAGGGATGAGGTGACAAAATGTTCATGTTATCTTTTGTTTTTTAATGAAACTATAAGCAGTAATCTCCAGTAATGACACTCATAAGATGATGTTGCTTGTGAGGTTTGGTAGATGAAATCGGAGTCCTAAAAAATCATTCTTGATCCAACACGAGACAGTTCTGTTTCGATCCGCCAAAGTCTCATCTCAGCAGTGCTAGGCAGAACCATGAACGCCGTGTTAGGAATCACACGTTAAAAGGTAAGACCTCGTTAGTCCTTAGTTCGCACAAGTTTCTCAACTACTGAGAGTTGTCGTTCGTATGGGGGCGGCAGCTGATTAACGGAAAAACAGATTTTAAAACAGACAGAATGTAGGACTCAACTGCCCTTAAAGTATGTGCCTGAGAAGTATACAGCAATGCCGTCCCCCTTCATGTACATATCATTATGGGACCGATAGAAGAGTCAATCTCCGAATATCAAAGACTAACGAGGCTCCCGAGGGCGGTCAGTTACAGGCGAGCCTCGTTAATCTTTGATTTAAGAAAATTGAGTCTTCAGTCTATCTAACTATACTAATATTATAAATGTGAAATGTGAGGATGGATAAAAGTTTAAAATTTATCACGATAAGATTAACTTGACGCAACGCAGTCGTCGCGTCTACAAAGAACCTACCTGCATTTTTCAAAATTCTAGGTTCAGTAGCTTCGGCTGTACGTTAATATAAGAGTGTCAGTCGTTTACAGGACAATATAAAATTTTATTCACAATACTTAACCATAAACGAAAAATTAAATGAACAACAAAGAAAAACTAATTCTAATTACCTACTTCAAGTACATGTTAGCGATTGTGATAATGTTATGAAGGTTAGTGAATAATAAATCACCATGGGCACAAATGCTATTGAAATTTGTGCACATAACATATATTGGGAAATTGAGCATAATGTTAGTTCTTGCTCTGAGAGGTCTAAAAAAGGATTGAGATCGTGAAGCTGGCCGTGGTACATTGAAATCAATTTGTTCAAGAATTTTAGGACAGTCAACTCTCTCATTCACTAACTTGAATGAAAATATGAGCGACGCACATTTTCTGCGGTGCTCTAAACTAAAAAATTCCAAACGTTCATATATGACATCATTACTGATACCTCTCTCTGGGTAAGAACCATCTATTCTGAAAATTAGAAATTTACAAAGCTTTCTTTGAACTCTTTCAATGGCTATGTTATGAATCTCATAAAATGGACTACAAACGATACTTGCATATTCTATCTTCGAACGTACGTAGGTGAAATACAACAGCTTCATGGCTTCAATATCATGAAAGTTTCTGCAATTTCTAACAATGAAACCATAAGCTCTGAAAGATTCTGAAACTTTTTGTGAAATATGTCTACCAAATGTTAATTTATGATCGAATATTACCCCTAGGTCTTTGATCTCATTACATCTCAAGCAGATCTGAATCCTGTATTACAAACGGGAATGTATAAACCTCTTTTTTTCGACTATAACTCACTACTTTACATTTCTCCACATTAAGTTTCAATTTATTATTGCTACACCAAGCAACAAGAAATTCTAATTGAGATTGAAGATTTACACAATCACCTACTTCCTTAATTATAGAAAATAATTTCAAGTCATCCGCGAAGCATAACCGCTCACAAGCTAAACTTTCACAGAAGTCATTAATAAACAATAAAAACAAAAGAGGACCTAGGTTGGAGCCCTGAGGCACACCAGAAGAAGCTATATATGTTCTAGATTTATAACCGTTATAGGACACGAATTGTTGGGAATAAATATTGACTACAAATTACGCTTTCATTAACATGTCAACTCACCAATACGTAAATCTTATGAATTGTTGAAAAAACTTTATTCGAACAGACATTTTCTCAGTTGAAACTTGAAAGTCATTTGATGCAATAGTTTAATTTATTCATATTCAACGTCTACGACCCTTGTCTAGATCAAATCACATCATCAAGAATACAGAAAGTTCGGAATGCATGTACAATATTTATTTCTGGTTTAAAATTCAGAGATCATGTATTTTCTTTCATGCATCAGATTGCGTGGCCGAAAATGTTCAACAGAACAGAATTGCATCAAGCTATCGTCGTTCAAAACTTCAGAATAATAGCAACCTCAATTTCTTCCAAAGGTGATATGATTCTACAGTGTGTAAAAGCCAAATGGAATAAATTCATTATTTCAGTTACTGTCTTCTAACATTATTCAACATATCAGGCGTGACCTACCTAATCGCAAGCGTTATTAGTTCTTTTAAGTCATTTTGTACACATTGATCTTTACATATCCCCATAAAAACAAATCTTTTGATGAAAGATCAGGTGATCGCGCTGGCCATTCAATCTATCCTCGCCTCCCTATCTACCGATTGGGCAATGTTGTATCGAGGTATTACCGGACATTAACTTGGTAAAATGTGAATCCTGCTGAAACCATATCGAATTCACTGAAACTTGAGGGTTTCCTGGACCAGGATATAAATTGGCTGAACTTAGAATGACATCATTTCGAAGTAGTGCCAAACAATTATCTCCATTCAAGATGCCCTCAATGAAAAAGGGAGCAATGATATGGTTTCCTACAATTCCTGCTCAAACATTAACCTTTTGAGAGTATTACGTGTGTTCTTCTCTCATCCAGTGAGGGTTTTCCGTTGATCAGTAGCGAGTTTTATCTACGCAACCAATTATTTGTAAAACTGTTATTTTATGGATTTCTGTTAATCTAACCATTTGTCAGACTTGAAGTTAACGAACTTTAAACTTGAAATATTGACAACTAATCTAACATACGAAACAAATTGACAAGGCGTTTTAAACTAACGTTGCCACGGAAATTGTTTACAATTTTTTTAAAAGATACCATCTAAGAAGAACATTGCTATTGTTTTTGCTTACTTTCTTATTATCAATACCTCAACATGAAATAAGTTTTGAGTATATTGCAATAAGTTTAGAGTGTATTTTACCGAATTTCGGTAACAGCATGACTTAAATTTATTTTATTTTAATTGTTGCAATAAACTTGAAAACAATAACATTTTTGAATCGAGAATGAAGAGACCTTTCAAACGATATATATCACAAGCTTATACTTCCCATTTAAAAAATTGGGGGTTGTACTTGTCATTCGACGGGGGTTGAAGGTAGGGGTAGCTATTTTTCGTTGCAGTATGTCAAATTATAATTTAAATTAGACGTGTTTCGGGATTTTGTTAAAATATGTACCGTAACCGTGAATAATAAAATTATTCCACTGTATACAGGCTGATTCACGGTGGATGGCACATTAGACGTTTCTGGTGAACCAGACAACGGTTCACTTCGAAAATTTAATGGAGGGCATATTCGGACATTCTCTAGTCAACTAAAATATTTTCGACAATGCGGTGTTGCCGCTTCTATTAGAAAGCAGTAGCAACTTTGATTTTTCTGCATATAATATTATTTTTGGAATCTCCAACAATTGCCCGACAACTTTTCTTGATATTTCCCTATACCTATCTGTTACCGTTTTCGAAATAAAAAAATTAATTTCAATTTTTTTCTTCGAAAATCATGACTTCTAAAAATGCCGATATCTTTTAGTTAAGAAGTACTATGATATCGAAATTTGGTTTGGAGTTAGGTGATACTTGGACACTTCCCACACGCCATCCTAATCTCCGTTACTTCAATACAGGGTGGTAAAAAAATACAGTTTTTTCGTTTGCTTGAAAAAGTTGCTGAAATTTGATTATTTTAAATGGAACACCCTGTATATTATTGAAAATTCGGAAAGCTGCTGAAATTTGCTTTCTTTCCATGTATATCATACCTATACCTAACTAGTCAAGTTTCGGACTTATGAACATTTATTTGTGAAAATGTCCCTTCAGAATGGTATTTCCATTCGGTATTTGGTAAGCAGGCCATGATTACTATTTGACAGTAGCGTTGTGACATTCTCCTAATAATATCGACATTTTCGTCACTTCAGAAGTTGCAAATATCTTCAAAACGATGGAACAAAACTATTCAAACGAAGTTCTTATGAATTTGTTTATTATTTTTGGACAGTGTGACAAAATTATCAGCAGAACATGTAGAAAGTTCAATGAAATGTATCCGAATCTACCGCCAATGAACCTCAAGAAATTTATACGAATTCAGAACAATTTCAATATGTTTGGATAAACTTTAAAAAAGCACCAAGAAACTTGAAATTGGAAATATTGATATGAATAATTATAAAAAAGTAAAACAATCATGTGGAATATTTCAAAATATGTTCGAATCGCTGGCCGTTCACTTCCAAGCACTTTAAAATGCGGGTGTTGACTGCTTTCGTGGTGGCAGATATGATTTCATTGGGATCCAAATCTTCAAATGTTTGGGCAATCCTTTCTAACAATTCATCTCTCGAACGCACGGGTGTTTTGTAAACTTTTTCTTTAAACATTCCCCACAAATAGAAATCTAATGGATTAAGATCGGGTGATCTCGCTGGCCAATTCCATGGTCCCAAGCGCCTCATCCACCGATCGTCAAATAGTCTATCCAGTTCTGCGCTCACTTCTCTTGTGCAATGTGCAGGAGCTCCGTCTAGTTGGTACCAACAGTTTCGATAATCTTCGAGTGGCAGATTATCCTCGAAACTGTCAACAGTATTCTCCAAAATATTCAGGTAGCTTCTGGATGTTAATGACTCCTCGTATATCACGTACCTAAATTTGTTGTCCATCAACATGCAGAAGACATTAAAACTAAATTTTTCTTGAAATCCGGCTTCTTTTGTGACGTGAGGATTTTCACTGGACCAATAATGACGATTTTTTCTATTGAAAATCCCTTCTCTCGAAAATTTCGATTCATCAGTCCAAATAATTTTATTTAAAAAAAGTGGATCATCTTGAATGCGTCTCAACAACATTTCACAAAATTCTACTCTCTGTTGAGGATCTTGAGGCTTCATTGCTTGAATTTTGGTGAATTTATAATCATGCATTTTATGTCTTCGCAAGATTCTTTGAACCGATGAATATTTTATACCCAAATCTTCTTCAGCACTTCTTATCGATGACTCGGGAAATGCGTGAAAATATGCTAAGACATTAATCTGGTTGTCTTCGAAAGTTACGGGTCGAGGCAAGTTTCTTGGTGCTTTTAAAGTTGATCCAAATGCATTGAAATTGTTTTGAATTCGTATAAATTTCTTGAGGTTCATTGGCGGTAGATTCGGATACATTTCATTGAACTTTCTACATGTTCTGCTGATAATTTTGTCATACTGTCCAAAAATAATAAACAAATTCATAAGAACTTCGTTTGAATAGTTTTGTTCCATCGTTTTGAAGGTATTTGCAACTTCTGAAGTGACGAAAATGTCGATATTATTAGGAGAATGTCACAACGCTACTGTCAAATAGTAATCATGGCCTGCTTACCAAATACCGAATGGAAATACCATTCTGAAGGGACATTTTCACAAATAAATGTTCATAAGTCCGAAACTTGACTAGTTAAGTATAGGTATGATATACATAGAAAGAAAGCAAATTTCAGCAGCTTTCCGAATTTTCAATAATATACAGGGTGTTCCACTTAAACGGAGTATCACCTAACTCCAAACCAAATTTCGATATCATAGTACTTCTTAACTAAAAGATATCGGCATTTTTAGAAGTCATGATTTTCGAAGAAAAAAATTGAAATTAATTTTTATTTCGAAAACGGTAACATATAGGTATAGGGAAATATCAAGAAAAGTTGTCGGGCAATTGTTGGAGATTCCAAAAATAATATTATACACAGAGTGTTCCATTTGAAAAATCAAAGTTGCTACTGCTTTCTAATAGAAGCGGCAACACCGCATTGTCGAAAATATTTTAGTTGGCTAGAGAATGTCCGAATATGCCCTCCATTAAATTTTCAAAGTGATCCGTTGTCTGGTTCACCAGAAACGTCTAATGTGCCATCCACCGTGAATCAGCCTGTATATTTTACCATTCTATATTATATCAGATGATGAAATATATAGAATCACAACCTGACAACAGTGTTTTCGTTTAAATGCATTAATGTTTCTGAGAATTATGGAATTTTAGTATAGTTATGCATTAGAATTGTTAATTTTTCTGTGAAAATGCCTGAATGTGATGTTCTGAATAATTTAAAGAATTTTCCATAGTACATCCAGTCGAAAGGTTTAGTTAATATTGTATTTCTTGAATTCTTATCAGACATTACCATTTTTTTCTGTACTCGAAATTCAACGGTTTTTTTATTTGTAACCGAGGAATCATTTCTGTCAATATTTCTCATATACTCTAAAATTACTTTTCTGATGCATTATACCCGTTTCAATGAATAACTAAAGTATTCATTAGTTACTTGGAATAACTACCGCATATTTTGCTGTTTGATTTGACAGGACTACACTCGCCGAACACAAAAAATGTTAATCTTAATGGACAGGCTTAATCCTAATTACGCAGAGTAATGCCGCAAACAAACATGTTTGCAGCATGTTATACATGTTGTACCTTGCTATTGTACCGACCGACGGAGTACGTAATATTCGATTCGCTGGCCACCTGAAGAATTAATCTTTCATTGGACGCGGCGGACGTTGATTGAGTTTCCGTTGAATAATTCTGATACGTAGGCATTAAGCGGATGTGGGATGTCATCAAACAAGGGTATACGTGAACCCGGACGGTGACATGATGAAATTCAAACCAATTCATGATAATGACGCCGACGTTGTGGTGAAAGTTGAATTAGATGGCCCAGGTAAGGTATAGGGCGAATTGGTGGATGTAGCCGTTACAAGTGTTAGGAAATCAGAATGAAGAAAAGAGAATTGAAACTTCTATGTTTTTATCACTTTTATCTGTAACTAACTGCAGTTTTTTACTGCAGTTTCGTGCTATAAGGACATTTTCAAACTTATACATTGAACTAACAATGGTTTATTACATTAGCCTTTATGTAGCACCTACAGGGCTATAAAGGCTAATGTAATAAACCATTGTTACCTACCTATACTATAACAATTTTCAATTGAAGGTGATTCATTAGCAACGTCGCACTTGAAGTGAACAACTGATAATCCTCTTACCAACTCTGCAGAGGCATACCAAAATAATATTTTTATTTATTTAAACACATAGGTAATTACGTGAAAATTGTTATAGTAGGTGGTGCTACCTGGTGTCAATGGTAAACCTGATTACATTTTCTTATTATGCCTAATACAGTACTTCAAAAAAAACAGAAAAATTTACTTATTATTATGTTCCTTTTATATAGAAAGAACTACAAAGAAAAAAACATTACCTATGTTATGCTTAAGAAGTTTCAGAATCCATTGACTCGTCCGACGAGGAATCCCCAGTCACACTTAAATCTATTATTATTTGGTCGAAAACAGTGTCTACCATCCCGTCCAATCTCCACATTTTCTCTTTTTCCTTGATCACATGGGCTACAGCATTAGCCCAATCTTCTTTCCGTATCCGTTGCATCAGAAATTTTATATGTCACGTTTTCACGAGCTATGTAACCCTTAATTTGAGCCCAGATTAATTCTATCGGGTTTAACTCGCAATGGTAAGGAGGAAGTCTCCAAATGGCGATGTCTTCAGAACGAGCTATTGTATCCACCACATGCTGACGATATCTGTCACGATGCTGTTTAATGACACTCATAAGCTAGGCCTTAAACGTGTCTTGGAAAATGGAATTCCTTTTTGTCCTAACCAACTCTGGATGTCTGATTTTCTGATGGTCATAGTTGGCAGCTGTTCTACTAATCGGCTGTGATAAGAAGCGTTATCCATTTCTATTACCGAATTTGGCTCGACTCGTGAAAG
Source organism: Leptinotarsa decemlineata (assembly GCF_025532065.1). NCBI lineage: Eukaryota > Metazoa > Arthropoda > Insecta > Coleoptera > Chrysomelidae > Leptinotarsa > Leptinotarsa decemlineata. The sequence continues at coordinate 3,686,050 of NW_027412547.1, forward strand.
AAGGGATTCAAACCATCCTTCAAAGCGTTGGGCGTCCATGTCTTCATGATAATCCCCCGTTTTTTTGGAAAAAAAATTAGTGCACTATCGTCTAAAAAGCCACTCTCGCTACCTATATGGGCGACAATTAGTCGTTGCCCTTTACCCGTTGGTCCGCGTAACCCTGTTGGATGAACCGCTTGACGATAACTAGTTAGAGTAGTATCTTGCCAGATCTTAGATACTGTGTGACCAGCATTCACCAACGTTTCGTCCAAATAATGAATCTTTTTGTGAGCAGAACGCATTTCTCTAATAGAGCGAAGATATCTCCGTCGCCATGAGACTATATCTTTTCTTTCTATTAAGACAGATTTACGGGGTCGTTTGGCATATATAAATTTTAAATCTTCTTTTATTATTTTCCTTAACTTCTCTTTGCTCATTTTTGGAATGAGATCATTATCCATTACCTTTGTCCTAATGGATTCGAGGGTCGGAGCTTTATTCTCAAAAAAGAAAGAATGAATGGTATATCGTACAAAATTTGTCTGGTACTCGTCCAATTCAATTTTTTTTCTACCACGACAATGTACTTTTGGAGCTTGCACGGATATTCCCGTTAAAAATGAACACTGGGCTACAGCTTCCACTGTACGCAGTGTATTTTTTAAATTTTTGTACACTCTACAGATAATCTGTTTTTCTTCTAACGATATAAACTTCCGCTTTCTTTGTACATTACTTGGACCTGCTACGGCATCTATCTTAATACTATAAAAATAATAAAATTCATTCATATTATTCAGCTATTCGTCAGTTGTTTACTTACCTGAAAAACTATTTTAAAGTTGATGTATTTTGAAAAACACTATTGTGAGATTTTTACTAGAACAGATTAACAAATCTGCAATACGTGTTTCCCTACACAGCAGCTTTTTTAAGCGTGTTCACTAACAAACTGAATTCTAAATACATTGTGATTTATATATACTTTTTGAAATATTACTATCTACCTAGAAACTAATAATATTCAAGGAACTAATTAATGACAGTTATACCCGAGTTTGACGAACATTTATACCTGCTTTTAATGAATAGGTCAACTAATTATCTCACAATAAAGTATGAATGTGATGAAAATCTATGATAATGTATTTTGAAGAACAAGTATCGGCCAACTCTATCTTATATTTTAAAGTTAATAAATATAACAGTCTATTCAATAAATATAATAAAATATATTTAATAAATACAAAACAAAGTCACCTCCACAAGAAACAGAACACACTACGCCTATGCAGATAAGGACGCTTGATAATGAAGAAACCAAATGACTAGTTATGGCATTTTAAGAACGAAAATATAATAGACCTGCGAAGTGTTAATCAGTTTACGGATGTTTTAAAGTATTCAACGAACTGGTCCACCTATTCGCTCGTACATCCTATCGATATTCAGAAGCTATCTTATTACGGGGAGCAAATTTTATGGAATCATCTTACTTTTCAATTATTTACAATGGCGATGCATAAACAATAAAAATGACCCCAATAAGAATTTAGTTCTAACATTCAACATTGTTGCCGTTAGCTCTCAGTTCAATTTGTATATGAGTTACCTTCAATTGAAAATTGTTATACTATACCTCTTGAAGATGATCACTTGGTAATCAAAGCATGAGCATGACTCTGGGGTTATTTTTTGATTTGAGCAAAGCTTTTGACCTCGTTGACCATGACATACTGCTACACTGTATACGTGGCCCTGCATTGAATTGGGTTAGGTCTTACCTGGCTGGCCGTAGTCAGCTGGTCTGTGTGAATGGAATTAACTCTGTAAGTGAATGTATAGTAAGAGGGGTACCCCAAGGCTCTGTTTTAGGACCTCTTTTATTTTTTGTTTTAATTAATGATCTTTCGAAATTTTGTTCGAAAGCTTCCATTACTATAATTTTTGCGGATGACACTAACATCTTGGTATCTGCGGAAACTATGTCCGAAGTAATTGTCCAAGCTAATGAAGTAACTGATCAAATTGAGGAGTGGTGTTCTACAAATGGCCTGTTGCTAAATTCTGCCAAATCTCAAATGCTCAACTTTGTTACTAAAAATATAACTATTGATAAAAGCTATTTGGTAAGATTAAATAATGAAACTTCACATCAAGTTAATTGTACTAAATTTATGGGTGTTGATATTGATAATAAACTTACCTGGAGTTTCCATGTTGATAGTGTCAAACTGAAGCTCAGTAAACATATATATTTACTTCGTAGGTTGAAACAAACAGTCTCTTTTGATGTTCTCATGCTTTTATACCACAGTTTAATTCAGTCAGTGATTTCCTATGGTCTTGAACAGTGGGGCTTATCAGCTAAAGCTTATGAAGTGTTTGTTATTCAGAAAAAGGTAATCAGAATTCTGGCTGGGGCATCTTCAAGTGCAAACTGCAGGCCATTATTCATTCGTTATAGTGTATTAACAATGCCTAGTTTGTATATCTACCAAACTCTGATATATACAAGAAACAATATTTCAATTATTCCTAGAAATGAGCAAATCCACGAACATTTCACCAGAAATAACCCTCAACTTTATCAGCCTTATAGTAGATTGACAGTATCAAAGAATCACCCCATGTGCTGTGGGATTAAACTATATAATAAGCTTAGTAATGACATTAAGTCCTCAAACATCAATGTCTTCAAAAGGCAGCTCAAGGTTTTTCTAATGCAGAAAGCATACTACTCTGTGGATGAGTTTCTCCTTGAATCATAATCATAATTCGATTGTAGCTTAGTAATTTTATTTTTATTTAAGTTATGCTTTGTGTTTGATTTTTTACAATAGTTTGACCTGTTGTATCAGCCAGTATTTTATGATGATGTTTGCCTAATGTGATTGTAAATGAAAACTGATTCAATAAATGTTTGATTGATTGTGTAGTGTTGGGATAGAATTCCAGTACTATTCATTTATCTCTGTGTTTACACTATCTAGTTGCGAATTTGTATAGTTTAGTATTGAAATATCTTTTGTTTCAGAATTCCGCTGAAAATAAATCCAAAATCGCGAAGGTGGACGGCTCAGAAAAAAGTGAACTCTCTATTCAAACCGTAAAAAAATATAAGGTAATTATATAAAATAGATCAACATTTTGTGTGCAATGTCAGAAAGGTTTCCGAAAAAAGTACATAAGGAATGCAATATTTTCATTGGTCTTCAAATTTATGTCCATTTGCCCAATTCCTCGTATGAAAAAATAACTTCACAAATTGAGTGAGAATGTTTGGAGACTGGCTGTAAATCAAATTATTCAAAAAAAAAAATCGTTCAGACCAGTCTCAAGTTACCTACACTGTAGGTTAATGAACTGACACCTATCAGAAAACAACTACTCCCCTGGCTAATACCACGAAGGGCGTTGGGGCAGTGCAGGATTCTTCACTGCATAGTCTGGGTCACAATATCCTTTTTTTGGAACTTCTGTCCAAGGGCACCGAAAATTAAGATCCAGGCTCATTCGATTCGGATGACCTCTAACAACTTTTTGAAAAATTTCAAGGGGGACTCCAAAATTGCAAAAGTTATAAACCATTTAGTAAGAAAAGGGGGTTTTGGTTTTTTGCAAATATCTCGGAAAGTATTAAAGATATCTGAAATTAAAAAAAAATCCTTAAAGAGGAGGAAAATTCCTGAAAAAAGTCCCGCCTCCCGGAACTCACCAATATTTATGATTTTAATTAAGAGGCGAAAATTGTGCTAAAAGTGGGCGATGCGCGTTAAAAATTATTTCAACCCATTAAATATCATTATTGAGAATAAAAAATCACATACCTTCTAGACACCTGAATAAACGAAAGTCCATGGAAATTTTGTTTTCCATGATTAGCTTATTAGACATACTTTAGTTAATCAACTAATTTTTCCAGGTTTAAAATTACATAAAAACCCTGATTTTCAAACTAAAAACCTCAAATTTTGTTCACTTCTTGGAGCTTTTTTTTAAAGCTTTCAAAAAAGATTCCCGTTGGAAAAATTAAAAAATTTAGATTTTCCACGTTGTTATTAATAATCAAAGACGTTAAAAAGTGGAAAATTCAATTAAAGCAATTACTTTTTTTGAATACTCAAATTTATTCGTATTCTCATTATTCAAAGTCACATAAAAATGTCCTAAATAAATGTATTGTTTATAAGATATTTGAAATTTTTTTGAGGGGACTTTTATTAGTGATGCATATTATGATTTTCAAACCCAAAATCGTTATTACATAATTTCTATTTCACTTAGATATTTTGTAACAAAGACAAATATTAAAAAAACTTGTAAAAAATAGGAAGGCGGGTTTTTTAAGGAAATTTCCCCCCCTCTTTAGCGTTTTTTTTTTCAAATTTTGGATATCTGTAATATTTCCGTTTTTTACTAAATCGTTTATAACTATTGCAATTTTTTCGAGCCCCTCTTGAAATTTTCCAAAAAGTTGCTAGAGGTCATTCCGAATCGAATGATCCCTGGATCATAATTTTCGGTGCCCTTGGACATACGTTCCAAAAAAGTCATCTTGTGACCCAAACTATGCATATGCTGTTGGCGATAAACTGTCGCAATCGATTTTCAATTATTTTGCAGACCGGTTTCGGGCTGTTTGGCCACTCATCAGTGCAAGGTAGTGTCTGTCACACTACCTTGTTGTTGGCTAACATAAATGTGTGTTCAAGCTATACACTTACTGCTTGTTTATCTCTTTCAGCATCTTGTTCATCTGGAGTGGTTAGGGGAAGACGAAATGATAGCAGTAGAGGTTAACCCTATTGCTCTCATTGAACAACTACCACCAGCATTTTCAGAAAATACGTTCGGAAGTAAGTAGTGGCAGCATTTTCAAAAAATACTTTTGGAAGAAAGTAGTGGAAGGAAAATGTTTGGGCAGTGGCTCATATGGAAAAAGTTACATTTTGTATGTATTGTTATTAGTTTTTTTAATTAAAATATGAAAATTAGGTTTTTTTAATTTATTCATGTCACTAATATGACGTATAAGTTGATTTTGACGTTCTAGAGCGTACACACGGTTATTTTACAAAAAAATTGGTCAAACTCTTCAACTTACTTTGTGTTTCTAGCATGTCTAATAAAACATTAAAAAAATTGAAAAAAAATTGAACGTGGAATTATAAATTTTTTTAACAATCCATCTTTCGATTCAATCGTGTAAGGTTTTATTATTATTATCATTAAAATACCCAAAAAGGTTGATATAAACTCTGATTTCCTTTACAAAAAATGTATTTATTATTCTGAATATTTGTAATCCTTCTTTTCATAATTATAATAATAATAATAATGTTTATTCATAAATAGCGAAAAAAATACAGACCTTCTATTGTTACAAAATCAAATGATTAAAAAAACTTAGTAATATGAGGCTTAGAATAAACAAAAAATCCACCGAAGCTGATATTATCAGCTTGTAGTGTAGTGACATATTATTCTAGTGCAATGTTGACGAATCAAATGTAATACAGTCAAATTAATGGAAAAGAAAATAAGGGTAAAAATGAGATTATAGGTTAACCAGAAGAATGTGTTTTCAACTAGCTCAATTATCAAAAGAGCAGTAGACGAAAGTTGGAACAAAAAATGGCTTAAGAAAAGTGTAAACAATATAATTTTTTTTCAAGGAAATATTACTAAATAATAATACAAAAAATTTCATAAAAATAAAATTACCATTCAGGACATCATAACGATAAGATTGAGAGTATTTTTAACCATTTCTCAATTGTAACAGTCCTCTTATCAGAGAAGAACTAAAAAATTCCAAATAGATTCCAACTGAGCAGTGGCGTACAACAATTTGTTGCTATTAACAATATTTACCCCTTTCTCACAAATCTCTTGGTTGAGTGATCGTTTTCATTTCGTGAATTGAAAATGAGTAAAATCACATGAAGTTATCAAATAAGGCTGATGAAAAAACCTTCTCGTTTCCTCCTTGTTCGAATTCCGAATAATAAACTACAGCAAGAAACGTGACATACCGCAAATGTTCGCTATATCAGACAACGGTGTATTGTCGCAAGTAATTTATCTGTGAAGTTTATATCAACTGTGAAGTTTGCGGTTTTTCCAGTTTTACCGTTGACCGTCTTGGGAATGCGAAGAGTTCATTTCAAGTCGGAGTGACTTTTCAGGCAGCTGAAATGACGTGTAAATCATCCCACAAGCGTATTTCGCACGTTATCACGATTTTCTTTGTTGCGCTTGATGAAATTGTGTTGGCAGTTGAATTACTTGGTTTCTTGTTAACTCCGTCCAGAGAGCGAATTGGAGATTTAACCCCGGCTAGAAAACAAGAAAAACACTCAGAGATTCTCCGAGTGGAATTGGAAATTGTTTCACTGAAAGTGGTTCTGGAAATTACTTTTATATCGCTTCAAATTTTTTTTATTGAGAGACTCCGCTTTTTTTAATAATAGTCTACATTGAATGTATACCGTATCGTCGAAAACCTATTGAAGAGGCTGCTAAAAGAGCTGCAATTGAATTGTTACCAAAAAAATCGGCTCAGCAGTACGACATCGTATTTCTAATTTTCTTAGCTGGTGTAAACTTAAAAACGTCGAGGGACTCGCCGAACACACACTCTCTTATTGACTCTCCGGGCACTCGCACAGGACATGCCTGTTCACATATCCTGCATAGAGGTGTGCCTATTAGCCCCATATTATTGAGGTGTTTCCTTAGTTGACAGTGGCCAGTCAGAAATCCTACTGTAAGGCGTAGATATTTCCTGGTCATCGCCAGATATTTCTTCGGCGCCAGCTTCCCAGGGTCGCCCAAGGTGATCCTGGCAAGATTACATCCTTTGATTTCATCCCATCTCTTCAAGGTTTGAGCATGGGTGTAACATTTGACTAGTTCCGCCATTGTCGAAGTCATCAGGCCGTGGGTGCCACTGGATCCTAAAATTCTTAGTCCAGCCGCTTCCTTGGCTAAAGAGTCGACAATGCGATTGCCTTTAATCTTGTCGTGCCCTTTAACCCACCTCAGGATAATGTTATTATCTACCGAGGCTTTGGCTAAATCTTGGTGGCACTCTAGTACTAGCCCTGAGGTAACACGCTGTCTGTTCAAGGCTAATAGGACTTGTCGGCTGTCAGTGCAGATTGTTATGTTTTTGTCAGAAATTCCTTTCTTGGTTATTTCTTTTGTGGCGATTGAGATACCAGCCAGTTCTGTTTGGACCACGCTGGTATTTCTTCCCATTCCCCACTTAATCCTTAGGCCTAGTGACCTGGAGTACACTCCACATCCTGAGCCTTCTTTGGTCTTTGAGCCGTCTGTATAAATCCGTATTGCATTTGTAGCATCTGACTCTGTGTTCTGCCTAATTTGTATTTTGTAGGGTTTATTAAACACAAACCTGGGTTCAATTGCATCACTTGTTGCCTGCAGCAGAGGTTGCGCAGTGAGCGCTTCCCGCCATAGGCCCAGCCTCAATTGACCCATTCCTACTTCGAGGTTTGCACCAGCCGTGCGCAATCGTTTTTCTTACAGGGGTGCTATGTAAGTGCTAATGTACTCAACCATTATTAGTTTAATGTATAAGTTTGAAAATGTCCTTATAGGACGAAACTGCAGTAACGTTAGTTGAAAATAAAAGTAGTAAAAAACATAGAAAGTTTCAATTCTCTTTTTTTCATTATGATTTCCTACCACGTAGTAACGGCTACATCCATCAATTTATTGAAATAATGTATTTTATTATTCCATTCTATTCTATTAATTAATGAATGAATCATTGATTGTTCAAATTCCAAATACAAAAACGAAAGTAGGTCGTTCTTTTTGTTGGAAAAAACATTGACTATTTTAATAAATACGTTGCATTACGCCCTTTTGTTATCAGTCATCAACGTTTTTTCATGAAATACTCAACCCATAAATGCAGTGCCAACCCAGTTGGTATAAACACGTTTGAAATACCCTCTACCATTGCCGAGTTTCTGAACCTCCGGAGCCAAAGGAATATACAAGTCACTGTTTCAGAAGGTCTTCTGCATCTTTGCTAGCAGAATCAGGAGCAATTATAACGGATATTGAGAACCCTCAGCAGTAGCTGAGGGTTACATCGATCAATCTATTTCTTACAAGAAGGCTATTGCTGAAAGAATAATCCCAACAGCTAGCTCCAGCGTTACAGCATCGTCCTCTTCACTTTAAGAATTAAATATTAATGCCCATGAAATTGTCAACTCAGATAGTTCAAATATATTACAAGGCTCTTTAACATCGCAAGGTATCAATATCAGCAGTTGTTCTAATTGTACTTTTCATATAAATATTCATAAATCATAATAATAATGTGAATAATGTATATAGTACATTTGTAACGAAATTTAATTGTATCTATATCTATTGTTCACAATGGATTCCTCGAAAATTGAATAATTATGTTTTGTTTATTGCTATTTGGTCGAAAAATTCGTGTTAAAATTTTTCAACAAGCTCTTAATACCCTTGACAACCATTAAAAATGTCACTTTTAATGACAAATGTAATTTTTTCACGCATTGTACACTGTACTTTTTCTCAGTTGCGTTGTTTTCAAGTATTGAAAATTAAAATACATATATAATAATACTTGTATATCATTAACTCATTTTTATATTTTATTCAAAATAGTAATAACAGTTATATTTGAACAATTTTGTAAAGTAATTCCTGGTAGGTCGTTTTGTTTCAACATGTTTTCGGTAATTGAAATATTAGCTGCAGTCAAAGTTGAAGTTGATGAGGAGGGGAGCTTCCACAGCATTGTTGTGTTCAGGTTCTAATGGCGCTGGAGGCTGAATGGATTGATTCTACTATACTTTTTGAAATTTTCATTTTGTTAGCTATGGGGTTGTCGATATAAGATTCAGCAACATTGCTGGATTTCCAACCCCTATGGCGTTTTAACGTTAAAAGATCTGCCCCTGCAATAACTGAAATAGTCGCAGATGACCTTTGGAACAGTGGCTAGTATATAATTCAGGGTTCGGTAATTGCAAAAATTTCGCTATTTTTTTCGCCATGGTGCCAAATTGATTCATCCCCACAGGCTGTTTCGTACATTTGCTATTTTTGTAATTAAAAAAAAACGTGTTTCATTTGTGCATGGTCGAATCTTCACATATTTTTTGTAAATTTGGTAGAAATCTCCTGTGACTGAAATTTCTAGGAACCTTGGTTTCAGTATCAGGTAATTTTATTAAAATGGCCGAATTAAGATCTTCCATGTCATCAGTTTTTAATTTTCGAAGTTCATCACAACGGCATGCCCCTGTAAGACCAATAGCTACAGCAGCCTGAAATCAAAACCAAACAATCATTTTTCGATAACAATTTAAACATTTTCAATTCATACCTTTATCAGCAAATACTTTTCATCAGGTGCATCTTTTAAAAATTGTTGAATTTCTTTAGAAGTTATTGTTTTTGACTGTTTTTGAGCTTTTTTCAGATTTGCGTTTTAAAAATGCACGTAGTTTTACGTATTTTAAATATGTCAACACCGTTTTTGATAATTAAGGTACTTCTCAGCATCGAGTACTGATACCATAATGTTGATAATTTCAATCTTCTTGACAACTCTTCAGAATAAACTAACAAGGTATTTTCGAAACAAGAATTTACCTTGGCTTTCATTTTTCAGTTTCTGTAAGCGATTTCATATTTTTCTCTTGATGTGCTCGGTAGCAAATTATTGCGAACATCTAGGTGTTTCTGAACAATTTCTGAAGGTGTATTTTCCAACTCTAAATCTTCGTATTCCATTATATTCAATACTTAATAAATCTGAACTATACTATAACAATCAACAATAAAACTATTTTATTTGGGTAAATTGACAGCAATAATTATGCAGTGCTTCGGTTTTGTTGTTATGGAAACGCCGACAATGGGCTACTTGGATATTGCACGCGAATCATCGGTGTAGCGTTGTCAACATGGAGAACGTGTCATATCAATCTGACATGTAACAATTCATGATTGACTTAGGTTATCGTGATAACAGTGAGAGATTATTTCTCACTGTAATGACGAATATTTCTCACTGCGTGAGAAATCTTTCATTTTGCACGTATGAAAGCGATGAGAGAAGTGATACATTGTATAGCATCCGTAGAAAAATATGTTATTTCTCACTCGCTTGATTTGCCTTCGGCTCGTGCCAAAAAACTTCTGCGCTCGTGAGAAATATGTCGTTTTTCTCATTTGTATAATATACTATTTTTTCAATTAATTTATACACTCTATCCTTTTTTTTTCTTCAATGACGAAAATCGTAGCCTTACGAAAGCCTCAAATCAATATCTTTACATTCTAATCGTTTACAAAGCCTAAGGAACTCAGATTCAATCAAACTAAGCAGCTGACAAATCAGCGTCTCCTTCAAAATCAACATCGACAGGCCTGTAGTCACGTTCACAGTATCCATTTTGGAAATCGCATAGATCAAGTTGGCTAGTTCCTCAGCCAATCTGCATAACGTTAGGATAAGTTTGATGGTAATATCAAAGTGTCTGTAAGCCGCGGTCTCACAATGGCACAGCTTCAGCTGAAGCTCATGTTTAATGGAAAATCCAACCGAGTTGTCTTGAATATATCTTCATTTTAATAATGTGATTCGATTCAGAATAGATTATTCCAAGGGTTCGGTTGGAATGCTTTAAATGCAAGTGCAGTTTCGAATAACCTCAGTTGAAGTAAAGTTGGCACTTTCACTGACATTTCCATTTGATGGGAGCTTGATGTAGAGCTAAGTACGGGAATGTGAATGGAATACTGAATGTTTTGTATACGGGAATAGATGAATATATTGCCTGATTTATTTTTCTCACTTTCAAACTCCTTGTTGAAAGAAGTATAGTAAAAGGAAGCATTTTATAGTTTGTATCGAGTTGTTTCCATAGTTACAAAGTAATCGGATGCAAATATCAAACTACCTTCTCAACAATATATTCTCGAATATTGAGTTTATATATCAGATTGATAATACAACGGAGAGTTACCATTCTTGGGTATCTCAGTGATTATGACTAACAAGAGTTAAGAATTCGATGTCAATAGGAAGCATACCTACCGGTTTTTTTGTACCTTGGGAGCTGCCTGACTTGTCTATTTAGTCCAAGTCTCCAGAAAACACTGCAGTCTCTTGGGCTTATTGCGTTTATTCTCCCATCTTCTCATGACACCCATTCCATCAGTCTTGTTCCCTGTACTAGTTTGTACAGGTTACGTGTTGGATGTTCGTCATATTCTTCTGTACCTACCGGTACTTTCAGATATATTCCTGATAGCTCACATCATTGTCCACAACTCAAAATGGCAAGACTTCCATGTCCTTAGACTTGTTATGTTCCTCTTGAGTAGAGAAAGATATGATATTGTCCCGACCCAATTGATAACCAATTACTGATTTTTCCTTTTTTGGGGGTTTCACTCTTAATTTTGTTATGTTCTCAGTTCATGATGTGACAGTGTGTCACACCTTTTGGGCCGCTTCCCATCAACTGACCTCTTTTTCCCTTAATCCCCCTCTTTAAACAACCAGGTGACAAATCTTTTGTCAGCAATTCCAATTCCCATCGAACAAAACCAACATTCGATGAAGTATTGAAGCAGCAGTCTAAGCGATTATAATTGATGTTAATATTACTTGATACAATGTGAATTGGATACTTTCAGATATGCCGCCCGGTATTCGAGGAAAATAACGAACAAATAATATTTTTTATGAATAAATTTAGATTTTATTGGTTTTTCCCAATAATGTGACAATATCGAGAAAAAGGTTATCAGGGACATGGCTGAAAGCAAAAGACATGTTTTAAATATAGTTTGATAAATTGGTTAAGGCTTTTGCAGCCGAGATTTTCACTGTTACTATCTCCATTCAGGTTTGACGGCCGTCGTAGTTTGGGACTGCATCCTAACGTTTCGCAAGCACGAGTGCCTGGCTTCTTCAGACGTTCATTTATTTTGATGATTCACTGATGACTAGTGATTTCTAGTACGTAGGTTGTATTTATGTTGACTCAGGTAGTCCGCCTCTCTTCTTGATGCGATGCTATTGGCCGAAGTGCTATTATCTAATAATGACGTAACAATGCATTGCGCTGTTGGCACTTTAGTATTTTTTAGTATGGGATTCCAAATTCGGTTAAGCGTTATCGCCTCCTTTTTTACGTTATAGTTTTCCGCATGTTTATGGATTTCTGTGGCTTCCCGTACAAGTCGACTGTGATATCCATGATCGGGGGCAAGTGGTTTCACATCTTCAAACAGTATCGTGTGATCTCTTCCACTAAGTGCGTGTGCCGCTACTGCCGATTTGTCTATTTGACCTAATCTGCAGTTTCTCCGATGGCTATTCAACTTTGTACCCATGGATCTTTTCGTGGTACCGATACAAACTTTACCGCAGGTGCATGGTATACGATATACCCCCGCAGCAGATAAGGGATCTTTCGCAGATCTCAGGCTTTCTTGTTTTTACCTGGTGAGCTTGAACACTTCTTCCCTAAGATTTTTCCTATTCTGTTTGTAACCCTAGAGATGTATGGTAGAAATGCACGTGCAGCCGTTTGAGTTTCCTCCCTATTTTGACTTGTGGAAGTCGTTAGTTTCATGGTCTTCTTGATTTTGGTTATACTGTATCATTTGAAGTCACTTGAAGATGCTCCAATTCTTCTTGTAGGTTTTCCGGTACAATATTCTACGAGAACGTTCCGTCAGGATGTTGATAATTGCCCGCTTTCGACTTGGATGGTGATTCGAAAGTGCATGCAGACATCTGTATGTGTCGGTTTTCAGTAAACTGTATGTATCAGTCGTGTGCCACGCCTTTCGACGAGTACATCTAGAAAAGCTATCCGTTGTTCCTGTTCAGTCTCCATGGTGAACTTGATGCTGGGGTGTTGAGCATTTATGTGGTCTAGAAATAGATTCAGTCTGTCCCTGCCATGTCTCCAGAAAACGAAGGTGTCATACACGTATCGTAGCCAAATGGTTAGTTTGAAATCGAAAGCGTCGATCGCCTTCTCAAATTGCTATATGAAGAAATTAGCTCTCACCGGACTGAGTGGACTTCCCACTCACGAAACCGGTGCACTCACTATGGGTCTCAAAGAAACTTCTTTTCTGTGTATTTTCGGAAGACCGTAGAGCCTTGGCGGGACGGCTCTTGTTCTTAGAATGGTCGTATTCCGCAACCTGATCACTTCAGGGCATTTCCATCGATTTTGACCTTGACGCGACATGAGATAGTCAGAATCACACTAATATCATTAGAGTGTAGAGAGACAATGCAGGTATTGTTGTAACTGCTAGAAATCGCCTGTTGAAAGGTTGTCGTTATTCTTTAGCTCGCACTTTTGAGGGTTGTTGATTGTAGGGGGGCAACAGCTGATTAACAGAAAAACAGCCCAATCAACAAGTTATCCTGGAATGCTTTCCAGTTTTCTGCTACAGCAGTTGTCGGTTTATTGGTCAAACCACAAACACTGCCATAAAAACTTGGCAGGTTGACTTGGATGTCACACCAATTGGTGGTTCCTCTTATGTCTCGCTTGCGTTTACGCAGTTATTTTTATCGAGTACTTTTCTTGGTTATTCACATTTAGTCACCGTCTACCTGGTACTGACGATGCCCAATAGGCTGCAACAGCTGTTATAAATGATGTATTTTGAGACTGTAACGCTCTTTACACGTTACGGGTCACTTTGACGCCGAGTTGAGGTTACGGGTTGCCTCAGGCGCCAGCTTTCGGCGTGGTGTGCTCCACGTGCTTCAGACAGCGTCAGTGAAGAAGGTAATACATCAGGGGTCTCTATGGTATTGACTAAATCAACTGTAGCCAGAACGGCAGGCTTTAATTGCCGTCATGGGTTCGAATCCTGGGAACCTGCTACTTCTAGTTAGAAGTTAAATGAAACAAATAAATCAAACGTTATCAAATTTATTTCAACACATCAATACAGGTATCAAGAAAAATCAATCTACTATTTTCACAAACGAAAAAAAGCGGACAAAGGTTACGCATTCATCATGTCAAGCATCGACAGACGTTTAGGAGACTACGGCAAGCACAAGTGCTAAGCTCATTCAAAGCTCTTATGATGAGGATTCGTGATTCTCGGTTCAAAACAGATAATTAGTAATATACGGTGGTATCAACTTGAGGGGTGTTTGGCACACGGCCCTCGACAAATTATAACAATAATATAATGGTACACCTGGTATAATAATCAATCGGAATGTGGGGTGTATATCACACGGCCTTCTTCCAAATAAAATAATCAACAATATCAATACAATGGACCGCTCGGTATCAAGGGTGCTTTCACACGGCCTTTAATACAAAACAGTCAGTTATCAATAGAACTGAGAAATATTACTTTTCATCCACTTACTTTTTTTGTCTATCGGTTTGCCTTTATTTATCGGAGTTCGGAGTCGAGCGGAGCTGGAACTGAGACTAAAGCTCAACTGAACTCCTGGTCTCTTGGACTCCTGGACTGCTGGACTCCAACTGCAACTGGAACTGCCTTGGGAGATGCTCTCGAGATTATTTGGAATAAAGTCCTACGGCAGTGTCTGGTGATGGGAGAGTTGTGCCCTCCATCGGTAGTACGGTGTATTAACAAATAACGTATGATTTTCAAATCTCCTTGGCGACCCGGCATAGTACAGTTTCCTATCGCTATAGAGTGGCAATTCGCATTGGCGGCCTGGGATTTCTATCGCGATATAGTGGCAATTTGATCGAGGAAGGTATTCATTCAGTCGGGGTCAAATAAATAACGGAGCAATAATATAAACACAAAATAAAAAACTGATTCTATCTGATTCTACCTGACGTACTACTGGGCAAATAGTAACTTCGTTACAAGACACCCTGGACACATTGAGAAATTGCACGTTGTAACGTTACAGCCTCGTTAAACTGTCATGTTTTTATCTTAAATTATGTATTTTGACGCACCGTGTACACTTCGACGCTACGTTTTTTTTCTTTAATGATGTATTTTGAAACAAGTTGTACACTCCTCTGACTGTCCGTTACATTGCCGCCATGCTTTTTTCTTTAATCTGATTCTTCATTCAGCATTATTAATATATCGTTTTCGTGTTTCCAATATTTTCATCTACATTTTTCACTTTTAAAATTCAACCACGCTCCTTGAATATCTCCGTTACTCGGTCCATCCTTCTCTGATTTCATTCATCACTCCGAATTGTCGATGACAGCCGACAAAACAACCGCCATAAATATCAACAATTCGTAATCATTTCAAGATCTTACGTTGGTGAGGGTAGGCTTTGTCGCTGATGACCTTGGTTCAATTCTCATACCGGATACTATTTTTAATTTAATTTCCCTCAGCTGCCGATGACTAGGACCACGTGACTGGTGCGCGACAAGGGGACTCAGGGGTGAAGCCTTGAAAAAGTCTCAGGGGAGAGGTGGAGTCCCAAAGGGCCTACGATCTTTGAATCTACCCGATACTCATTTCATCCTTCTTTGCATCGATTACGTCACACGCTTCTCTCTTCCACTCACTAAAGTCTCTCTCTGAAACACTCACCAGCGACGCGCGACCTTGAAGTGTGCTCGCACCGGCCTTGTTCATCTACTACCACTTAGTAACCATCCTAGACCACAAATCGAGAATTCAGAATTACAGGGTCTTTTGTAGATATATCCCCTCAAATTATTGGACTTACATGAAGGAAAGACTCCAGAACATTTTAGCTTGGTGAATTGAGACTTGAATGAAAAACGCAAACATGGGATCAAAAAAAAGAATAGTATCTTGAAGAACTTCCTGAGCGTTCATCGAATGCGAACGAAAACCGCTGGAAAAAAATACACCAAATTTTCAGAACGATTACTGTTAGTTATTCAATCATATAATATAATGTTTGGAAAGTTTTGAAGGTTTTTTTTAGGTTTTACCTTTTAAAAAAGGTTTTCAAAACGCGTTTCTTGACTTGCCTTGGAAACCGTATTCTCAGAACTCCAAAAAACATCAAATCCCCTTCACCCATTGAATATTCAAAGCTCATTTTCGTGCATGTCCGAAGGCAACTTGATCTTGTTTTCGCTGTACTCCTATTATGCAAGTTACTCATTAAACTCTCCGGGAACTTCACTAGTCATCTGAAAGTTAATATTCATTCAGGAAATCAAATTTACAGCTCTTGCACTGCAGAGTCTGTGATAACGAAAAAGGAGAATGAAGTTTCTTGTAGCCGAGAAGTTAAAGTCTACCTTCCACTCGGAAAGGGGAAAAGTTAACAGACTACACAAATTTTCAAAATAAATCCCCCAACGGCAAGAGAACAAAACTATATAAAAGTTGAAGTATCCCGGTGCAAAACTTCCTCGACGGCAATCAGCAAGTTTCTCATTTTTTTCGGGAGTTAATCGCAATTTCAACCTTCGGAATGATTACGAGAACTGCTCAACTATCTGCTTCCAAACTTGTGATAAATCAACCTTCCGAGTCCCAACTTTGTAACTGCTCGGCCAATTTCTCACAAATAAAACACAAATGCTGCACTTAAATTCTGTTAATTACTTTCACACTATCTGTAAAACACGAGCCCAGGGGCATAGTTCACTTAAGATAATTAATTTCAGTTGTTTCAGTTTGTACTCTTGGCCAAGTAGATCTCATCATAATAATATTTCAATTTAATTAGGTGAAGCTTGAAGGCCATGCATACATATCTGCCGTACAAAGCAAGAATCAAGTATCTCAAAATTTTAAGGTTTTGACTGAAGCTACTTGTTAATTTTGAAATGGTTTTTCAGATATTACTTCTTCGAATTTGATACAACTTTTTTTTGTTTGAGCTCGAATGTTTTTTGTGTTCTTTTGAAAGGTATAAATAGATATGAAATATAGTAGATATAGAGCGGAAATAATGAAGGAAATGAAATATTTACAGATGTTCAAACAGAGGTAAATCCAGTGATTATAAATTCAAATGACGATATCAGCACACGCAGAAGCAGCAGTGAAGATGAAGAAAATTTGTGTTCAGATAGTGACTGATTAAAGTTTATTTTTGGATAGGTGTATCATTATATAACATTTTAATGAACTTTACTACTACCTGTAATACTAAATAAAATATGAAAAGAAATTACAAAGAAGTCATGTTCCATTAGCTACCCCAACCAATACTAATTATAGGTACACTGGCCGGCAAGGGGCTTATCGTAATCCAATAGTAATTTAGTTTATACCTGTGCGATCGCTCGCCATCAGCCGTGGCGTGCTTACTTGCGATGATATTACGACCACAAAATCATTTAGAATGATGATTCACTGATTCCTTTTTAGTGATAGTGACATGTTTCCTGATTATATAGGTGTTAATATAATAGTTTTCGAAATTGTTTCCTGCTTCCGAACGTTGGAACATTTATTTGTTTAAGTGACCGTTACCATATCGTAAAATGCCCTTGAATTTCATGAGTAACTTTTATGATGAATAATTCGTGCTAATTATTTTTTGAATAGTGAGATTCACAATAATCCAGAATCAGATAAATACTCATTGGAAATCAAATCATTATACGAGTTGGCGTTCATTTTCTCAATTTGTGATTTAATCTGGAATTTGATTTCATGAAAAATAATATTTTGAAACATCTCTGAAAGAAAATACTTTTTGCTCAGTCGCTTATCAGTTATAGAAACAATAATTCATCATTTGATTCATTTCAAAAAAATTATCAACTCGTATGAAAAAAGATTCTGCTATTAAAATACATCCTTATCAGATTGAATGGGATCAACAAATTTGAATCAACGTTGTTTATAGGTACGGCTGCCAGACTGAGTCTTGGCCGGTGAGAAGCTCCTTCCTCAAGATGTGCAGTAGATGTGTAGAAATATGTTATCAGTCTTTCAGATTATTTAAGCCGTAAACGTAAAATTGCAAACAAAAGTTTTTATAACTTTTTTTCTAATACTTTCTTTGTCATACACGACCCAAACTTCACGCAGATACGATTTCTCCCACCGGCCATGACTCAGTTCGGTAGCTGTAGTATAGTATTTCCAATACCAATTGGAACAGCACAGAGAAGGAATTCCCACCTCAACATAGGCGTCGGCATATTATTTTTCAGTGGTAGTTTTTCAATTACTTATTCTTACAATCATAGCAATTGATCACCCCATGAAGTTTTCCACCATGGCTGATTATGAAAAACTTATTTTTAAGGTAGTTAAGGTTAAATTTAAGGTAGTTGATTTCCGAGTCGAAAACTTTAAAATAGGTACAATGAAAACACAAATAATCACACCAAATTATCGTCAAACATATATTTACAAAATAATAGAAGCCAACAAAATTGCTAGAAAAATAAAAATTCTTCTTCGCTATATTCGGATGAGGTGGAATCATCATCGGGTTGAATAAAGAACGGATTTATGGAACTTTGCACATAATATTTGTTCTCTCCTTTTATAACGTGGGCCACACAGTTCTTCCACACATCACTATTACCTACTTCATTCACCACTCGCCTTATATTGTCAAGCACCACAGCATTCAAAGTCGGTGACTGATTACATTTCCGCAAGCAAGTTATAGATCTAGATTTCTACTCACCTAAGTCTGCGTGAATATGAATATGAGAGCTTCTCGTCTGGATGTGACACCAACCAATTTGTTTATTATTTAGTTTTGGCGTTTATATCCACTGATCAATATTTTGTAGGCAATGTCTACAAAATAAATAAATAAATAAACTACACCACTATAGAAACTCTTTGGTATAATTCGAATTTGGTATGGTATATCTATTTGCCAATTTTTTCTGCGATGTCTTATTGAACCAAAGCGCTGCCGAAATAGCCGAATCATCACGACAGAGTCCCGTTGTGAAGAAATCGACGTAATGTATTGAAAATTGGTCAACAGAAGAGGTCTGAACCTGCTCCACGACAATGCCCGTTGTCACGCTTCACAAATCACCGAATCAAACGAGGCGAGCATCGAAGTTCTGTCTCACCAACAATACTTCCCAAACCTCTCGCCAACCGACTACCACCTTTTCATGTACTTCGATAACTTTCTCATCGGTAGTACCTTAGCCAATTGGGACCAGGCATAAACGGTCTTTGTCGTTTCATTGAATCACGGAATTAATTGACTTGTGTTATGTTGGAAAGAGTTCACTGATTCAAGTGGTGCTCGATTAAATTGAAGGAGTATTAATGGACAAAAATTCTCACCTAACCCTATAATGCAGATTGAACTTGTTTTCCTGTATCACTACCCCGTTTCCTGAATAACCACCAGTGTGCTTACCAAACCGACAAATCGACAGATTCAGCATTAACTAACCCTGTAGAGAAAATCTCCTAATCCCTTGACAACAAGGAGATTGCGGTTGCTGTATTTCTCGACATTAAAGAAGCATTTGACAATGCACTACCCAAATCTATAGGATCATCTCTGGCTAGGAAAGGTATAGAATCGATCATAACGGGCTGGATCTATGCCATGCTGGTGAACAGAACCTGCAACTACGACTCTTCGAAGCCAGGCCATTAGATTCAGAGTAAGCAGAGGCTTCCCTCAAGGTAGTATACTATCTCCCATTTATGTGGTCACTCCTGATGGATAGTCTACTTGATGTTCCCGACAGAAGAAAAGTAGATCTGCAAACTTATGCAGATGACCTTGTCATCTTGGCAAGGTCCACGCCAGGAAGGGTAGCTTGTGATATCTTCCAAAGCACGATGGATACTGTTCACAGTGCCTGAGGAAGCAGATGTCTGTCAACCCCAGCAAAACTGTGATAATCCCTCCCAGGAGGAAAAAATTGGACGATCTAACGCCACTATACCTCTATGGTGAGGTCATTCCATTTGGAACGGAGGTGAAATATCTTGGCATTGTCTTTGAAAAAAAACTCACCTAGAATGGTCACTTGGAAAAAGTTTTACATAAAGCTAGACTGTCCCTATGGACATGTCGAAGGATTTGTGGTAAAACTTAGGGGTTAGGTCCAAAACAAATCCATTGGATTCATGTGATGATTGTCAGACCAATGATCACTTATGGTGCAATTGTCGGGTGGCCGAAGGCTTTGCAGAAAACGACCTAGGAAAAGCACTCTGCCTTACAAAGATCGGTTTGTCTGGCCATCAGTGGTGTCATCAGTACCACACCGTCAGCGGCCATGGAGATCCTTCTAGATCTAAATCCTCTTCACATTTTTCTAAAAAGAGAGGCTGGATGGACTGCATATAGACTTGTGCACATTGCCAATTGCATAAATCAATTCAATGCAGAGTGCAACTGACTGTTGGTTGACACTGGAAGTCATAGCATTCTGAAAATGACCTCTGACTTTATGCTTTCAACTGTCAACTACGAACTGCCTTATAAAGCACTGTTCCCGAGAAGAGAGGACTGGATCTTACGGGAGAAGCAAATATCAAGAGCAGATAGTTGTTGGTTCACAGATGGATCAAAAACACCTTCGTGTTTTGGTACAGGTGTTTTCAGTCGCAAACCCTGGGCAGAGATATCAATCTGCCTAGGAACTTATGCGCCTGTATTTCAAGCGGAAATTTACGCTTTCGAATTGTGTGCGGAGAGATTTGAAGAATCCAACCTCATACATAAGACAATAAAAATATTCTCGAACAGTCAAGCGGCGTTAAAAGCTCTTGGTCCTACCGTGCAACGTCTAAATTGGTAGCAAATTGCAAAAAACGACTCCCCTCGATAAGAAGACCTAACAGATTGTCTCTGGTCTAGATTCCTGGCCATACTGACCTGAAAGGAAATGAGGCTGCTGACTCCCTTGCTGTAAGCGGTTTCATCAGACCAAAACCTGTCATTGGCATTGCTTCAGGCTTTGCCAAACAAACATTGAACACCTGGATAGCAAAAAGATTTTTGGACTTCTGGCAGAATCTTCCAGGATTGGCACATTCCAAAGCATTTATTCACCCTTCGAAGCTTGATACCAAACAGTTGATGGACTACAGTAGGGATGAACTACGATACCTAACAGACCTTCTTACAGGTCACAGTCATTTGAATCATCATATGCAGAGACTCGGACTGTCGGAAGACAGTGTGTCGCCTCTGTTTGGAAAATGATGAAACAACAGAGCACATACTTTGTGCCTGCCCCGCTGAGGACCGAATCAAGTTCTCAGAGTTCGGCAGAGCCGTACTCTTGCCATCTGACCTGAAATACCACTCACCATACAAACTAATCGGCTTCGTTAAGAAGCTGGGTTTATTTGGTCGAGTGTGAATATGTGTGAGCCACAATAAACCCTCGCGGGTTACGGTGGAGGGTCGAATAGACCCAATCACTTTGAACCTAGCCTAACCTCGTTCTCTAGATTAATTGTGAAGATGTAC